>NW_022589801.1:0-149791 GCF_004348235.1 Phoca vitulina
TTCTAAACATGAGCTCTGTATCTGTTGAGCAGTCACTCCTCCTCTCTCTCTTCCCTCTGCCCATGGTAACCTCTGTTCTACTTTCCAGACTCTATGAATTTGCCTATTGTAGGTACCTCATAAGTGAAATCATAGGATGTTAGGCTTTTTGTATCTGATTATTTCACTTAACATAGTGTTTTCAAGATAGTGTGTGTCATAATTCCATTCCTTTTTAAGGCTGAATGATACTCCATTGTGCTTATGTTTGACATTCTGTTTACCCATTCATCTGTTGATAGGCATTTAGATTGTTTCTTTTTGGCTACTGTGAATAATGCTGTAACGAACATTGTTATACAGTTACTGAGTTTCTGATTTCAATTCTTTTGTGTATATCATATGGTAATTCTATGTTTAACATCTTGAGAAACGGCTAAACTGTATTCCGCAGTGGCAGTGCCATTTTATACTTTTATCAGCAATGCACAAGAGTTCCATTTTCCTTACATCCTTGCCAACACTTATTTTCTCTTCTGTTTTTTTTGTTTTTTGTTTTTTGATGATAATAGCCATCCTAATGGGTGTGAAGTAGTATCTCATTCTGGCTTTGATTTGCATTTCCCTGCTGGTCAATGATGTTGAGCTAGAAGCAGAACAACTCTTAGTATTTTTTTTTTTTTTTAAAGGTTTTATTTATTTATTTGACAGAGAGAGACACAGTGAGAACAGGATCACAAGCAGGGGGAGAGGGAGAGGGAGAAACAGGCTTCCCGCTGAGCAGGGAGCCTGACGCGGGGCTCGATCCCAGGACCCTGGGATCATGACCCGAGCCGAAGGCAGACGCCTAACGACTGAGCCACCCAGGCGCCCCTAACTCTTAGTATTTTAATATGTCTTTCTTTCGGATGCTGTGGGCTCTGGGTATCAGAGTGTCGAGTAAGTGCTGTAAATACACTGTCACGAGGTTAAAAAAAAAAAAAAAAACAGAGGTGCCTGGGTGGCTCAGTTGGTTAAGCATCTGCCTTTGGCTCAGGTCATGATCCTAGGGTCCTGGGATCGAGTCCCACATCAGGCTCCCTGCTCAGTGGGGAGTCTGCTTCTCCCTCTGCCTCTCCCCTCCCACCTGCCCCCACTTGTGCTCTGTCTCACCCACTCTCTAAAATAAATAAATAAAATCTTAAAAAAAAAAGATAAAAAACCAAGTTAAAAAACCCAAAGTATTAAAATGGAGGAGGTTAAATATTGAGTCACCTTTTTTTTTTTTTGGCAATATGATCACTGTCCAGAAACTTTTGGACTCAGAACACTAAAGATAGTGGACAGTACCCAGGATAGTACTTGTTGGATTTAAGAAGGTCACCTTTCATGATTCTTGGGAGAAGCACCATGATTTTATTGTTTTCCTTCCAGAATAAAGGAGACTAACCTGTGGCTTGTGAGTGCTTGACATGTGGTTTAAAGAAAAAAAAAAAAAAAGACTGGCAAAGGGAGAGGAGGAAAGAAGCTAGACTTAATACATTGCCTGCAGAATGGAGAATTTGCTAGAAAGGCAGGCGTTCCAGTCAGTGATCTGCACAAACCATTTTATAACTCTATGATAAGCCTCTAATTGAGGGTCGATATATGGTAGTATAACTAAAGGCACAGACTCCCAATGTAAAGAGGAATCCTCAAGGTTGCCAACTTCTGCCTGGAAAATTGTGCATCTTCCTGTAAGAAAGACAAATGTCTAAAATCCTGTCTAGGAGCGTTGCCTAACTACTCCCGAGGACACAGTGTTTACCTTCTGCATTTACAGGAAGCAGAGCAATACCTGTGTACCTTTGGTAGAGTCACAGAGGTAGGAATGTGGCTTGACCATCCGGAAAACTAGAGATCATAAAACTGATTGCCAGAAATATCAATATTGTTTTCTTTAAGTCATAAATTCAAGATGAACAAAGAAATGCTTTCAGAGAATGAAACCTGGTGACTTTTCCAACATTTTAGCAAAACTGAAAGTATCAAAAATGAGTGGCCTCATTTTTTAAAAAAATCTTTTTGAGACCTTTTAAAACAGTAACACGTATACTGCAGAAATTTTGAAAATAAAGAAAAGCATAAAAAGAAAAGTGAAAGTCACCTGTTTAACTACCATATAGATATAATCATTATTAGTATTCTGATGTATTTTCTGCCTTTCTTTTAATGTGGGTTCTGTATGTGTATAGTACTCAGATACACACATATATCCACAAAAGACTGCATAAATATATATAAGTGCTCATGTGTAGTTTTATTTTCGGGAATCTTCCGTATTAACACTGGTTGTGAAGGAATCTTTTTGGTTCTTTTCAGTTTGCTGTACTAGAGGAAATAAACATCATAGCTCTAATGATCAATCCTATGACTTTAATATATTGATTGTTATGTTTTTTTCCTTATAAAAACTTAATCTGAGATATGCCAAAATTATAAATCAGCATAATCAGTGAATGTGAAGAGGGCTTCATTTTATTTTTTATTTATTTATTTTTTTTTTAAGATTTTATTTATTTGAGAGAGAGAGAGAGAGCACAAGAGGGGGGAGCGGGAGAGGGAGAAGCAGACTCCCCACTGAGCAGGGAGCCCGATGCGGGACTTGATCCCGGGACTCCAGGATCATGACCTGAGCCGAAGGCGGTTGCTTAACCAACTGAGCCACCCAGGCGCCCAAGAGGGCTTCATTTTAAAACAATTAAAATTTATGGGGTGCCTGGGTGGCTCAGTCATTAAGCATGTGCCTTCGGCTCAGGTCATGATCCCAGGGTCCTGGGATGGAGCCCCACATCGGGCTCCCTGCTCAGCGGGAAGCCTGCTTCTCCCTCTCCCACTCTCCCTGCTTGTGTTCCCTCTCTTGCTGTCTCTCTATCAAATAAATAAATAAAATCTTAAAAAAAAACAACTAAAATTTACAACAGTTTAAAGTAGCTTACCACAGGATTCTCTGTTGAGGTCATTTTAAGAGTGATTTTTCCTGAACACATGTGAAGTGTGGTTTAATTTACAGAAACCTAATTTGTGTACATCTTCTCAGGAATGGATCTTGTGCCTAAAGGTCACACATCTGTACTTTTTTTTTTTTTAAGATTTTATTTATTTATTTGACAGAGAGAGACACAGTGAGAGAGGGAACACAAGCAGGGGGAGTGGGAGAGGGAGAAGCCGGCTTCCCACGGAGCAAGGAGCCTGATGCGGGGCTCGATCCCAGGACCCTGGGACCATGACCTGAGCCAAAGGCAGACGCTTAACCGACTGAGCCACCCAGGCGCCCCATTACATCTGTACTTCTGACTTAACTGTTTTTCCATGCTGGAGAGGAAAAAAAAAACAGACAAATAAAATTAACTTAATTTTAATTTTGCAGTAAAGGAACATTTTTCCAACAAGCATCCATGTATAATTTTATTTGTTTCCTCAGTCTTTTGTATTGAGACCATATAAGTTTTTCAGTCTTTGCCACCTGTTGGACATTTTTAAAATATAGGGGTAAGGTATTGTTGTAAACATATTAGGCATTAGGAACACCTATTGTGTTGCAGATGTTATATTAAACACTAGAAATACATGGGTAAATAAGACATAATCATAATAATGGCTGTCTTGTTGAAGATTTTCTGTGTGCCTGGCATCATTTATTTTGATAATTTCAGTTAATGCTCAGAACAGCCTTGTAAAGTAGATTCTATTATTATAATCCTCATTTACAGATAAGGAAGACAAGGCTCAGAGAGGCAAAATAACTTTGTCTAAGGACATACAGCTATTATCTGTCTGACTCCAGAATGAATTTATTATAGGGGAAAGTTTTTGGTGTTATAGGAATACAGAGAAGGTGTGTTTTACCTACCTTGTAGGGTTTTGGCCCTGTTCCTTAGGAAACAGAGCTGGAAGTATAATCTGGGTGCTAAGGTGTTATTGAATGTTACAAACCCACAGCAGCAAGAATGAAGGAAAAAAGAGAAGAGGTGAGACAAGGAAAGAGGAAAGGCATTACTGAACAGGTCTTGACCTTGCAGGAAAACTGAGCTAGTTGTCTGGTCATGTGATAGATCTAGCCAGGCCATGTGAAACTACCACCTCTTGGAACGGTCCCATATCCTTTCTCTTACTGTCAGAGGTTAACACTTGGGGCATTAACACAACTTGGGCAGGGGTTGATACAACTCTTGGGCAGCTTCGAGAGAAGGCAGTTCCCATGTCCTGTGATGTAGCATCTCATCTGGGTCTGGAAATGGCTGGATGAGCCACAGCCTCCATGGGTATAGTTGGGACAGACCTGGGGTTTTAAACTATGGCTCCTACTGCTGTAGAAAAACCCTTCATGACAGAGTTTCTCAGTAGGGGAGTGATGGCATCTGATCAATGTAGTTAAAAAATGGAGACTCAATTGTAAGGTGGCAAGACTTACAGGGAAGGAGGAAGACTAATCAGGAAGCTATTGTAGTAGTTCTACCAAGAGATGATGATGGCTCAGAATGGAAAAATATTTGTAAAAATGGTGACATGTGATGATCTTTGATATGTATTTTAGAGATGAAGCTAGTTAAGTTAAAGAGACTGAGTGGCTCAGTCAGTTAAATGTCTGCCTTGGGCTCAGGTCATGATCCCAGAGTCCTGGGATTGAGCACCAGATTGGGCTCCCTGCTTAGCGTGGAGTCTGCTTCTCCCTCTCCCTCTGCCCCTGCCCCCCACTCATGCTCTCTCTCTCAAATAAATAAATAAAATCTTAAAAAAAAATTTAGGTAAGGGTAATTTACAGGTACATATATGGGAACCAAGACATTTCTGGGTAGTCCCCTTTTTCTTGTTCAGTGACTGGAAAACCTGATCTTTCCTTGCATCCTCATTGCAGGGCAGCTAACTTATCTTCCCAGCTTGCCCAGAAACTCCACTGAGTATGCCATTTTAACATCCTACTAAGACCCACACTGGGCTTATATTTCTATCTGGTATATCCTTCTTGCTTCCCTCAGGCCAGCTCTGGTCTACAATATGCAGTGGGTTTCAGAGGAGGAAAAGGAACCTTTCAGATATTCCCAGTAGCGCTGCCATACTCTGTGCTGTGTTGGCCCCAGCATGCCCAGGGTCTCTGATAGCTGTGAGTTTGCCACAAGGGTGCCAGGCTGAAGGCTGGGTGGTGCTTAAATCTAGCCATGCTCTACTCATTACACTACATGCCTTGGCATGGAGCTTTACTCACAGGAAAGGTACTTTTGAAAAAACTCATGCATAGGTGGGGTATGGGCTGGTGGACGCTCTGTCTCTTTGTCTCACTATTTTGGAAGGAGGTCACCATGAACTCCAGAACGTGGCTGGCCCTCCCCTTGATCATAGGCCCAGAAATCCCAGTAAAGCTCTGCTGGATTACGGATGAGGGACTTAGGACCTAAAGTTTTAAGTGTCTTTTTCAAGGTCACATCGCTAAGAAGTGATGAAAGGCAAATTAGAATCCAAATCTCATTTAATTGTTTCAGAAAGTATTTCTTTCTACTGTAAACTGGCACCATGTACACTAGACAAAATATTTTCTATTACACACAGATCCCATTCTGAGGGATGTGACCATCTATTAAGGGTGAAGGTGTATGGTGTATAAATGACTATACCACATAGTGATTGCAGATGGGAGGCTCTGCATTTATATTTTAAAACTATTTGTCAAGGGAGCATTTATGTTATATAAGAAAAGCCATACATACATAAGAAAAATGTATTATCTACACATATACATATATACATGCATACACACTTTTACACACACACACACACACACACACACTGCTTCATGAAACCTAATTTTCTTTTCCTTTACCAAATCTTTCTATATTTTACACAGGTCTATATGGTTAGCTTTTTCATGCTAGAAAGGAAAGAAAAAGTATATGTACTTAGTGAATAGAAGGGAAAAATTGATAGCAGTTGTAGCTGAATATCAAGTCCTTATCACCCATATGTTGGGGGCTTGATGGAGGAGGTAAGAAAACAGGAAGGTTTTCTGGTATTTTCCTTATGATTAGGATTAATTATAGCCAAAGTTATTTGGCATCCGTTCTATTCTGTCCATTTTTAACTTTACTACTACTCTTTTCTATTGTTATTCTCCTTTTTACTAGTATTCTCCTTGATCCATCCTTCCCAAATAGGACATGTTTTTGTTGTCGTTACTGTGATGAGTTTTTCAAAATATACTAGCGCTGATAATGACCTTTTTCATTACCCACATTGATATGATATCAGTGATTCATATTAGCATTTACTATCAGTGATTTAGGAGTTGGTAATGCAGTTTGTCAGTCAGCCTCTCTCTCAATTGTATTTCTACATAATTTCCTTTCTTAATTAGCTTTATAGTGGATAGGGACAGAAAATATGGATGAAATATTAGAAAATAAAAACGAGTACCTTAACCAGATGTCCTGGAACCATTTATACTATTGCAGCGAAACATAGGGACTCTCTCCTATCTTAAGTAACAGGTAGCGTCTTCCATGCTAGTTATTTACTCTATATTTACATTAATGTTTTTAATGTTATGCTATATAACTTCTACACATTTAAAATATCAAGTATATATTTCAACATATGAAAATCAATATAATACACCATATGAATAGACTAAAGGACAAAACCACATGATCACCTAAGCAGACGCAGAAATCCAAACACCATTTCATGTTGTAAATGCTCAATAAACTAGGAATGGAAGGGGACTTTCTCAACCTGACAAAGGGTATCAATGGAAAACCTGTAGTTCATAACATACTAACGGTGAGAGTCTGAAAGCTTTCCTACTAAGATCAGGAATAGGACAAGGATATCAACTCTTGCCATATCTATTCAACATTGTAGGTAGGTCAATTAGGCAAGAATAAGAAATAAAAATCAAAGAACCATGAGAGACGATGGACTCTGAAAAACAAACTGAGGGTTCTAGAGGGGAGGGGGTTGGGAGGATGGCTTAGCCTGGTGATGGGTATTGAGCAGGGCACGTTCTGCATGGAGCACTGGGTGTTATGCACAAACAATGAATCATGGAACACTATATCTAAAACTAATGATGTAATGTATGGGGATTAACATAACAATAAAATTTAAATAAATAAATAAATAAAATTAAAAAAGAAAAAAGAAAAAAAGAAATAAAAATCAACCAAATTGGAAAGGAAGATGCAAAGCTTATCTATTTTTCAATGGCAGTCTCCTTATAGAAAATCTTGAGGAACACACACTCACACACATACAAGACCATTAAATAATTAATTAATCATTAACAAACAAGTTCATCAAGGTCGTAGGATATGATTAATATATAAAAATCAATTGTATTTTTATACACTAGCAATGAACAATCCACAAGTGAAATTAAGAAAACAATTCCATTTATAATAGCATCAAAAGGAATAAAATACTTAGGAATACATTTAACAAAAGAAATGTAAGACTTGTATGCTGAAAATTACAAAATATTTTTGAAAGGAATTGAAGAACGCTTAAATAAGTGGAAAGATACTTCATGTTCATGGACTGGAAGACTTCATTAATACTGTTAAGATGGCAGTACTCCCCAAATTGATCTACAGATTCAATATAGTGTCTATTAAAATCCCATCTGAATTTTTTGCAGAAATTGACAAAGTGATTATAAAATTCAGATGAAAATGCAAGGGACTCAGACTAGCCAAAACAATCTTGAAAAAAAAAAGAGGATTCACATGCTCAGGTTTCAGAACTTGCAACAAAGGCAACAGTAATCAAGATAGCGTGGTACTGGCATTAGGATAGACATTTATAAATCAATGGAACAGAATTAAGTGTCCAGAAATAAAACCTAACATTTAGTAAAAAAAGACAATTCAGCGGGGGAAAGAATAGTCTGTTCAGCAAATGGTACAGGGACAACTGGATATGCTACATGCAGAAGACTCAGTTTGCTTCCTGTCTTACACCATATTAAAAAATTAACTCAAAATGGATCAGACTTCTAAATGTAAAAGCTAAAATGGTGAAACTTTTAGGAGAAGATATTAACTGTCAATCTTTGTGACCTTGGATTAGGTAACAGTTTCTTAGATATGACACCTAGAGCACAAGCAGCAAAAGAAAAATGATGAATTAGACTTGATCAACATTTAAAATGTCTGTGTTTCAAAGGATACCATCAAGAAAATGAAAATACAACTGATAGAATGGGGGAAATATTTGCAAATCATGTATCTGATATTTGGCTTCTGTATAAAATATATAAAGAACTCTTTTTTTTTTTTTTAAGTAGTCTCCATGCTGGGGGCTTGAACTCAGGAGCCTGAGATCAAGACCTGAGCTGATGAGATCAAGAGTTGGATGCCCAACCAACTAAGCCACCCAGATGCCCCAGAATATATAAAGAATACTTAAAACTCAGAAAAATTATGGCAACCCGGTTAAAAAATAGACAAAGAACTTGAAATTATTTCTCCAGGAAAGATACGTGAATGTACAATAAGCACATGAAAAAATGCTTAACGTCATTAATCAGTAGGGAAATGCAAATCAAAACCATAATGAGATACTGTTTCACATCCATTTAGAATAGTTATAATCAAAAAGATGGACAATAACAATTATTGGGCAGCGTTTAGAGAATTGGTGAAATCGGAACCCTCATACATTGCTGGTGCAAATGTAAAATGGTACCACCACTTTGGCAGGTCCTCGAAAGGTTAATGTACAATTACTGTTACCAGTGGGAGAGTCTGCATTGTGTGAATGGAGGTCTTGGTTCTTGGATTCCCCATGAAAGATTTGCGTGAGGATCCACACTCGAATCAAGACAGCCAGAAGGAAAGTAGCAGGCACAAAGCAGTTTATCAAGGACAATTACACTCTCAAGGTGGGCAAGTGGGCAGGCCCAGAGGTGGCAACTGTACCGGAGTTAGGGGTATCTTTTCTTTTTATGTTTGCATAGGTTGTGGGTCATAACTAGGGCAGTCTTCGACTTAGGTTGTTTCTAATCATCTAAGGGACTCCTACTGGTTGGGAGGCGGAGTTTTTGACCCTGCAAGGTTCTTGCCAGAACTGTCATGGCCATCTTCTGCCATGGGGGTAAGTCAGGGGTGGGTTGAAGAAACCACAATGTGAATATATTATAATGAAGCTATAGGTTACCCTGGGGGCAGAGATTGAAGAGGAGAGTGCATGTTCTGTACCTGTGACTCTTGGTCTGTCAGTGTTGGAAGCCATGAGGCCAGGATGGTAAAAGCCACGAAGTCAGGATGTCGTGCCCCAAGCTTCTAATGTGTCACCTATTTATCACCACCTTTGCCTCCAGCTCATGTCTGACTGTTTACTCTATCATTACCATATGACCCAGCAATACCATTTCTACCTATATGCCCAAAAGAAATGACACATTCACACAAAAACTTGTGAGTGTTCATAGCATCATTATCCATACTAGCCCCCAAATGGGAATAACCCAGATGTCCATCAAATGATGAGTAGATTTAAAAAATGTGGTATATCCATGCAATGGCATATTATTTGGCCATGAAAAGGAATGTCATACTGATACATGCTACAACATGGGTGAACCTTGAGAACAGCTAAGTGAAGAAAACCAGACAAAAAAGGCTGCATATTGCATGATCCCACAAATATGAAATGTCCAGAATAGGCAAGTCCATAGAGACAGAAAGTAGATTGGTGCTTGCCTAGTGGGGGAGGATGCGTAATGACTAGTAATGTGTATAGGGTTTCATTTTGGAGTGATGAAAATATTGTGGCATTAGGTAGTGGTGGTAGTTTCCTACTTTGTGAATATAGTAAAAACCACTGAATAGTACCCTTTAACATGGCAAATTTTATGGTATGTGAATTTTATCTCAAGAAAAGGAAAATTAATTTTCTTTAATGTCTTAAAAGATCATTATTTGGTGACCTTTGGGGGCTGCTGTGGCATTAACTCATTATTCTGCAAGCTGGTAAATTTATGGAAATGATTCTGTAGTAATCCAGTAACAGGGTAACCAAAGAGTGGATGAGGGAAAACTTTACTTTCTGAAAATTGTAACTAATTAATGGTAGAATATCACCATGTTGCTACACCTACTAGAATAGGCAATGATGATTCTTGGCAGCTAATGAGGGAATGTGATACTGAATGGATCAGACTACTACTATTGGAACCCTCAGATCTATCTTAATATTACTGAAAGACTGTCTCCTGCCTCCAGCTTATTGAATCAGACAAGGGATTTTCTCCCTGGGGGTTCCCATTCACTTCGTCTCCCGGAACTCCTATTTTAGCTTGACTGCATCTGGCAGCCTTTGTTAGAAAGTTTGGTTTAGGGCAGGATGGGATTTGTGCTTCTATTTTTCTTTTTTGTTTTTTTGTGTGATTCCTGAGAGGAGACAGGTTTTATATGACTTTACCAAGTCATCTTAAACCCAAGAGTCTTTGGGCACTAAGTCAATAGACCAGGTGAGAGATAATCAAGATCTGAGCTAGGGCAGAGGCCATGTTGATAGTGTAACAGGACAGATTGATTTGTTGCCTGGGGATATTAGTCAGGGCATATAGTAGGGGCTTCATTAATGTTTGTTGACTGTGGAATGAACATAAGTGAATTTGTCCAATTTTAGGGTTTCATTGCAATATTGGTATGAATTATGCCACTTTGGTATGAATTGTAGTCCACTCCTAGAGTTACCATGCATGAATTGAGTCAGTCTTGGACTTCTGGAGGAGAGGTTGCAAACTGGTGGCTGATAGGTCAAATCTAGCCTGCAACTGTGTTTTATTTGGCCTCCTAGATGTTTTGTTTTGTTTTTTTCCTTTAATTTATTGCCAACATTTCAAAATAGTAAGATTTCACATAAAAACTGGGTTTTCTGGCTTCTCTCGAGAAGGCAGATCTGGCAACACTGGGCTGACCTTCCCTCGTGCAACTCAGCTGAAGCTGAATAGTGACTGCATTAGACCCAGGCCTGCGCTGCCCCCGCACTCACTGCCCCCTGTGGGCATTTGAGTTTGTGACCCGTGCTGCAGTGGTTTCAGGTGGCTCTTCTATAAATCTTACATTGTTACTTTTAATTACCTTTCTTCCTATATTAATAGCTGTTTAAACATACCATGTGATTATGACACCTATCTCATTAGAAAATAAGTTCTGTGTTGGCCGTAAGTGTGTCTTCTAGATATTCTCCATGATGCTGGTATCATGCCTTATACACTGTAGGGGAGTTCTTATTTATACATCTCTGCTCTGATTTGGCAAGGTAATCGAGGAAGCCCAGTCAGTATACCATGACACTCAAGACATTTTTATGATCCAACAAAACATCTTGACACATTGGTTTGGAAATAGGTATCTCTGTTATTACCATTTTTTAAAAAAAGATTTTATTTATTTATTTGTCAGAGAGAGAGAGAGAGCATGAACAGGGGGAGAGGCAGAGGGAGAGAGAGAAGCAGGCTCCCCACTGAGCAAGGAGCCCGATGCGGACTCGATCCCAGGACCCCGGATCATGACATGAGCTGAAGGCAGATGCTTAAGGGACTGAGCCACCCAGGTGTCCCTGTTATTATAATTTTGAAGAAATGACTTGTGTTTACTAAAGATAATTCCCTCCTCTTATTTTTTTTTTCTTAAGGATTTTATTTATTTGACAGAGAGAGAGATAGCGAGAGCAGGAACACAAGCAGGGGGAGTGTGAGAGGGAGAAGCAGGCTTCCTGCCGAGCAGGGAGCCCAATGCTGGGATCATGACCTGAGCTGAAGGCAGACACCTAACGACTGAGCCACCCAGGCGCCCCTCCCTCCTCTTATTTTTATTAACCAGTTGTCTCAGATGATTATAGGGTTAAAATTTATTAAATTACTCCATTGTGGGGTTAATAAACAACATTTTGGATAATAAGTATTTTCTTGACCATATTAATTAATGTGGATTGAGTTACATCTTATAAATTTATATTTCCCGTAGGTAAATGATTACAGAAAATAAGTGGAAAGAGCTGAGCTCTTTACTGGGTTAGTCCTTGTCAGAAACAATATAGGAAAATGAATTAAAAAAAAATATATGTGTTATTTGATGATACAAGTACAAAGAAATAAAATAATTGGTGGTAATGTTAGAAGTATAGGAAAGAGCTGTGTTGTGTGCATGTGGTTGGATTATAGAGCTTAGTGTAAGAGGAAGTCATTGAGTCAGTTACTATACAGTTTTTGAAAATTATTTCATGAACACAAACCATATTTGCTTTAGCCCCACATTAGCCAATTGGGTAAGGACTTTGAATGTCAAGTTTGAACATTGTAAATGTTGGTTTCATGCCATGTATATTTCTTAACCCTTATTGTGCGTTTATTTTTACATTAGGTGAGAAATTCATCCACACTTCTTTTTAGTACCTTGATCACAAGAATATTTGGAGTTAAAAGGGGAAAGGATGAACTCTCCAAAAAAAATAGGTAAGCTTCATCTAATGCTAACTTTACTTTTTACAAAATATTGTCCTGGCCAAAAATAATTTTTGGGGATTTGCTTACTTTTATGGATTCATCTAGAGCATAAAACTATTAAAATGCTATAGTAAATTAACTTAGGCTGCCAAATTCTAAGCTCTTCGGCAAAAATACCTACTGTTTAAAAGTGGACCTTTCAAAGCAACAAAAATACAGCAAGGTAGCAAGGGCTGAAATATTGAGCTTGTTTCTCGGTGCAAGAGCTGAAGTTTTTTTTTTTTTCTTTGCATCTTCAGGTATTCCTGAAATGTCCTAAGTTGCTTTTTCTTGATATGTTAACCAAGTACTAGCTTGTGTAGTATCTTTGCTTTTTTGCATTAAACTCTGTAGCCAAGGGGAGCAGTTACAGATAGATGTTGGCCACATGGAATAAACAATGCTTTTTTACTTTTAGGTCTTTAGTGTTACGGTTTTTCTTTAAGATGTTTTCCTTTTAAGATTTTTTTTTCAATGTCTGGAAGGAAACTTATTGAAACAGTTTAATGATGGGTAATTTTTAGATATAATGCACAAGTTCCCTTTGTTGGTTTTTAAAGAAAAGTTTTGAATAGTTGTTTCTTCAGCACTTGGGAGGATTTGATGGTAGTCCAGTGGCCAAGGGCTGACACTAGATGTCACTGTCGCTGCATGTTTAATTACTTTCTTTACTTAATTTAGGATCCAATTAGGCCCAGTACTTCTCTTAATGATCTATAGATAAACTAAGGCCCTATTCCTCTCCTACCTAAAAAGGCTTATTATCACAATTTTTAATTTAGGTTTTAAGCTGTTACTTGTTAAAATATTTTCTTGTGATGGAAGTGAGTTTTAGGAATTAGAAAATGTTATGGAATAATTTTATGATGCACTGTTGATAATTCTAATGAAACTACTGATAGTTCTGAATTGTCATTTAAATTGCTACTTATCACCCTATGAAATTCAACAAATATTTAAAAAGAAAGTAACTGGCTATAAGTATGAATCCCCTGAATGTAATCAGGAAATACTGGAGAGTTGTTGTTGTTTTAATCAAGTTGTATTTTTAAAATAATGCTAACATTCCTTTGAAAGGATGATTACGATTTTTACTATTAGCCAGTTTCTAAAGAAGTTCTTCCTCTCAGTAGTTTGAAATCACTAATATTTGTTTCTCCTTAGCTTTCTTTATTTTGTTAGTAATTCTAAAAAGTATTAAGGTTTAAAACAGTTTGGTCATGTTATAAGGCCATGATAAATAATGGCATAAATAAAATATGAGATAATTAACAGTGAAATTAATGTTTAAAACTGAACGTGACAGTGTAGAAATGCTTTTTTCCCTTTTACTTTTTATAAAGTGAGTGATTCTCAGATGTGTATACAGATTTTACTGTGTATAGGAGAAAATCATCAGATTCATTCCATTTAGGTTACATCTGAAGGAGGGCGGAAGAATAACACAGTGAAACCACCCTGCTTTAATCGTTTTGCCAAAGGCATGCTGATGGGAGCCACCATTATAAATTCATTATTCTTAAATAGGGAAGGTTACAAAATATGTAACTTTCCTAGAAAGAGGGAAATGGAATATTCATATAATTGTTTTAAGTGAACTTGGAAGGTGAAATGAGGGAATTAAGAAATTAATAATTTTTTTAAATGTGATGAACGTTCTTGGTAGGAAAGAGTCTTTATTTTAATAATCTGAAGATTGGTCTATATCATTATGTATACAAGGCTTCTGTTCTCTGTAAGAGTATATTTCCTGGAAGCATCCACTAGATTTGCTCTGCAAAACCTTTAGTGTCTTAAATTAGCCGTTATTTGTAGTGGTTATTCTAGTTGTAGTTTGTTTAATTATGTCACTTTTTGTTGAAATGTTTATAACCCTGTTCTCTACAATATTAACTCCCTGAGGGCAGAACCTTTCCCATCTATTCTGTATATGTATAATGGGCACTTTAAGAATGCTAATAGTAATGATGTCTCGTTGGTTGGTTACTCAACCATCGAATAACGACACTCAGCTGATGAGACCTCACAGGCCAGTTAAGTCTACTTTCATAGCCACAGATTGTTCTGCACACCGTCTTGCAAATGTGTGCTCTTGGTCAGAAGGGAACTGGTCATAAAAGGAACATCTGCCTTTTCCCATCTAGTGGGAAAAAAATAGCTATCCTGGAGTAAACAGACTTGGTTTCTAGGCATTTTGCTGCTGCTAGAGATGACCTTAATAGACTCCCTTATCCTCTTTGTACTTCAGTTTCTCCATCTATGTAACAGGCATAATAAAATCCGTGCTCTGTTCTTGTAGAGCTATGGTGGGGATAAAACAAATGATTAACTGTTCATTTTCTTTTAAAATGTTGGAAGTCACGGTCCTGGGTGGCTGTCAGTTAAGTGTCTGATTCTTGATTTCAGTTCAGGTCATGATCTCAGGGTCCTGAAATCGAGCCCCGGGTGGGGCTCCGAGCTCAGCATGGAGTCTGCTCGTCCCTCTCCCTCTGCTCCTCCCCTGCTGCACACGGGCTCGCTCTCAAATAAATAAATAAATTAAATCTTAAAAAATAAATAAAATAAAATGTTGGAAGTCCTACACAATTAGAGTTTGCTTTTTTTCTGTTACCACTTCTATTAAGGTGCTCATCCCATCATCTTAGAGTTACACTGAAATTTTTGAGGACAGAGTCAGCGTCTAACCCATTTGTATACCTGGTACCTACCGTACGGGTGGCATAAAATAGGCACACAGAAATAGTTCCTGAAAGAGCAAGTAAATTTTGTTACTAGAGGAGAGAGAAGAAATCTGGTTTCTGTTCCCTGCCTTTGTTGCCATATAGCCACGATAACCAACTGAGACAAATTAGTTAACCTCTCTGGGCCTTGGTTTTCTCCTCTAAGATAAGAGATCTGGACCATCCTGGAGGTCTCTTATTTTTGCAAAATACTAAGCTAAGGCTTTATGTAATTGTTACTAAAATTGTGGATTTGGTAAACCGCTCTATTCCCAGTTCCTAAAACAGTACCTGCCTTGTAGTATGGACAAGAAGTTCCCTTTTCATATGTAAAGAAGGGAGCAGGAGGTTCTGCATCCCCATTTAGAAGTATGTAGAGTGCTGCACTGGTGATGGTTGGACTCTAGAGCTCCTTAGTCTTGTTCTAGATGTGTTCCTTAGATTATGAAGAATGAGAAAACTTAAGTTTCACTTGGTTTTTTGAAATAATGTTACAACATTTTAATTTGCTAAATCTCTTTTCCTTTCCCTTTATTACCCCCTGGCTGACTTGGCCTGACAGAATGAATCTTTGATCCCACGTAGAAGCAGAGCCTGCACAGCTCTGTGATCTGGGGAGTGTGCTGGGCTTTCCGAAGTGGCCTCCCTCTGCAGTGTTGTGAGTGGGTGCCCCCTGAGAGTTCCTCCTTCCTTACCGGACAGGAGCTAAACCAATGTGATCTTTAACTCTAGGCCTTTCTCTTTAGCCCCTGCGGGTATTAACCTTCAACCATTCTAGTTTCAGGTAAATGACAAATGTCAATATATAGCAGTCTGAAAACTTTATTTTAGATTTTGCCAAAGCTTCATTTTGGTCCTCAGTATAGAGACTATTCTATAGCTCTTGCTTTCTCTATTTTATTTTATTTTGTTTTGCTTTGTTTTATTGTATTTATTTATTTATTTATTTGAGAGGCAGAGAGTGAGAGAGTGTGTGCACACACGCATGCGAGTGGGAGAAGGGGCAGAGGGAGAGAGAGATTCTTAAGCCCTGGACACAGGGCTCCATCTCAGGACCCTGAGTTCATGACCTAAGCCAAATTCAAGAGTCAGACACTTAACCACTTGAGCTACGCAGGTGCCCCCCTCTCTTCATTTTAAATCAGTTAGTCAGCCAATGAGAATTTGTAAGCATGTGTCATGAACTCATTATTGATACAATAGAGGAGTACACGAGAAATATAAAACTTGGACCTCGCTCAAGGAGCTTACATTATAGCTAAGGGAACAAAAATTGTTGTTCGCAAAAGATACGAGTAAAAGACAATTTATAATAAGTGGCTGCACAGTGTGCCATAAGTAATAGATGCACTAGAAAATCATTAATGGGAGAGTTGCATGGACTGTTTGGGGGAAGTACTGTTTCTTATAAAGCTTTGGGAATGAGTAAATTTGGGGTACATGGAAACAGGTAGGTTGAAAGATGGAACAATAGAATAATCTTGTTTTTTGTGCTGTTAGGTTATAATAATCTCTCTTCTGTCTTGTTAGAGAAAGCTCATATTTAAATTGATAGATTGGGATGGTTTAGCACAATTTAAGAAAAATATGCTTATAAAAGCATCACCAGGTCCAAGTAAAATTATTTCTAATGACTGCATTAAGAGATGTTGAATTGTATTTATTTTACTTTCCTGGGTGTAAACTACAGATAATTATTTTAGTTATTTCTCCCAGTGTCTTAGTTGTATAGGCCTAGAAGGATCCTCCGAGGGGCATCTGATCTGGTCCAGCCTCTGCTTATAGATAGAATTTGAAGCAGTTTCCAGACAAACTGGCTTCTCTCCTGTTCTTCATGTTTTCTAGGAAAAGAGATTCCACAAGTTTCTGTGGTTACCCACTCCATTGTTTAGGAAATAATTGGATTCTCA
This sequence comes from Phoca vitulina, assembly GCF_004348235.1. Classification (NCBI taxonomy): domain Eukaryota; kingdom Metazoa; phylum Chordata; class Mammalia; order Carnivora; family Phocidae; genus Phoca; species Phoca vitulina. The sequence goes on from NW_022589801.1 coordinate 17,115, forward strand.
AAACTGAAATTGAGAGCTGTAGGGCAATTGGGTTTTTATATTTTAGAGAATGTAATTATTAGAATTCAGAATAGCTTATTTGCTTTGAACTATATAATAGTTTGCAGCAAGCGCTTATTTGGCCAAACTGAAAATCAGAATTTTCTTTGACTGTGGCCAGGATAATCTTAACATCCTCAGACCCAAAGGATTCTCATTTTCTCCATTTAAAAAGCATTTATTGTGTGTTTACTCTGGGCCAGGCCCTCTGCTGGGCACTGAGATCCAAAGATGAATCAGACTTGTGCTTGGCGCTGGGGAAACCCGACGGTCTCATGAAGAACACCTGCGGTTATCTGCTGCACTGGAGTCTCTGTTCCACGGGTGCAGAAGGAAGGGGGTAGCATATCTTCAATGCCTGTTTGTGTGCTTGGCATAGCTAGACCCTCCTTTGTGGGTGTCTAATTTAGCCTCCACAACAGCCCTGCAAAGTGGATAGTAATCCATATTTCACAGAGAAGTAAACTAAGGTTAGTCGGTTAGATGTAGTTATTTGCCCGATGCCAGCCAGCCAGAAAGTGGCAGAACTAGAACACAAGTCAAGTCATTTGCAGAGTGCATATGGATTTACACACCAATGCACATAGCCCTTCATGATCAGTGAGTCACCTTTTTAGAGTCTGGCTTTAGGTTTTACATTGTCATTGTGGGAAATGAGCTACTTCACCTAAGGTCTCAGTGTAGAGTAAGAATCTCCCATCTCCCATGTGGCCGGTTGATTTTAGGAGGAAAGGTAGGAGGGGGCCAGTGAAGAAGTTTGTTTTGAGGTGACTATGAGACCCTTTCTGTGGATGGCGGAAGACTTTGTGTGCCTTGGTCCCATGGATATTCTCTTCCTAGGGAACTTCACATTCTGTTTTCATGCAGACAGAGGTGAGGGAGGAGCAGGTCACAAGACTTCTAATGTCCTACTATAGCATCAGGAATGTAGAAATCTTAGTTTTCTGGTTGGCGAGTAGGGGATGAATTAAATTACCTCAGTAGGATATCCGTGTGGCCGGTAAGACATTTACCACTTGTGTTTGATGATAGTTTAGTGCTGTAGGGAGAAGATTTGGGGGTTTTGTGATGATGATTCTTGTCTAAGGTATGATGTCTTCTAGGCTTAACCTAATGTTTTACAAGTCTGCTTATATTTTTCATTCGTATCTTTAACAAAAATGATAGGGGTGCCTGGGTAGCTCAGTCGGTTAAGTGTCTGCCTTTGGCTGTGCTGGGTTGGGCAACCTGCTCCGTGCGGAGTCTGCTTCTCCCTCTGCCTCTGCCCCTCCCACCTGCCCCCCCCCCCCACGCTCAGGCTAGCTCTCTCTCTCTCATGCGCTCTCTCAAATAAATAAATAAATAAAATATTTTAAAAAATGATAGCTGTTACTAGTTTTTTTTTTTTTTTTTTTTTTTTTAAAGATTTATTTATTTATTTGAGAGAGCGAGAATGAGAGAGAGTACATGAGAGGGGGGAGGGTCAGAGGGAGAAGCAGGCTCCTCGCTGAGCAGGGAGCCCGATGCGGGACTCGATCCAGGGACTCCAGGATCATGACCTGAGCCGAAGGCAGTTGCTTAACCAACTGAGCCACCCAGGCGCCCCCTGTTACTAGTTTTTATCTTTGAGAGGACCTAAGGTGAAAATTGAGGTGTGGAAAAGTTGAGCGATTTGCTGAAGGTCACACAGGTAGTGCCGGGAATGAATTTAATGATTACGTTTAGCTCACAGTAAGCTCAACTAGAACATTTTTTAAAAACCAGCTGATTATTTATAAGTGGAGTTTCTATTGGCAACAGTAATACTAGTTGGGATTCAAGTAATTTGAAATTAAATTAAGAGCCCCAGTGTTTTGATATGGTCTGGAGGTGTCATTCATGCATTTTCCACAGTTGTTCAAGAACATTCAGTCTGGTTCTTTAGGCCGAGTTGATAAATGAGTATTTTTGGAGACTGAGGAGTAAAGTACAAGTCTTGTGTAACCCTTGTTGAGAAGTCCTTAAAATCAGAATTAAGTCTATACCGACACTTTGGCCTACTGGAGAGTTTCAGGTTTCAAGTTTTTGTTCATTCTTAGGTTCATGGATCATAGGTAGGAAAACCACAAATAAAAATTTTAACCAAAAAGGAGCTCTTAAAAAGAAATATGTTCCTGAACTTGAAGTGGAATTAGTCATTGTGTTCTTAAATACTGACTCTTGCGTGGACCAAGTAATCTTTGTTCCTAAGTACTGCTTCAGGCCATTGCCTTCTTTAATAACTAAGGCATTGTTGCTTTAGTTTGAGCATGTTCTATGGAATTTTGGCAATGCATGCATCCTCTCTCTGCATCTTAGTAAAAGCATGAGTAAATATTTTTTCTTAGCTTTGGTATTTTTGTAGCTTACATTTTATATGAACCAGACTAATATAATATAATACCAGGATTACATAATTTAAGATGTCAGGATTGCTTCCAGGACTATGAGATAAAGTCTTCCTTTATCAGGGGGTTTACAAGCAGTATTTGTTGCTCATTCAGTACCTGTAGAGAAATACCACAGAGCTATTTTCCAAATGAGAAAATGGAGTCAAAGAGGTTAAAGCCAGAGGGGATAGTTTCTTTAGAACTTGGATAACATTTTTTCTTTATTCAGAGCTTGGTCTTTATAACTGCTGATTTTAGTAATGTATAGGTTTAGAAATGCCAGGAATTTCCAGTTACTCTTGTTACACACCAAATTTTTTAATATAATGAATAAAATTTTTTCATTGAATACTTATTATTGTACCTTGGCACTCTAATATATACAGAAGTAGTTTATAACACAGTCTCGGATTCCAAGGAGTTCATCATTTATTGAGAGATAAGACCAACGTGAACTAATTTAGGAAAAATGAGTATCAAACTCTCTATACTATCTGGGGGTAGGGGATCAGAGGGGGATGAGGTTGGGCTCCACGCAGGAATCAGGGCTTAATCTACACTTGAAAGAATGGGCAAGATTTGGACAGGTGGAGAGGAGGATGTGATGGAAATACTCATTCATTCATTCTTGGAGCAAGGATTCATTGACCACCTATTCTGTTGTAAACATTATACTAGGTTTTGGGGCTATATCAATGAGTATAACAGATATGCCAGGGAGGCTAGTTTGAATGATACATAACATTAGGAATCATTTAGAAGTTTTTGTATTGTAGTATCCCATAATAAAAGCATTGTTTTGGGAATCATTTGAGAAGAGATTACATTCTGTGTCCCTGGCAGGTGGGATTGGAGAATATGATGCAAAACCCTGGAAGAGAGTTACTTAAAAATAACTTGTAGTCTCTGTAGATTGTTAAAGCATAGTTCTAGCTTGGTGTGGTCATTTTGGCATTTATTCTTTTTGTTACTTCTAAATGAGTAGTGGCCATATTAGAAGGGAATTTATCTTACGTTTTAAAGATTACTAATTTCCTCAAGACACTGAAAGATATTTAGTGAAAAATAGATTCTAGAGTCAAGTAAGTTTCAGAAACATTGAATTAAATAAAAATTTTTTTATGACAGAATTTTTCAGGACAGTTCATATGCTATATTTTATAAATCTTCAAAAGTGTGATATAACATGCAATATTTCCCCAAATTATTTGACCATGGAAAACTCTCTCTCTGTCTTTTTAAAAAGATTTATTTTTTTTATTTGAGAGAGGGGTTGGGCAGAAGGAGAGGGAGAGAGAATCTCAAGTGACTCCGAGCTGAGCTTGGAGCCCAACAGAGGGCTTGATCTCATGATCCCAAGATCATGACCCGAGCCGAAGCCAAGAGTCAGACGCTTAACCCACTGAGCCACCCAGGTGTCCCTCTCTCTCTTTTAAAGAACATCTGTTACCATCTTGTGTTCCATCCGACATAGTTAAGGGTGACTCCTATGGGGTAACTGATAAAGGCAGGTGGAAGGCATGTTTCTGATCGTTAGGAGCAGCACCATCTGTGAGAAAGGAAAATACTCATTTCAGATATATCTCGGCAGAAACAGAAAAAATTAGTTTTAGTTGCAGTTAAATATATACTATAAATTATCCCAAGTTATCAAATAAAAATTCAAAATAGCATCCTAACATATAGTAGGTAGTGAATAAATATGGATGAATGAAAATTTCATAATCTTAGACTGTTTCAAGTCTTATGATATTTAAAGTGCCTCTTCAGGAGAAATAACTTTATATTCTACATGAGAATCTTCTACCATTTTGTCAGAAGATGTCCATTTTCCCAAATCATTGGTATGGGGATGAGGTCAATTCCAAACCATTGGAGTGTGATGTGTGTGTGTGTGTTATGTGTGTGTGTGTGTGTGTGTGTGTGTGTGTAGGGAGGGCAGATAGGGCGAGGGGAACAGAATAGTAACCAGCTTTGAAATATAATAGGTAAGGCTTTAGGATCTACTCGTGTAACTGAGTTTTCTACCTTTGGACTGTACGTCTTTCTAGTAAATTAAGCAGCATATTCTGTTGTCCTTCATCTCCCAAATTATAGATCCATTTGTTAATATTTAAACAGAGACTTAAAATAATTCAGACTTGCAGCAGTTAGAATGCTTTTGACTGTAAGTAACAGAAAACTGGAATCAAAATTTAAAGAATAAAGAGAAGTTATTATTTCACATATAACCAAGAAGTTTTAAGGGGGATTGATTCATTCTAGGTTGATAACATCATCAAAGACCCAGGGTTTTTTTTGTTTTGTTTTGTTTTGTTTCGTTTTTCTGCTGTGTCATCCTTGATGTGATGACATTGGCCCCAGGCAAGCTTCCTTCATGGTTGCAAGATGGCTGCAGTTACATCTAGATGCAACAGTGTCTAGGCATAATATCCGGTGGCCTTGTGCCTCTCTGTTTTTAAATGTGACAACACCACCTCCTATATGTTCACATGCTCTCAGTCCCACACCCTGCAGACTTCCCTTTACATCTTTTTGGCCAGAGTTAACATCATAGCATGCCCCAACTTATCCCTGACAAGGGAAATGGTACACCATAATTATCTTAGACTAATCAGGATTCTCCAGTTGGGTTTGGGGTTGGTGCCAGTCTTCCCTGAAGCATATCAGAGCATATTCAGGATACTGAGAGAAGGGTATATACCAAACCAAACTCAAATACTGTTAAAAGGAAGGATGGGGTAAGGAAATGAATTTTTAGTAGGCAACTAATGAAGTCCGCTGCTACATTCTTCTAGGCTATTTCAAAAGCTTTGAAAATGTTTTCATTAAGAACAACGGCTTAATAGGAAGATAAGTAGTATATGTAGTATTTTAGCCTAATAGGAAAATGTGGTGGTTTTTTTTTCCTTTATTTATGCAATTCCTTCATGTAATTTTAAAAAGATATGAAGTAGTACAAGTGTGTCTGGCTATGTGGTTATATATAATTCATCACTGTAAGCAAGCTTGCATTATAAAAATTTTACTCAAAAACAAGGTATATGTCTTTACACATGAAAAAAGTTTTGTAGAGCATTAGAATAGAGATTCCAAATAAAATATAATCAACTTCTAAGTCAGAAAATGCTACTCTGCAATGTGAAATGTCTCCCTGGTTCATGGCTAATCTCTAACAAGCTGACAGAATGCTAACACTGTTTTTTATTAGGAACTCAAATTCATTTTGGAATTTGACCTCTATATTACAACATTGATGTTGTTATTGTGAGGCCAAACGGAGTGAAGTCAAATGATCTTTCTAAATTTATTGGAATTGGTACTTAATTATTTTCATTTATTAACCAAAAATCCCTATTTCATTTAAATCGCGTGTTATATTTTGATGTACTGTTTTGGCCTCTGAAATCAAATTAGGCTGTTTGTTTTGAACAGTCTCACTTTCTCTATCTGCCGAGTTTCTTTCTTTTCTCTCCTCCAAACTGTTACTGTTTTGCTCTGTACAAACTGCCTCTGTAGGAGTGGACCATGAGGCTGTCTGGGTCAGGGCAAACCAGTTGGGCTGGATGGAAGATGGAGTCAGACTAGCTACGTTTGATGAGGATCATTAAGTCTGATTCATTTGCTGAATCTTGGAGGTCTAGAGTTTTCTATTTTTTAAGCAAAATTCTAGAGCCATCCATTGCTTTGAGTACATCTTTGTCTTTCTTGTATTTATTTCTGTGATCACTCAAGCTATGGACAACTGATCTAGATACATATAAGTGGTCAGTTACACACTTCCTCCCCTTATTCACCCTCTTGATGCTCTCTTTCACCCTCTGCAGTCAAAGTCCTTCTCAGCCATTGGTTCTGGCTATAATTGGTGGCCTGTTTTGGTGACCCAACAGTTTTTTTTTTTCTTCATTGTTTATTCAACAAAAATGCTTACTAGATTCAAGGCTCTGAGCACTGAGAGGAGTACAGACGTTCATAAAATATGATCTAAACATTTGAAGAACAGTCAAAGAGGTAAGACTCAACTCAACTGTAATGCAAGGTGAAAAGCCTTAAATACTGTTAACTCCCTTCCCCTCTCTCAGGGAGGAGCCTGTCTGCTCCACTCCTCCGCAGCCTCACTTCATTGCCACTGTGTGATGGCACCTCTGCGAGCTCTTCCTCATCCTCTTCAAACACGTGGCCCCTATATCCCCCCCTCCCCCTCCCCTTCCTGGTTCTTCTGCCATTTAGGCAGGAACATCTCACCTGACCACTTCTTTATCTTGCTGCCTTCTTTTGTCCTATCTATATGACAATCAGTGATTCAGATCACCACATTAAACATCAAAGCAATATTGATGATCTGCCTCCCCTGTCTATATTCGGAAACGAAATTCTTGTGCCAAAAAAAAACAGTGTCACTGACATAAAATAAAGGTGGTGAGTACCCAGTGTTCCCCAGGCACACAGCCGAGGTCATCATCTCTTTTTCCTTTATGCTTTCATTAAACCAACTTTTCCATTAGCTTCAACACGTTAGGGCAATAAAGGAGAATTTCTGAGTGGCGTGTGTGCTCTCGTTTTGATTAGTTACAAATATTGCAACAGCAGAGGCTTCAGTTTTTTATCATTGTGAAAGCATAATATTTCAGTGGGGAAACAAATAGATTTATGTCTTGGGAAGAATGTATTTCAATTGGCATACGATCATTTATCAGTTGTGGCCTTTCCACGGATAGATATACTATTCTTAAATACTTGCTTGTTTTCAGCCCTAATTGCCTTCAGAATTGTGCTGCTGTGCCCAGCCAAACCGACTGGCTCACCCATGAAATCTGACTTCCATTTGCTGTGGAGCTTTCTTTCTCTAGAAATCTCTTCCTGCTCCTACCCCTCACTAAATTGAAATGTAGTCATTTTTCAGGGTTTTGTGTATAATGTCAATCAAAGTAACATTCCTTTAATGGATAAACCATAGTTTACTTAGTTTCCTCTTATTATTAAATATATAGTTTCCCCGCTAGGTTTTATATATATATATATTATTAATAATGGTGTGGTGAGTATCTTTATTTACAAAGTGTTTTAATATGTAAGATTATTTCTTGCAGATAGATTCACCTAGGTGTAATTTCTTGGTATTAGGGTATAAGTAGTCTTCAGATTCTATTTGTGTGTTTTCAGATTTCTTGGTAAACTGATCTTGAAAAACATTTCCCATTTCACCTTCCTACTCAGGAATTTTCGCTAGCTCTCTGTTGCCTCTGATCTAAAGCCCATATCCCTTTAATTGGCCTTTCCCGTTTCGTTAAACCTTTTCCTTTTTGTTTTAACCAACTGCCTAACGCTGAGCATTTACATTCCATCTAATTTTTCTACATTATAAAAAGTAGTGCAGGGAATATCCTCGTGCTTTTTAGCTTTGCTTGTGTTTTTGGATTAACTCTTTGGGATAAATGATCAGAAATGGAAATAGTGGGTTCAAGAATGTAAACATTCCTGAAAACTCATAGCCAGGCTTCTTTTAAATAAGAAGATACGATTTATAAATTCATTAGCATGTGTAATCTTCTTGGTAGTGGGTATTATTAATTTCTAATGCAAATTTAAGAGAATGTGAAGGGGGAAATTACCATGTTGTTTCAATTTCTGCTGCTTTTATTAGCAGTGAGGTTAAACATTTGCCCACATAATTTGTTGGTTAATTGTGTTTTCTTCAGCTTAGCTTTCAAGGCCCTATGTAATTTGGACTTGCCCTTTTCACCTTATCTCCTATTATTCAAACCCACAAATATTTATTAAACTCCTACAAACTACCAACAAGTACATATACTCCAACCAAGCTAATCTCCCTACTGTTCCTTTGAATATGTTATGATTTTCCTTTTTGTTGCTTTTGTTCCTGCTTTTTCTGCTCCAAAAGTGCCTGTCCCTTCTCTTCTACTTACAGTCTGCTGGTTTTTCCCATTCTGTGGGGTTCAGCCTGAATCTTTTTTCCTCCCAAGAAGTCTTCCGAAGTCTTCCTGACCTGACTGTGGCTTCCTTGAGAGCAGGGCCTGTGACTGATGCATCTTTTTGCCCCAGTGCCTTGTAAAGGGTCTGCCTTACGTCGGGGGCAAAGAAGTGATAGATTCCCATCACTCAGAAAATGCATGTCAGGTTAGACAGGTCTAGGTTGAACTTGGGGCTCAGACTTTAGGTTAGTTACTTAGTCCCTCGAGGTTCAGTTCCTTTATCTCAGCATCATCATAAATTGGGGATAGTAACAGCACCTGTCTCCAGAGTTATTACGAGGAGTAAATGTCACAATGCTTATAAAGGGCCTAGTGCAGTAATGCTTGGGGAGCATTTAGTGAGAATTGTCTTTAAATTAGTTGAACGATATAAATGGGTGATCCCAGCACTCATTGTGCTCCTTTTCCTTAGGACTCTCCCTGGTGTACCACAGATGGTGCGTACTCTCTTTCTTGTGTTGCTATTGCTTCTTGTGAATTAGTTATGGACTCTGAACTCAATTCCAAGTTCTGAAGGAGAGGGCTTGTCTTTTAAGTTTGTTGCATGTCCTAAAGCACCAAGTAAATACTGATGCGTTGAGTATGGTTGAGTAGCTATGGTAGCAGTGATGAGCACCTCTTTTGCCTTCTTTAAATAGAAACTTTACTGGACCTTTACTAGGAGAAATTACTTTCTCCTAGGGCCTTTTAAGAAATGTTTAGTTTTGTTGCTTGTTCAGCCAAATGGAGTTAGTTATTCGGTAGAAAATGGTAAAAATATCCAAATAATACCACCGGATTTCACTTTTCCATATAGTGTCTCAAAGTGTTGCATTCATTAGTATTTGTGAGAAACCTATGGTTAATACCACAAGAAGTCATAAACTAAACCACATTTTTCCCCTTTTTAACTTTTACATGACTTGGATTAACAACAGTGTTAGTCCCTAATTTACACCTGGGATTTCCAAACCTTCTCAAAAAGCTGTAACAATGATTCATATTTAGTCACCATGTGACTGGGTTATTTTCATTTATTGAAAACATAAACAACAAAAAAATAGCCTGGATAAAGATCTCCATGTATTTTAACTAGTGACAGATGCTATGATCAGAATTTCTACTTAAGTCAGGCATTTTTGACATACACCTCAAGCCTCGCAATTAAGCTTTATGCCTTTCCAAACATAACAGTTAACCAATAAACCAAAATATCAGCCTGGTCTGGCTTAGCTCAGCGGTCTTTTGATTTCTTCCAGTCTGTTTGATGTGGAGGCTTATTGAGATTTATCTACTGAGCTGTTCATGGTTTGTAGGGCTGAGAGTACTGGCTATATTATATAAGATTCCGTTAATGACAGCAGAGTGTAGACAGTCTCTACGGTGTAGATAATTTAGTCAGTTGTGCTGGTCGTGGTTTTGTTGAAATTTTTAAGGCTTTTGTCAAGTTTTTTTTATTAATACTCAATGATTTTTCCTTATTTCCAAGTTTATGCTGTGAGCCTCAAAACAGATGTAGTTCAATTGGTTCAATTTAGTAGAAAGTTTTTTAACTTTCAGTAGAAATCTCCATGTAGATTTGAAAGCTTTTCCAATTATTTGGACCAGTTTGTGCATAAGGAAAATAAAAACAGAAATATATAGTAACCAATTATAAATATTTGCTAGTGGGGGGTGGTTAGACATCATTCCATTGTATTGTTCGTGATAGTAATAATATCAGTATTCCCAACTTTATAACCTAAAGGCTGCAAAGGACTTTCATACACTTACCTCATGTAATTCTGGTAGGAATACTCAATAAGGTAAGTATAACTGTCCTCATTTTAAATAACACAGTTGGAATTTAGATTATTAATTTGCTATGTGTCTCAAAGCTTCTAATATGAAACAGAGCTCGTGTTCAAATTCAGATAAGACTCCTAATTCCAGTTATTTTCCCATTACACTAAAGCTTTTTGTTCTGTAACATACAGTATTTCTAAAAGTAACAAAGTTCTGCCAAACAGCTTTCCATTGGTTTAATCACATCTTCTTTCCTAAGAAGTGGGGTAAAATTACTCATGTTTATGCTCCTGGAGATGAGAAGATAAGATTGTATTGGAGGAATAATGAAACATATTCACTCCTCCTGCCTCGGTTGCCCCATGTGTCAAATGGGGAAGATACTAGCACTTAACCTTGTAGGGTCGTTGGGTAGGTCAAGTGAGTTAATATATGCAAGGAGATTAGCAGATGGCCTGGCACAGAGTAAATGATAATACATTTAGGTATTGTTAGCATTCATTTACTCAGTAGGGTTTATTAATTCACTGCCACGTGCCAGGTAACGTGCTGGACTTTGGAAGATAAGTCAGTCAGAGTCTTTGCCATCAAGGGTCTCGCAACCAAGTGCAGGAGACATACTCCAGACTGCCTGCCATTAGCATGAAGGTTCTGTATAGAGGTATACAAGGAGAGATGTGGAAGCACAGAATAGAGATGATTATCTACTCTTGGGGGACTTCCTGTAGGAGGCAGGGCCTGAGCTTGAAGGATAAAGAGGAGTTAGCCAAGTGAGGAAAAGCAGTCGGGAAAAGGGAGCCAGGGGAAGTGGTGATGGTGGTGAAAGGTCAGTATGAACATGTTTCTTCAGACCAGGGGTTCTCAAAGACTTTAATATGCTGGTATGTACTATGAGTCTGCAGTCACAGTGGAGTCATTCATTGAAAATATTGAATCATAGAATTCTCTTTTATGGAGTATCTTAGCAAGACTATGTTTTAAAGAACACACTTGAAACTGTGGATGGGCTGGGTGGTGAGAAATGAGTTCAGGTCAGAAATGGGGCGGAGCGGGGGACATTGATTAGAGTTATTAAGACAATAGATTTGACAGGACTTGATGAAAAACGAGGGGACTGGGGAAGAGGAAAGATGGTGGGATGATTGGGCTGATTTTTGGCTTGGGACAGTGTCTGGGGCTGATGGTGCTATCTGCAGAGGTGAAGATTTAGAAGGAGAAGCATTTTGTGGGGTGTAGGGGAAGGTTGGTGGATACCGAGTTCAGTTTTGGATCTGTTTCAAGATGCCTAAGGGACATCCAATGGAACATATTCATGAAACAGTTCAGTATACTGGGTCTGGAGCATAGGAGCGAGTCCTGAGCTGGATGAAGGAGTCATCCGTGTATAGATGGTATTTTATGCCTGGAGAGTGAATGAAATAACTCAGAGGGGTGAGGTAGACTCCTAGGGGCATCACTGTTTAGGTGACCTGTGCAGGAAGAGGATCTCTCAGCAGAGACTGAGTATTTCAACAATCTGGTATTCTTTGGGACACACTTGTCTGTTCCCCTGTGAGCCATGAGTGTTTTGTTTTGTTTTGTTTTTTTGGAAAGTGCCTGACTCCACCCATGCAGGAAATCTTACTCTGTGGGCTACTCCTTCTCCCAAGAATCTGGGTAGTTGCAGAAAGAGGCACTTCACCCACACCCTAAGCTCTCTGAGGAGAGCTGTGTGGTATCCTGCCCAACCCTTCTGAGCTCAGTGGGGGGAGGTGGGGCCATCTTGCACTGTTAAGTTTTTGAGTGTGTTAGGTCCTTAAATGTAACTGGAGAAATAATGAAAGAGAAGTATTCCACTGGGATTAAACAAGTTCAATGGATTTTAATTTTCCTGATAAGCTATTATTAAGAAATTGTTTTGGAGATTTACTCCCTGAGTAGGATTAGCTAACCTACATTTTTCATTTGGATAAGTAGTTCTTTAATTAGCAACCAAGATTTAGGGAATAGTTTCTCATTGCTTTCTATAGTGTAGGGAAGGTATGTGAAACTGCCAAATGAAGGTTTTCCTCATGATAGTGAGGAGCAGGGAAAACAAGAGGAAATTATAATATGTTAAGGGAAAGGATTCTGTTCATCCAGTGTGCCTGCTTTTATCTTCAGTTCTGGAAGTCTCTGCCGGCAGGGTTTTCTTTTTTTTTTCCTTCCCTATTCTTGTCATGCCAGAAGTTGCATATTTCTGGCAAAATGTTCATTACTGGCAAGGGGTGAGCAAGAAATCCTTTGCCAGAGAATTAAGCAAGCAGAAGTCTGTCAAAACAAATATTCTAGTTTGAAAATACAGTCCTGCGGGGGAAAGGGGAGGGGTGGATAGTGGAGGAGGCCAGGACATGTTCTAAGGCTGTGTACTTACTTCATAAGAATTCTGTGTTCTGAAAGACTGTTGCTTATAGGAATAATAGAGGAAGCAAGATTCTGGTACATTAAATGTATTGATGAGGAAGGATGGGTTTTCTGGGGATTTTTGGTTTGGTTTTGTGTTTGGTGTTCAGCTCATATGATGACAGCCTTTGCTAAGAGTGAAACATTTTGATAAGAAAGAAGCTTTTTAATTTAATTCAAGAGATATTTAACAAAACTTATGTTTACATGGAAAAACTCTCAGACTGAGGATATTAAACATGTATAAACAGCCAGGCACATAAACACACAGTCCACTTCATAAGCATTTATTTGACTGGAAAATGCTAACTTTATATAATTTCAGCCTTAAGAGTATTGGCTGATTGATTCAGAAAAGCAAAACTTGGTTTTTTGTTTTTTCCCTCCTAACTTTTCCTTCTACTTCTTCCTTGTTACCTTAAAAAATTCATTTTATGGAAGAGTAAAATTACAGATTGAAAAATGCAAGGTTTTTAGATTTCTTTGCTATATAGTTGCTTAAAGCTGCTATTATAGAAGTTGCTCTTCAAGCTGGAGAAACATAGGCTGGCGTTTTTACTTTCCACTGGGATGGGGGTGGGTGCTAATCATATTAAACCTCAAGAATGAAAACCGTTGCATGCAAAAGTGGATTTTGAGGATTTCCTGACCACATATCTGTATGCAACTGACATCATTTTTTTGAGAGAATTTTTAAAACAAAATATATTGCATTGTGTAATGTTGAAGTAAATGATCATCCATAATAGGATGTATTAGTAATAAAGAAAATAATAGTAATAAAATACAAACCAGTTTATTCTTATCTCCTTTTGGCAAATTTTAGACTTGCTACCATAAGCAATTCAAGGAACACATACCTTCTTCCGGAGCAGTGGGAGGAAACCTTCCTGTTCTTTGATCCTCCGATTTGATATACTTTAGTTACTGGAAGAGACATTAATTAATGTAAAATTTCTTTAATTTTAGTAATTCAAAAGAATAAAATGTTTTTGAGGGGTTGAAAAGATCATGGTGCACCATTGGAATTTGCCTTTTAGTAAATGTAACATTTGTTTTCTAAAGAATTATAACAACATACTTAAATTCCAGAACAGTAAGCAAAATAGCTTAAGTTCACTGACTTGAAAAAACATTCTTTTATACTGCACGGTTCTAAAATAAATACTTAAAAGAAACAGAGAGCAGGCCATTCTATCTTGGATTTCATTTTCCTTCAGATAGAACAGCTAGAACAAACATTCTTGCTAGTTAACATTGCCTGTGTTTTTATGCAGTTAATAACTGACCTGTCAATCACGCCCTATATAAATACGGTAGTTGAATGCTTTCTGCTTTAGAAGCACTTTTATTTACAAGAGCTGCCAGCCAAGATTTCCAAAGGACTCCACGGGCTGTTTGCTTTGATCTGTTTTGAGGGCTGGTCTCTTTATACCTATTGGTTTGCTATTTATGATACCTTTGTGTAATCAGGTATGGGGAGAGCAGATGTGCAGAATAAACACGTTTTAAGGAAACCAAGGCTCAAGAGAAATCATGTAATTATGCACCAACAACTTTAAAAAGAGAGAGAGAATATTTTCTTGAATCAACTTAGTTGCTGTTATGACAAGAAAACAGATGTTATGGTATTCACCCCAGAGAAGGAAAAGATTCTCTCTTAAATCTGTTTATAATGAATGGAGGTGGTGTGTGTATCCCCACCCTTCAAAGGGTACTCTCCTTTAAATTTGTAAATTGCTGAGATGTTGCAGCTCTTCTGGTTGACTTTTACCTTTGACCTTTTTTCATTTGCTCCTTCCCTAGGAAATGTTTACCACATGTCTCTATCTAAATAATCATCTCTCTTTGGGAATAGTTACCTTTGCATTTTCAATTGCAGATGCTTTTAATGTTTAAGACAGGTTTCAAAAAAAAAAAGATGGCTTTTTGTTGTTGTGTGTTTTTATGATTTTGATTTGAGCTTCCCGCTTCCCTACCCCGCCCCTGTACTGAGGGGAAACTGAAAGCCAAATTTATCTTTGTATCCCCACAATGCCAGACATAGTGCCTGTAATAGCATAAGGGTTCAGTGAATGAAAGAATGGCAGAAATTAAGAGAGACCAAAGTCCCTTTGGTCTTGTTTCCAAAACGATCTACTGAGTTTAGTTTCTTTCATCTTTCGATTAAATGTTGCCCTAACAATGTTACGTATATTATGTTCACATACTGCTTTTCTCCAGGAATCTGAATGTTTGAATATATTGGGGGAGGTTGTTAATTTTGCTTTGAAATTAAAAAGCTTCCTCTACCTTTTCGGGACTAAAAATTTTGCCAGCACTCTATAGTGCTTTTGGGGGAACTGACTTAGAGGTTTTCGGCCACTTGGAGTTTTTCACCCTACTGTGTTGGGAAATTCTGTTTAAACTTTTCATATTGATTGTACTGACGTTTTTGGGTCAGCAACTTTCCCTTTTGTGACACTGGTGTGAATCTTAGATTTTCTGTGGAAGGGTGCCTGAACACGTCCCAAGGTTTAGAAAGCGGGTCTTTTGTTAACCAGAGTTTTCTCCTTGCTTTGTTGTTGCTCAGAAAACTTTCAACATCCAGGGTCTGTAACTGGTACGATTGCTATTTGGCTCCTTGTTTATAATTTTTAAATGCTAGTATCTCTAGGGTAATTGTTATAGTGTAAAGTGTAAAGTATAAAATGTAGCCCCAAATACCTTGGGTTCCGCAGCCTTTCCCAGATATCGCTTGCCAGAGTTAAATCATTTCATAAACTTTCAGGTAGATTAAAGCTTGGCTTTAAACTCTGTGTTCCCTTTACACAGCTTCTGGGGGTCAAAGGTGGTAAAGCCCTGGGGTTGCCTGGAGCCAGGACAAAGCGAGCGCAGTCATGCTGCCTTCGAGGAGGCAGGAGCCTCTACGAGCTATGCAACTGCCAAAATTACATTTGAGCATCTTCGGGCCTTTGATTGCAGAACCTCCGTTGGAAGCTGAGTGGTACGGGGCAGCCCAAGAGCAGGCCAGAGAAGCACGTAGGAGTAAACTCAGGTCGGCCGTGCCCCAGACACCAGGGCAGAAACTGCCTCGCCAGTGATGCACACAGGGACAGTTTTGAAAGTCCGCCGTCCTGCTTAGTTGGCAGATGAGCAGAGAGAAAGTCCCCTCCAATATTTTCATTTTACATTCATCCAAAGCTCAAACCTGTAATTAAAATTTCTGAACAAAGACCCTATTAACGTTCACCATCCAGATTGATGACTAACAGCTCTTCCTTCCAGGTACATAAGGAAATCTGTAACACGTAAAGCAAAAGAAAGACCCTAGTCAGGTTTGGGGGAGGGTGAAGGAAGGGAGTGGGCGTAGTTAGGAATGGGTTTGCCTTTCAAAGTCAGTTTTCAGTGCTGTTTAAAATGGACCTTTCAGTGGTTGCTGCATTTTCTCAAGTATATGTGATTTACTGAATGATCTAAAACTTAGTCACAGTGATATGATTTTACTTAAATATCCAGGAAAATATGCTGTTTTCTAAACTTCCAAACATTGTTTAGAAGAATTCTCTTTTTAATTCTTTTGTGTGAGCAGTGTAGATTTATGTGAAAATGTTTAGGACAGACCCAAACACAATTCATCATGTTACTCATTTGCCAAAACTTCAAGCCACTTTCCAGTATTTGAGAAATACGGTTTAAATTCACTAGCTTGGCATTCAGGGCCTTCCACACACCAGCCTGTTCTCTTCCAGAGGAGACTTTTTGTTCCAGCCCTTTCCACTGCCCCAGGCAGGCCTTACACATCCCTGCCTCAGCAGTGTCCTCACGCTGTCCCCTTCTCCTGCACACACTCTCCCTCCTCCCCAGGAACAGTGAATCCTGACCATCCTGAAAGGCCACGGTTCACTCAGACTAGTTTAGGACCTCTCTTCTGCTGCTTTTCTAAATCCGTCAGCCCCCTGGCTGCCTCGCTTCTTGTGAAACTAGCCCTCCCTGAACCTCCCTCTGTAGGTTCTTCCTTCTTCTTTGGCCTCCACAGCGAGGTTATGCCACTTCTTTGGCTCCTACCATACCAGTCCTTCAATCATAGTTTGTTTTTGTTTTTCCATTCATTTCTGTCGTGTTTTTTAAACTTGATTTTTTAAGTTCCGTGAGGCTTAGAATTGTAGCTTATATGTGCTAATGTCCTGCAGAGCACTTAGCCCAGTACTTACTGCGTGTTTGTCAGTGGCTTGATTGATGGGTGCGTGTCACAGGCCCAGGGCTTGACATATTTGCAGTCTGTAAAGACAGCAGGCTATTTTCAGAACCACTGGGTACCTTTGTACCAGGTTTATTTCTTAGCTCGTGCTTGGTACTGGAGATGTTAGGCCTAGTTCTGTCCAGAAAATCTATTTTCCAAATCTTTGCATCAACGGAATGGTGTTATAGTCACACCCTGGAGCAGTCTGACCCAGGTGTTGCCAACTCCTTCTTATACTGACTGGCTGACCCTGTTGAGTGTTCCTCAGATCTCATTTCAGCTTTCTGGGTTACCTTTTATTTTTAATTAAAGGAAAGCTTGTTTCTAAGCCCTTTCTTGAACCAAAGGCAAGTGAATATTCATTAAATGTTTACTTTCTTGACTTTAATTCACTTTAGCAAGTGATAACTCAGGTGGGATTATGTCCTGACAGTGATCTGACAGAGTCCTCGTTCGTGGTAGTTATTGACTTTTCCAGTATTAACCTTTTAGATATAGCATGAAGCCAGCATCCTGGTGTCTGAACCATATAAGGAACTGGCTTTCTTTTAGTTTTGTGTTCTGAGTTTGAGGAAGATGCATGCTCTGCCAAGTTGAGACTTTCGAGACTTCAGTGCTTAACTCATTTGATCTGAAAATTACTGGTAAAATTACTACTTTTGCCAAGTATAAAACCAAGTCTTAGAATAGTGAGTGCCCTGGTGTGACGGACACAGCAGGCTCGGAGGCTTCTGAAAGCTCGGGCCAGACTTGGAGAAGAGATTTTAAAAATGCCAGTAGGAACCCATGCACACAGTGGTCAGTCCTTCACGTTTGGGTAGCGCTTTTTGACACTCTTACAGCTTACTCATTGACAAATACCTTCTGAGCATTAGCTAGGAGCCAGGCATTGTGCTGGGTCCGTAGGATATGATGATGAGCAGTGACCAGATATTTTACTTCTCTGTTATTTTGAATTTTAATTTCTGGTCTGTTTCCTCTGACTAGCATGTCCGCTCCTTGGGGTGGGTCTTCGTCTCATTCCCTGCTGTGTCTCCAGCCTGTTTAGCTGTGCCTGACACATAGCAGAAGCCCAGTAAATAGTTACTGGTGTATGGATGAAGTTCTACAAGGGAAGTAAGGGTTGCTGTAAGAGCACATGGGGGATACGTGTAACCGGGGCCTGGGGGAACCAAGGAAGACACCCTAGAGCAAGAAAGCTAACGGCCAAGCAGAAGGATATGTAGTATTTAGCTGGGAAAGAGGTGAGGTAGGGGGGAAACTGCTCTGGTGCAGAAGTCTGGGATGACATCACAGAACACGATTGCTGTGCAGAGTACAAGGGAAGGGGGCAGGAGGTGAGGTAGGGACCTTGTCAGCCAACTTGAGGACCTGGAAGCAAGGAAAGCATTTTAAGCGCAGGTATGACAGGACTAGATTTGTTTCAGTTTGATCATTTTCACTGCTGTGTAGAGAACACACTATAGTAGCTGGATTGGCAATAAAAGCTGAAGACTGGGAGATCAGTTTGTTGGAATAGTTTTGTTTGTTAGGATAATGGAGATTTGTGGTACCCAGACTTTGGGATTTCATGAACCACCAAAAAATTTTTTTTAAATATTGAGGCTCAACATCATAGAGTTGCTGACCTTTTCATTTTGTTAAGTAAAGACATTAAACAACCAGCCAAAAACCACGTATCAGAATCATTTCATAAAATAAAGGACATCTTAATGTACATATCCACAAATACACACTCACACTACACACACTGGAGAATCTCAAATAAATGTTAGCTATTTATATTTTTAAAGATTTTATTTATTTATTTGACAGAGAGAGAGAGCACAAGCAGGAGGAGGGGCAGAGGGAGAAGCAGGCTCCCTGATGAACAGGAGCCCAATGCAGGACTCGATCCCAGGACCCTGGGATCATGACCTGAACCAAAGGCAGAAGCTGAACTGACTGAGCCACCCATGTGTCCCAATGTTAGCTATTTAAATGGAATACATTTAGCTTTATGAAAAATTTACTACATGGCTCTGTTTTGTCCCCACCCCCTTTTTTCCATTTTCCTCATGATTGGGCACATATGTGATCTGATATTTGTAAACCAGTGTTCTAGCCTAGGAAAAAATTTTGGAGGTCTGTGTTAGAATAACGACAATGGTGATTGGAAGAAGGGACCACAGTTGAGAGGAGGTAGAGTCAGTAGAACTTGGTGCTTTCAAAGTGCTTTCAGAGCTCTTCCCTCATTTGATCCTAATGGTAACCACGTGAGGTGGTTAGGTATTTTTATCCCCACTTCACAGATGAGGACACTGAGACTCAGAAGTTCAGTGACTTACTTAAATCACATCTGATAACAGCCCATTGAAGTGGGACTCTAGATGTGTGGCTCCTCCACCCTGCCCTTTTTGGTTGGCTCAAATTTCAGGGAAGAAAGGAAAAGGAATCATGGGCTCTCTGTGAGTCATGTCTTTTAGGACAAAACATATGATATAGTCCATCCTTAGAATAAGACAATATTTCAGTGATGACTCTTTGATTCATCCTCGTTTCGCAACATCATCCATTACCGATCCATGAACTTGAGTAACCCTATTTAAATTAGGCCAGAGGAGACTAAGAGGCTTCTTTGGCCGTATTTTCATTTTTATCCTGTGTTACCCTTTGTCCTTTCTATAAATAAGCCTTGGCCACCCTATTTATGGGATTTTGTGGAGGGGGGGATGGTGAGGAGGTGACGTTCTGTGTGTATGTAAGGGTATTTATCTCCTACGACCTGGTTTTTTCCCCTTTTCTTCCTTAGTATACTTGCAGATTAAAGTAATTAGGTGCTGTCTAAATTCCAAAAAGACTGGAATAGACTTTATAGGGGACTGCCTCTTGTTGAAGGGCAAAGAAAGGAAGTGGAAGTAAATAAAAAGAACAAAATTGGGCTTAAAGGAGGGAAAAATGGAGCAATAACAATTTGAATCGGACAAAAGGAAAAAATGTATTAGAAAATATTTGTGGGTATTTCCCCGTAAATGGCTTTTTATAAACAACATTTTTGGTGTAAGTCATAAAATCCTCTGACCTATGAAACACCAATTTAATGGAATTAATTAAAAAGAAGACGGCATGCCAAAATTTACATATGAAAACTATCATCAACTGTTCCTTCAATTAGTTGTTTTTATTTAGGCTTTATATCAATCATTTTGTAGGCTCCCTGGTTTCTGGCAAATTTGGAGACTTTCTGGAAAGCTATTAGAGTGACTTTAAATTATTTCCGTACAGACTCAACTGCTAGCCAGTCTATTGTAATCACAAATGATTATATGAGAAATATGGTTTTCTTTTCTGAGGATGAAATATACTTTTTATGAAGCATCTGCAGCTATTTCTGTTATATTCGGTTATGGAAGTGTTTATTTTTGCTACTAGAATGGACATATCAAAAACAAATAGTGTTTTCTTCTAATGTGTGAGTGGAAGAGTGTGAGAACTGTCATTGTCTCACATCCTTCGTGTGTGGGGGGGGGCCGTGGGTGAGTGTGTGGGTGTGTGTGTATGAGAGAGAGAGAGAATGTTTATGTTTAGACACCTGAACCATGTTTTTTCTACCCATATGGATTCATCCATCTCATTTTATAGCTTTCTTCCTGGCCTTTGGCTCTTGTAGATAATTGTATTATGATTACTGCAAAATATAGATGTTAACATATTCAAAATCCTGTGTAAATTTTTTTATGTGAAACCCAAATTTCACCCATATTTTCAAATCCCCCCACTTAATGTATTTTTAAAGGCTATTTGTATAGCAAGAATGAAAATGGCCTATGTTCTCTAGTACTCTTGGATCCTAGAATCTCAGCGTGTGTTGACCTTAATGGTAATTTATACTGATCTCCTCTCTGTTCCTTTCATCTCTCTTTAAAGTGGGGAGAGAAACAAAGAGGTGAGGTAGCAAGAGCCAAGGCCAAAGAACAATGTGCTTATAATTTGTTGAGAAGGTGCAGTGTTAGATTTGCAAATGTATTGTCTCATTTCTCACAGTAACTGCACAGAGTAGGAACTATTACTCCCAGTTTATTGAAAACAAAACATTCAAGGTTACCCTGCCTATAAGTAGCACTGTTCTGGTCTGGCTGATTCCAAACCTTTGCTTTTTCTGTATACTGTGTTTCCTCATTCCCACTCCACCACAGAGTAAATAATAAATGGGACATGGTTTCAAATTTTACTCTATGATGTAGTAGCAGCCTTTTCTAAAATACCATGCTGTGCATATTATTAAAAAAAAAAAAAATGTTGCCATTGGAAATAGGCTTAATTTAGGCAGATAAAAAAATATGTGAATTGGGGTACCTGGGTGGTTCAGTCAGTTAAGTGTTCAGTTCTTGATTTTGGCTCAGGTCATGATCTCATGGTCGTGGGATCCAGCCCCGCACGTTGTCCTCTGGGCTCCACGCTCAGCAAGGAGTCTGCTTGAGGTTCTCTCTCCCTCTCCCTCTGCCTCCCCCTTCCCCACGCTCTCTTTCCCTTTCTAAAATAAATAAATAAATCTTAAACAAAAAAGAATATTTGAACTGCCTTAGTTGATGTGGCATATTATTACCTTTGTTAAAACTCATGGCATTATTTTATTTTATTTTTTTAAGAATTTATTTATTTATTTGAGAGACAGAGCAAGAGAGCACAAGCGGGGGAGCAGCAAAGGGAGAGTGAGAAGCAGACTCCCCATTGAGCAGGGAGCCCAACGTGGGGCTTGATCTCAGGACCCTGAGATCATGACCTGAGCCGAAGGCAGCCTCTTAACCAACTGAGCCACCCAGACGCCCCGGCATTATTTTACTTTAAATGTGATTATATATAATTGAATGGGTATTTGGCTCAGCACTGGGGAGTTGTACACATTTTTAAGACTTTACTTGGAGGTATTTATATACTTCAAATATTTACTGGGAAGTATCTTTGCAAGGTTAGTTAAAACATTTTCCCAAACTCCCAGTTTCAACGAGCCTCTGTTGGGAAAGGTTAAATAGCACTGTAGAGTAGTCTTTTGGCATTCAAGCAGTTCCTCTGCTCAAATAACGATGAATATAATTGAAGGTCTGAGTAATAAGGTCATAAAGTCAAAAAGAGTTACCACAGCGTGGTCAACATTTTGACCATAAGGAACAGTATGTAAAAGTTGGTTAACTGAAAGGATTTCCCGCCTCTTTAATAACTATTGTGTCTCTATTTCTTTAGAGTCGTAGCCGAATTGGAAAGAAGGGGAAAACCTTTTAAGTAGAACATTTTGTATTTAGAATTGGTGTTCTTTAGATTCATATGATGAAAAGCTTCTGTGGATGAGTGCAAACCAGACCTACCCTTTGAATAAAAATACCTTCCTGCTATGTTGCTTATTCAGCGTGGTCTTCATATGTGCCTTCTTCTTGTTGACCTGTCTTTAACCCTTGTTTGACACATTACAGAATTTCATGATTCTGTTTTTAACTGGTAGAATTACTCGTTGCATTGGTGTACGTGTGTGTACGTGTGTATTTGTATGACAGAGAGAGAAGCACTACAGTCATTCCAAGAAACAGCTGCCGTCTAAAATTACAATCAGTATTAGAAAAAGAATAGAGCTTAAAAAACAAAAAAAAGAATGAAATAAAAGCAGACATAATATAGGGGCCAGAAGAAAACTTTTTTTAAAAAAAGTTAATATTCTCAGAGAAACAAGATGAAATTGATTACGTGAACTAAGAACGGGATGGTGTCTTTAAAGGAGCAACCAGAGAATGAGAAAGAGCTCCAGAAATGTAAAAAAAATATGATAACCCAAGTAAAAATTTCAGTACACAGGATGGAAGATGGAGTAAAATAATTCTTTCAGAGGTAAAATGAAAGTAAGCAACAGGGATGGAATGTGGAAGGGGAAAAAAATAAGAAAATTAGAAGATTATTTCAGGTGGTTCAACATCCAGCTTATAGAAGAGCTAAGAAAATTCAGGGCAGGAAATTGTCAAAGAAATAATAGCACAGGAAAATTTCCTAGAAGTAAAGGACATGAGTTCCAGTACAATGAATGGAAAACAATCCACACCAAGACACATCATCATGCAATGTCTTAAGTTTTGTAGAGAGGAAAAAAAAACCCAAAATGTTAACATATAGAGAATTAAGAATCAAAATGGCAATGGACTTAGAAGATAGAAGTTAATGGAGCATTACCTTCAAAATTCTGATGGCGTGTGATTTCCTTCTTCTTACTCTGTATTCAGCCAGACTATTAATCCAATGTGGAGATAAAATCATTACAATGTACTTTTATTCAAAACATTTTTTAAAAGTAAGGATAAGGAAAACTAGATTTTTTCCTTTCTACTTCCAGAACATAAATGAGTGAAGGCACCTAAATATTTTGTAAAAAGCAAGTTCCTGAACATTTGTTCAACACACCAGTGTCTGCCACTCCTCCAAAACAACTGTGTATCTTGAATGTATAATTTTAACATTTTTATATGTGTATAGGAAAGGTCCAGAATGGGGCCGGGTGAAATTTCTTTTACTACTTACTCTGTATATTGTCTGATTTTTTTTTAAATGAGTATATATTAATTGTAGTCAATAGAATATAACTTAAAAGAGGGGGGAAAAAGAGACATGACTTGTTCCTTCATTTATTTTTTAAAATATAGGAAGTGCATGCCATGTCTGTCTTCTCTACTAGGTGCTGTAGGAGATACAGTTGAAGTAGAAAACACAGCCTCAGCCTTTGAAGGATTTTGGGTCTGGCTGTAAAGGGGAAATACGCATGGAAGGGAATGGCTCCCAGCCATGTTGAAAGTCTGCCTCTGTGTGATCTCAATGTACAGGCTACTCTCAGGGCCAAGCAGATGGCTTTCCAGGGTCTGCAAAGAGATGGCAGCCTACTTACTTCAGAGTACTTTAAAACCCAGCATTCGTGAGAACACCAAACACAGGACACTGATCTTGGAATGTCTAATTTAATAACTTTCATTTACATTTCTATAGAAACCAACATGCTTCCTGCTGCCAACCCCAGGAGCCAGAGGTTAGGGTTTTTAATAATAATAACAATAATGAGTTATACTTGTTCCAGATTAGTTTTCTGGCACTCCAAAAAACAAATGGCTAAGATGTCCAAAATGTTCCTTTCACAACTCTGCCAGGTGCTGGCTTCTCCTCTCCGTCTGGAGATCCAGCCAATCTGTTGAAAATTATCCCTTTTTTTTGAGTACTTCCAGGCAGTTGTTCAGAGAGAAGACTAATTCCTGCAGTCTGAGATGGACAGCCACAAATGGAGACTCTTTTCCATACTTCTGCAACAGAAGGAAATGACACTTTGTGTTCTGAGTCTTATTTCATTTCTTCTAGGCACGAGTTTGGGAAAATGTACACCGGCCATCACATCATACCTAGTTGTGGACAACATTGTGTATTAATTGGGAGTGTAACATTTGCTTGGTGACTGCTTGATTTTTTTGTTTTTGTTTTTTTCCTTGTAAATAAGCCTTGGCCTAAGTGTTCACAAACTTACAGAAAACATGGGTTCGCTGGGGGAAAAGAAGCATTGAGCCTAAATAAGAATTAGTCCATACCCTCTTTTCTGGTTTGATTTTCATGGAAGTTAGGGGGTTTTTTGTTTTTATTTTTGTTTTTGTTTTGGGGGTTGTGTGGAGGGTGGTTAGAGGTGCTATCATGAGTTAATAAGATTCTTTTAATTGGAATACAGGAGAGACTTGAAACTTATTTGACCCAGTGGAAGAATCTGTGGTCCTGTGATCTCCAAAAGTACTTTATAAGAGCAGATGGATAGATTTTTAAAGATTAGTTTGGCTGGCAGTTTGCCTGCTCATCTACTCCCCTTAAAGTCAGTGGGTGGGCCTGGCTCGGTGCATGGGAGTGGAAGCTCAGATTGGGAACCTTAATCTAACTTGAGCAGGCTGATTGACAGTAGTGGAGAAATGGCTATCCAACCCAATCATGGGACATGCACTCCTTTGAAAACTGGCCCATCTGGGCTACAGTGTCCTTTGCTCATTACGTGGATGCCTCGCACAGGGATGCTTGGGTTCCCTGTGTAATAGAAACCCTGAAATCCTGGCGGCTAGATTGGGGAACAAGAGAATTGTGTTCTAGGCCTGTACTTTCCCCCAACTTGTATTTTGATCTTAGGAGACTCCCTTAATTCCTCTGGGCATCAGTTTCCTCATCTGTGAGATTAAATTATCAGAGTAGTAGACTTCTCTGAAAGTCCTTCTAGTTCGAATATGTTCCTTGAAGGCTGGGACTCTATTGTCACCTTTCCTTTGCTTTGATAATACAAACTGGCAAATTAATATTAGTCTTAGTGAAAATGTCTATAAGGTTTGGAGTAGGATCCTGGAAGAGTTAATTGAACAAAAGTATTACGGGAATAGAAACAAAAAAAACTTATTTTGAAATATTGAACCTTATGCTAAATTAGTTTCTTTTTAATGTGTAAAAGAAATTTCTAGGTGATTTTTTGCTAGTGTTTTGGATGAGGCAGGTTTAGCGCTGTTTGAACTCTTTGTATGTTTAGTGCATGTGATTGACTAGGGTTTTAATACTTACACGATGCTCTTTGGAATTACCAAATAAGAATTTGTAAAGTGCTGGCACTTTGATTTTGGACGATTGTTGTTTTTTTTTTTTTCTTTTTAATAATTTTTTAAGACTTTATTTGTTTATTTATTTATTTATTTTTATTAGAGAGCAGGGAGGGGCTGAGGGAGAGAGAGAGAATCAATCCCAAGTGCTCCACACCCATTGTGGAGCCCGACACAGGACTTGATCCCACAACCCTGAGACCATGACCTGAGCCAAAATCAAGAGTTGAACACTTAACTGACTGAGCCACCCAGACACCCCAAGACTTTGTTATTAAGTAATCTCTACACCCAACGTGGGGCTTGAACTTACAACCCCGAGATTAAGAGTTACACACTACCGGCTGAGCCAGCCAGGTGCCCCTGGACCATTGATAATGATATAGATTTCTGGCTTTCAGAGCTATGAAAGAATAATATAGTAGTTAGGTTAGATTGTATGTTCCTTGATACCAGCATCCCTTTTATTTAGTATTATTTTTCCACAGAGTCTAACTCGGTTCCTTGAATATCATTACTGTGTTTTAGTTACCTGCTGCTGCATAACAAATACCCTAAAATTTAGTGGCTTAAAGTAACAACTCATTATTTCTCACAGTTCTGTGGGTTGACTGGGTTCAGCTGGTTCATCTTCACCACATGGTGTCATCTGGGATCACTCAGGTGGTTGCAATATCTGAGACCTCAGCTGGGACTGAATGACCAAGACGGTTTCACATTCACATGTCTGGAACCTCAACTGGGAGCATAAGTGACAGAGGTGGGGGGGTGGGGGCTCATGGGTCCTCTCTCTAGCAGAGTCATCAAGTCTCGAAGACTGAATCCAGAAGCTGCCATGCCTCTTGAAGCCTAAGGCAGAACTGGTACAGCATCACTTCCACTACCTTCTGTAGATCAAAGAAGTCAGGCTAGACCAGAGTCAGGGGAGAGGAAATAGACCCTGCCTCTTGAAGGGAGGGAGGCATGCACATATAGCGAGCGTAGTAGGAATTATTGTTGGCCGTCTTTGCAGTCTACCACAAACTGTTTAGAAAATTACTATCGAATTAACTGTTGGAGATGGACTGATTCTGAGATTTTTTATAGATGACAAGATTTAGAAAGACACATTCTCTAAGAAATAAATTTCTGGTGTAAAAAAATCCATAGAAGCTGCCTGGATGGGACCTTGAACACACGAGGAATTCAGGAGATGTATGTTTACTGACCATCTGGCTGTGGAATGAGTAGGAATGTATTTCCAGGCCCACCCTTGGGCTAGTAATTTCTACAAGGAGAATGGCAGGGCACTTCCAGAACCGACAGTTTCCACTTCCCTCCATGGGTAGAGTATAGTGATGGCTGATTTTGTGATTTGGGAGATTCTCCACCAGAAAACAGCTCCTAAAGGGAAGGATTAGGAAAACATTCAATAAGTCCAAGAATGTTATGGCTTTCCACGGAGGATTGGAAGGGAGAAGAGATTGGCAGGAGACCTGGTCAGAGTCCGTGCCCTTAGAAGAGAGGCCCTGAAGAAGATGCCCTTCCTTTAACAGGCCCTGGGGGGAGGGGCGGGGGGGGGGGACCATGGCCATGATCACAAGTGCTTGCTGAGTGTGAGATTCTGGCCCTGGGGCCTCTGACATCTGTTTAGTCCAATCACTCATTCTTTTTAAATTACTGCTTCTCAAGGGAGAAATGCTGGTGTCAGGCCCACTCAGAGGTGGGGAGAGGATTCTAGGAACAGAGTCAGAGATGGATGATCCTCCTGGTGGGGTTCCAAACCCAGATTTCTTTTTTATTAGTTGTTTCTGTTTTATTAGTTTGCATTTGCTCCTCCTTTTAAATGTGTGTGTGTGTGTGTGTGTGCGCGCTTTGTCTTCTTTGTAGGTTTGTTTCTATTTCGGGGTACTGTTTTTCTTAAGATGCACTTGCTCTTTTTATCAGCAATCACTGTGGCAAGGAGACACAGGCCCTTTGCTGATTTTCTCTCCTCTAGAGTGGTTTTATAGGCCAGAATCTGGGGATAGCTAAGTTTTAATAGTTTATTGGGTTCCCATTTGAAAAACCAACTGAAAACCTCCAGGCTTTTGCCTTCAGCGTTTGTTTTCATCTGATGAAACCAGGTTTATGGTGTTTGCTCCATGGCCTGTGAATAAGTCCTGGGTTTTGTTGTTGTTGTTGTTGTTTTTAAAGCAGGCACAAGCTATGCCTTTGCTGCTGTTTACTATGGAGTTCCTTTTTCTGCATGTTTTTGCTTGCCTTTGCAAGCTTTTTCTCTTTATATCTTTGTACATTACTCTCTTGATCCCTGTTCCTGAGATATTCAGAATGATAGGGGATCTGTTTGTAGGAATGGGGGGGTGTGGATACCTTATTTTTACTTGAGACACAGTTCACTGAAGGCTTCTTTTCATTGCGCCATGGGTTTTTATCAGGATGCTTTTGTTAAGCTCAGAAGCATTTGCTTTCGGCATTTCAATTTCAATATGTGTGGCAGATCTTGGGACAGGGTCTCTAAGAGAAACAGTAGCTTGATTCAAGTGAAGATTTTCCTAGGCTGGTAGATGGCAGGTGGGATTCAAAGATGAAAGCTCAGATGCTCTCAAACACTAGAGCATTACCATTACCTCGGCATTACCAAGATTAGATGTGGAATGTGCAGACCAAGGGAAGCTCCGAGCGTCCGAGCGTGGCTGGGGTAGGGACTGCCTTCCACGCATGGCTTAGCCAGGATGGGGACGAGGCGTTCTGGGCTGGTGTCAGGGCTAGGGCCCCAGACATTATGTTCAAATGTAGGAGAGGCACAGAGAGTGTACCACCCCGAGGCTACCGCATTCAAAGGGATCCAGATTGATAGGGAACAGTGTTCTTGATAAAGTGTTAAATGTAAAAAGCAGATAATAAAAGAATAAGGAGGAGAAAGGTGTAGATGGACAGACATAAGAGCAGACTAGCGGCCATCTTTAGGTGGTGGGTTTGTGGTGGTTTTGAGATTTTTCTTTGCAGCATCCTTTGTTATCTAATTTTTCCTCAGTAAACAAGTAGTGCTAGAATAGTTTTTAAAAAGCTTTTAAAATAAAACAAAACAGTGCTGGGCAGGCATTTTCATTCATTCAGTCAACCTCTGTTGCCTGCCAACTTTGTTCACGGCTTTGGCTGGGCCCTGGGGGAGCCACCCCTGAATGGATCAGGCCGAGGAGTGCCTTGGGGGGGGACTCACAGCCACTGTCGGCTCCTGGTGCCGGGCAAGTGGATTTCTTCAAGGAGCTTCTGTGTTTCCCCAAGGGCCTCTCCATGGGTTGTGCCTGCGTAGTTCTTACATGACAGGGTGGGGAATAACTCACCTTTTGTAGAGTCTGACAGTCCCAAGCTTAAAGCTGCTTTATTCTCATTCTCTGTCCTGGCTTGTTTGTTTTCACCTTTGTCTGTTTTATCCCATTCGCAATATTTGGTGGTCTCCTTTTGTCTTCCTAGAAGCTTGAATTTACAGAGATTCCGTTTTTCCTTTTTGGTTATCACTTCTTTTGTTTCCATAAAGTTGCAGGGCTAGTTTTTGGCCACATAGAAAACAGGTTTGAAATGCCTGTCAGTGGAGAATTTACCCCCAGGGCTTGCTATATTTGTGGAGGTGACATATCAGCCTGTTTGCTTATATGGGTGAACTAGAATTGAACTGTTTGTAAATCAGTGAGACAAGCTTTATATATTTGTGTTTAAGAAATTTCAAGTCCTGGCAGGATACTCAGTTTATTAATTCAAATCAGGATTTTGAATGTCCTTAGATACAGCTAATGAGTCACTTTAAGAAATTTTTAATTCGTTACCATCTTAGTCATAATTCCTTTTCTTCTTGATTAAGAGAAATTGTGTTGAAGCTGGATGGGTGGTTAGGTGTCAGTTGGGTAGGAACCAGTCACTGAGGAAAGATAAAAGGCATAAGGCATAGGCTGAGGTCATCTGTAGTAGAATATTTTTCTTCTCTGGCTAATCTTACTTATTCATTCATGGCCAGAATATTTACCAGTCAGCCAGCGTTTATGTAGAATTGTGGTTTGTATCAAGAGTGATACAGGGAGGGGCGCCTGGGTGGCTCAGTCGTTAAGCGTCTGCCTTCGGCTCAGGTCGTGATCCCAGGGTCCTGGGATCAAGCCCCGCATCGGGCTCCCTGCTCGGCAGGAAGCCTGCTTCTCCCTCTCCCTCTCCCCCTGCTTGTGTTCCCTCTCTCACTGTGTCTCTCTGTCAAATAAATAAATAAAATCTTTAAAAAAAAAAAAAAAAAAAAGTGATACAGGGGTACCTGGGTGGCTCAGTCGGTTGGGTGTCTGCCTTCAGCTCTGGTCATGGTCCCAGGGTCCTGGGATCGAGCCTCACGTTAGGTCTCTTGCTCAGCGGAGAGCCTGCTTCTCCCTCTCCCTCTGCCAGCTGCTCTGCCTGCTTGTGCTCTCTCTCTCTGTCAAATAAATAAATAAAATAAAATAAAAAAGTGATACAAGGAAGTATGAATGTGGTCCCTTACCTGGTTGATGTGAAAAGGTACATTCAGTGAACGTCCATTGGGTCACCGCGTTTCTACCCTCTCTCTAGTCTGGTCCATCTGCTCTTGGCACATCTCTCTGCTGTTCAGAAACTTTCAGGGCCTGTAGACACAGGCTAAGCTGCTTAGTCTGGCATTTGAAATTTCTAAAAACTTGTATGCCATCTTGCCTTTTCTATCTTGTCTTGTCATGAAGCCCTCTTTTCATCCAGCCAGTTTATCTACCCAGTTGGTTTCTGTAACTACCCACCCTCTCCATGCTATTTTCTCTCCCTTTTAATCCATTCTTACCCAGTTTTTCAAAACTCGTCTCTTGGTTTCCATGTTTCCCACAAGCTGTTCCCTAACCTCTCCAGCTGCCGATGATATCTTTCCCAACTCCACTGTTACTGGAAGCTTTAGTTATTTGACCCTTAACGCAGTTTGTCTTCCCTAGTTATAGTCTCTGCATGTGCCTTGTCTTCCTAACCAGATCTTAAGCCCCAAGAGCAGTGACTATTTCACATTGTTAGTGTCTTCCATGGGACCTAGCACAGTGCTCAACCTGAAGTATGTAGGTATTCAAAATATTTGCTGCTTTCCTGAGAAAACTATGATCATGCTATAGTTTTGATTAAGTAGAAATGACAGGTAAGACTCACATGTTCCAGGATTCACATATGGACTAAAATGGTCCCATGATCTTGGCCTTTAAAAATAAAGCTATAGATTATAGACCTATACGGGCAGCCGAAAACCTGTGAGCAGCCTATGAACTGCAGGCCTTTTGCTGTAGTTGAGAATCAGGAGTGAGTGAAGTTTGAATAAGCCCCCTTAGATAATTCTGATATCCTCCTATGCCTTACCTTTTGAGGCTCTGTTTTATAATATGCAAGAATTGTTAATATTGAATATCCTTCAGGCAGCACTCCATACACCTTTAGCCAAGTCTTTAGTAGCCCTTGGCTGATGCAGATTTGAGATGATGCTAACCCAAGCAAGTACTCAGCTCTTCACCATTTGCAGTGAATTAGAGCCCTGGCCAGAAATAGAGTTGATATTTTCTTTTTTTTTCTTTTTCTTTTTCTTTTTTTTTACTTCAAGTTTTTATTTAAATTCTAGCTCATTAACATATATGGTAAAATTGGTTTCATGTGTAGAATTTAGTGATTGATCACTCGATGATCACCAGTGCTCATCACAAGTGCCTTCCTTAATACCCATCACCCATTTAACCCATCCCCACCATCCTCCCTCCATCAATCCTCAGTTTGTTCTCTATAGTTAAGAGGCTCTTAGAGTTGACATTCTCTTAACAGTATCGAGGAGCCTGAGAATGCTAGAATAGAAAGGCAACTCCTGTGTGCTCAGAGTACCTAAGCAAGGTCAAAATTCTCCTTAGAAAATAATTTTGGTTTTCCTTAAACCCTGACAGATGCGCAGTTGATGCTTCAAAGCCCTACACCACCAAGCATGGACACAATAATTTTAACAGAATATTTTTTTTAAAGATGTAGTCAAAACCCACCAAATTATTAAGAACAAAACAATTACTTAAAACATTCACCAAATGTTTAACTTTGAGTAACGTACCTTCTTCATATATTATGCAACATAAACTAGTTGGTAAATATCTGGTAAGGTAGACTGAATGAGGTAACTCGCTGTTTGGGACAATTAGTTTTAATTCAATTAAGACAATGACTTTAATTTGAGAATAGTAGCTCCACAGCCCTTTCCTCTGGCAGTATTTGTGGTCAGCAGAGCCCGTTATTTATCAAGGCAATTTCTAGATCATGGTAATGCAATCATATGGTCTGCTTACACAGAATACTAATCTCTCTTGACACCACCAAGAGATATTGGACCATTGAGGAGTGACTTACTCCCCTGGAAATACTGTTTACCAAGTTTTGTGGTGTAGATGGAGAGATTCTATATGGGCAAGTATACACAGGGATTTCAGTATTAAATTCATATACAGTTTTAAGTGACTCCACTAAAAATGGAAACTGATGTTCTTGACCAGTTTTGCTTAGCGATACTGAAGAATGTAACAATGGCCTGTAGTGGAATGGTTTTGTGGTCTCCCTGTGTAAAGCACTGAACCTACAAAACCTAGGTTTGCTGTTTATTAACAAGGAAATTTACATATCATTGTTTGTAACAGTAAGGTAACGACCAAAAGGCCTATCGTTTGGGATTAAATCAATTACAGTCAACATACAATGGATTACTCTGCAGCCATTAAGTGGAAAGAAATAGAATGGTGTGCCTGATATTGAATGATTTCTCAGATATAGTTCAAATGAAAAATAAAATCAAGGGGCACAACCGTATGTATAATATGCATATTTGTGGGAAAAAGGAGCTAAACTAAAAGTATGTACTTGTATAAACAAATTTTTTAAAAGGAAAGCTGAGATGCTTTTGCATAGTTGTCTATGTGGAGGGGCACTGGAAAATCTAGTATGTGGGTTTTTTTAACACTAGCATTTGTTATTTTTTCCACAAAAATATCTACTAATTAAAAAAGGAAATGAGCACATTTTTGCATAAATGTCCAATAAATGTTCAATAGATCTGTAACTTAAAAGGAAGTAAAGACTTTCTCTTTAAAAAAAATTGGTTTTACTGAATGTGAAATAGGTACAAAAGAAAATTTACATACTGTGTGTAAGGTATAAAGAGTAAATATGCAACAAATACTCCTAGATCCACCACCTGGTTAAGTAATGGAACATTTCTTTTGAAGCCCCTTATATATTCCTTCCTAATCCCATCTCCTTTCTTTTCCCCCTGGAGAAGTGATTGATTACTTTTGCCAATTTTGTTTTTATTTATTCCTTTGCTTTTCATTTTTTTATCACTTAAATTTGTTTCTCTAAGCGAAGTATTACTTAGTGGTGCTTTATTGTAAACTTTGCATAGAAGGATTATATTACATGTATTCTTCTTTAACTCACTTTTTTCACTTAACATTATGTTCCTGAGATACATCTGTTTTGATATATCTGTAGTTCATTCAGGTTTACTGCTCTACAGTATTCCCTTGTGTGAGTGTACAGTTGATTCACTCTGCTCTTTTTTTTTTTAAAGATTTTATTTATTTATTTGAGAGAGAGAGAATGAGAGAGAGAGCACATGAGAGGGGGGAGGGTCAGAGGGAGAAGCAGACTCCCTGCCAAGCAAGGAGCCCGATGTGGGACTCGGTCCAGGGACTCCAGGATCATGACCTGAGCCGAAGGCAGTCGCTTAACCAACTGAGCCACCCAGGCGCCCGATTCAATCTGCTCTTGATGGACATACGGCTGCTGTGCATATGCTCGTACAAGCCTTCTGGTGCCCATGTCCAAGAATTTATTAGGCCATTTACCTCGAAATAGCATTTGTGAATCACTGGCTAAACACATCTGTGGCTTTCAAGAAAATGCCAGATTATTTTTAAAATTGTTGTAGTAATTTTTATTTCCATCAACAGTGTCTAAGAGTTCCAATACTTGGTATTATCAGACTTTTCAATCTTTGCCAGTTAATATAAAATAGTCTCTCAGTACGATGGAGCATCTTATGTTTATTGGTCGCTAATGTTTATTTTCTGTGGATTATATTTTATTAGGTTTTATCCATTTTTATATTCAGTTGTTTGTCTTTTAACTTATTGATTTCACTGGAGTTCTTCATATATTCTCATACTAATTATGTAATTCTCAGTTATATGCATTACACATTTTCTCCCCATTTGTGGCTTGACAAATAAAAACGTTTACCTCCATCATTTTAAAACCTTTTTGTTATGGGAATTTTTAACATATGTAAGAATGAAGAGAATAGTATAACTAACCCCTGCATATCCATCACTCAACTTCAAGAATTACCAACATTTTGCCAATTGTATTTTGTCCATTTCTTGTCCTACCGAGGTCACAGGCATCATGTCATTTTTCCCATAAATACTTCAGGATACATGACTGATTTGATAAGAGAGTTTAAAAAGAAATACATCATGCTATTATCATGTGTAACAAAGTTAATAATTCTTTAACCTTCAACTTTTCCCAATTGTCTTAGAAATGTCTTTTTATAATTGGCTTCTTAGAATCAGGATCCAAACAGGGTCCACATGTGTTTAGTCTTTTTTGGCCTCATAAGTCTGCTAAGTCTCTTAGTCTCTTTTATTTCATAATGTTTGATACTCCTCCTCTGCCAAAAATACTTAGTACGTGTATTATTTTGTGGTTTTATTTGTGCTTTTTTGTGTGTGTAAAAATTTTTTTTAAATATTAATTGATGTAGTTGAATATATAAATTATTATTTTTACTGGATTTGCATTGTATTTGGTGAGAATTTCCTCTTTATAATATTGAATCTTCTTATCCATGAACCTGGCACATCTCTCCTATTTAAGGCCTATCTTTTCTTGCGGCATCTCCCTATAAAAAGTATGATACACCAATGTAGAAGAAAAAGAATCTTGCACCTGAAACTAATGCAACATATGTCAACTATACTTCAATTAAAAAAACAATAATAAATTTTTAAAAGAAAAAGAGAACCTTTGCCTCTACCTCACACCGTACACAAAAATTAATTTGAGATGGATCATGGACCTCACAATAAAAGCTGGAACTGTAAAACTCCCAGAAGGAAACAGAGTATCTTTGTGACGTTGGGGTAGGCAAAGATTTCTTAAGCCACAGAAAACATGAATCATTAAAAAAAAAAAAAAAAAAGGACCCAGTTATTGGACTGAAAACTTCTACTCATCAGAAGACATTATTAGGAAAATAAATTGGCAAGCCACAGACTAAGAAGGTACATGTAATGCACACGTTTGGCAAAGGAAGCAAGCAACCTAATGTGAAAACAGGCAAATATTTTGAATTGATACTTCACAAAAGGCCATATCAATAACCAAAGCACAAAAAGAGTGTTTACTATCATCATTAGTCATCAAGGAAATGCAAATCAAAACCACAGGGATCTACCACTAGGATGGCTAAAGTAGATAAAGAGAAAGACAACAGCAAATGTTGGATAGGATACAGAGCCACTAGAACTCTAGTTTATTGTTGGTGGGAGTATAAAATGCTCTAATTATTTTGGGAAACTGTCAGTTTCCTAAAATGTTAAACATACTGAAATTTTATTCTCGGATACTTATTCAAGAGAAATGAAAACATGTACACAAAAACCTTGTGTAAGAACGTTTCTAGCAGCTTTATTCATAATAACCTACAAATGGATACAGCCCATATCTGTCAAGAGGAGAATGGATAAACAAACTTGTATATTCACAAAATGGAATACTACTCAACAAAAAAAGAATCAAACTATTGATACATAAAGTAACATGGATAAACTATGCTGAGTGAAAAAAGCCAGACACAAAAAATTATGTAAGGTATTATTACATTTATATGAAATTCTAGAATAGACAAAACCAAATTGTAACAGAAATAAACTCAGTGGTTGCTCTGAGTATTGAGAGTTGACCAGGAAGGGGCACAAGGAAACTTTCTGGGATGATGGAAATTTTCAGAGTCTTCATAGGAGTGGATTACATGAGTATAAGCATTTGTGAAAACTGAATGGATCTTGTCAGAATTCAAGAGTAGTGTTTATAAAGATGGAAAGTTAATCCTCACAGGTGTCAGCTGAGATTGGATGTCCAGAACCGTATGCACAAAATCTGTGCCTCTGATAACCATACTCCAGACCAGTGGTTTTCAACTGGGGGCCATTTTACTCCTCGGGATACATTTGGCAATGTCCAGAGACATTGTTTTTTCCAGAGACATTTTTGATTGTCATGACTTGAAGCGGGGAAGGGTATTACTGGCATTTGATGGGTAGAAGCAACAGAGGCTGCTAAATATCCTACAGTCACATGACAGTCCCCCACAACAAAAAATTGTCTGGTCCAAAATATCACTGGTGCTAGCTTGGAGAAACCTGTTCTAGACCTGCCCTTGTTACAGAAGCTGTCAGCCTTAGCCAACCAGATGTTGATTATATTCATGGTCCAAATCAATTGTCGAAACTTGGCATTTGCAATTTCTTCCCCAATAGAATTTAATATCAAATATTTGTAAATATACATAATCTTAAATTTTGAGATAAAATTCCATGTGTCAAGAGCACTTCCAAAATCAAAATTAAATGTTTTGTTTTGACTGTTAAATTTTTAAGATGAGGTTTGTTCTTAACTTTTTTTCATTAAATATTCAAGCGAATGACCTTGGCTCTCTTCCTTTAAATAAAATAAAATAAAAAGGCTTTATTATTAGATCAGAGGAAATAAAAGATAGTAATTTCTTTTTCTTCCCTTTACAGAATGACAGGAAGTGAATTCTTTTCTCGTTTCCCGGAACTCTATCCCTTTCTTCTCCAACAGTTGGAAGCTGTAGCTAATACTGTGGACAGGTAAGAAGAGAATAGGGTAGGACACAGTGAAATCAAGGAAGTGAATTACTTCATTAATCGAGATTTATCCCTCCAGGCAACAGTTTTTAATCAACTCCTTTCTTGTAACTTAGATGGATTTTTTTTAAGTGCTTCTTTACTACATCCTGTTGCCTGACTCTACAGTAGATTTGTACCTGAAAAGTTGTATAAAATCCTGTTTTGTTTTTGTTTAAAGTTGGGGGGAGTGAGAGGGAGAGAGAGAATCTTAAGCAGGCTCCAAGCCCAGCACAGAGCCAGCCACGGGGCGCTTACGACTCTGAGATCGTGACCTGAGCTGAAATCAAGAGTCAGACACTTAACTGACTGAGCCGCCCAGGCGCCCCTAATATCCTGTTTTTATAATATATTTTATATTTTTAAAATCCTGTTTTATACTGTTTTTTCAAATTCTGTTTTCAGTGAACATATTTCAGAAACTAGCTTCTTAGAAACACAGCTTCTAAAAAGATTTTCTTCCCATGATATTTAAAAATCTCTGTGTTTGCATACTGAGTTTGCTGTCACAAACACAAGCCATTTTTTCTTACTGGCCTGTTGCAGTTGACCATTGTGAGAGTAAGCAAATAGCTGGCTGGTCTGGTCACCTGTGACCAGAAATGGCACCGGCATGCCTAACCCTGGAAACAGAAAATAAAGCCGTTCAGAGGACTTCCCGTCTGATCAGGGCACATAGAAAAGTTTATCATCGTCCTTTCAATCACATCCTCTACTGACTGGAATTTTTAGAATGGTGTCTTAGAACATGTGCTTTTTTATTCTTCTAGCCATATTTGCACTTGATATGAATTTATACTCATTATCTGTAATGGGGAAGTAAAATAACATCAGTGAATTTTACTTCTCTTTATGATACATTTCCTCACATTAGTAATTTGTACAGACAGGCTTTTCTGGCCCCAGTAAGTGACCGTTCAAGCTTTCATAAGTACATTTGGCTGTTGAAAGTTTCACATTTCATACTGTGGAACTCCTTTCTGCTGTATGAACAGCTCAAATCAAAACACAGACACGAATTAACAATTAGCTTTGAGAAGAGAATCGTGTGCTGGAGCCCAATCCATGGCTTTGCCAGTAGCTCTTCCTTATTTGCACATTAGGAATATATGAAATGAATGGAGGGGAAAAAAAACAAAAAAAGGGAAATGATCTTCTGATCATAGAGAGTCTCACTTTATATTCATAATCATTTAATGAGAAAAATGTTTGAAGGTAGTGTCTCACCTCTTAAAGTTTAAATCTTTTATGTACAATCACTTGTTTTTCAGTGATACAGGAGAACTCAACCGTCATCCAAGCATGTTTCTCTTACTTTTGGTGTTGGGAAGACTCTACCCTTCCCCGATGGATGGCACCTATTCTACTCTCAGCATGGCGCCTTTCATTCCGTTCATTATGAGGTAGTGTGTGCTTCGTGGAAATAATGGGGTGGGCATGGGGGCAATATGGGGTATTTTAACTTGTTCATATTTCAGAAAGTGTAGTTGGTTTTTTATTATTATTATTATTTCTTGTTTTTTTACTTTGAGAGGGGTCCTGTGAAAGCAGGGGCCTGGGGGCTATTGCCATTGCCCCCAACTGGTCTCCAGTGTTTCAGAGGAAAGTGCTTCTATTGTGGGTGCAGAAGCCCATAGCCATAGCCACTGTTTAAGTAACGTTCCCTTGGCACTCTGCCTGCTAGTGGATGTGTGGTGCTGATAGGAGCTGCCTGCTTTTGAAAAACATAGCCTGGGTATTTGCATTATCCCTGTGTTGAGCCTAGCCAGCATGAGGCAGGATTGGTCCTGGCATTATATCCCCGAATGTCGTTGAAAACGACATTTGCCTCCTCTCTCTGGAGGAGTTTGCTAGTGGGTGCAAGGGGTAGCATCTAGCTGGCCATATGTGGCACAAGTTCACTTCCTACTCAGCTTCTCTTTCAAGACTGGAGCACCTGAGAAAAAGCATGGAATTATACATGGAATCAGATGGTAACAGGCTTTTCTGCTCTAGAGCCTATTGCCTCTTCCTCTGTTACAGTTTTTGAGGTGTATTTGCCACCTTCTGATCACCTTTTTCATTTTCAGATCAAAGTCCTCAATAAATAGGCCTCCAAAAAGTCTTAAAAATTTTCTTAGGGAACATTTCAGAAGCCCAGTCATATTAGTTAGCTTTTGCCTTTCTGCGTACGTCTCGATAAAGCAGCACTTTCATTTTAATTTAGGTACCAGAAATTGAGATAGACTTAGAGCAGAACGTTAAGATGTTAACGTTAACACCAAACTCAAGAGAATGTGTTTGTTATTTATGTGGCGTCCTGGGTTCCACTTCCTGGTTTCACAGAGCTGACTGATGCATTTTAATGTGAGAAACCATGAAGCACGAGATGCCGGCCTGTGATTGCTGCAGCCATTTGTTTGCACCAAGCTCTGGCGGTGGCTGTGTTATCTCCGATCACAGAGATGACTCACTCAGATGGGGTTTTTGTTTCCTGATACACAAAGTTACTAGTCTCCTGGATCCAGCATTTGGTGATTCATTTTAGGAATTTGGGTTGTAAATTTTACTTTCAGGAGCATTTAAAAATTGTACTTTCACTTATAACTGGAAAGAACTGAAAAATGTTTCAGAAGGTTGATGGGGTGGGGGAGGAAAGGCACATGCTCAGAATCACAGAAGGACATGCTTTAGAACTTTGTCATCGTGTGTTAAGAACATTCCATTTGTGGAAGCTTATTACTAATCAATCTGTTATGTGTTGCATCCTAGAAACCAGAAATTACTACATTGAAAATATCCTTCCTGTTATTTAGAGTCTACATATAATCAGAATGCTCATATTATTAATTATATTCAGAGCACTTATTATATAACAAAGATTGCATTAATGTAGAAGATTTAAATATTGCCATAAAGCCAGTGTCCTTAGTGTATTCGTTTTTTTGGTTGTTGTTTTTTTAACTCAAAAGGCGCAAAGCGTCCATTACACTGTCCTCCCAGGGAAAATGCCTTGGTCAGTAGTTGCTTTCTATCTGAATAAGCATTCATAGAATGCTACCAAGAGCCCAAGTGCCACAATTGATTCCTTAGAGTGTCAGTAGGCTCTGTTTATTGAATGTCCATTTGTGGTATAGAACAGTGTTTCTCAGACTTTAAGAGGTAAACCTATCACTTGGGGTATCTCATAAATTTGGATTCAGTAGGTGTGGAATGGA
This sequence comes from Phoca vitulina, assembly GCF_004348235.1. Lineage (NCBI taxonomy): Eukaryota > Metazoa > Chordata > Mammalia > Carnivora > Phocidae > Phoca > Phoca vitulina. Next base: position 56,711 of record NW_022589801.1, read on the forward strand.
GCCTGAGGGTCTGTCTTTCAGACAGACTTCCAGGTAATGCTGATGCTGCTGGTCTGTAGATCACACTTTGAGTACCAGGATTAAATTTGGGATTTTAAACATTATCAGAACCCCTGCCCTGTCCCCCACTACACATGATTTTGACAGTAGTAGGGTCATACTTGGTACTTGGTTAGGCTATTCCAGGGGTTTATAAGAAGTAGATTTTGACCCGGGAATACAGAGAACGAACAAGAAAGTACTCTGAGCAGAGATGTTAGTAGAAAGTACACCAACATTTGTTGAGCTTTGACTATTTGCCCAACACTGAACTGGCCATCTTACTTACAACGACTCGGAGAGGAGGTGTTATCACCCCCACTTTCCTGTTGAGGAAATTGAGGTTCAGAGAGCGAGTCAGTTATAGAGCTAGAATATGAACCCAAGAGTATAGGGCTGTCAAGAATGTTGGGTGTACTCTTTCCATTACACCAAAATAACCTTTTATGCAGCCAAGAGCAGTGGCTACACTGAGCAGGCCCGTGGGCCCTGAAACTGATGCAATTCAGAGTGAGGAGGAGCCTATCTCCAGAGTTGGTGGACCAGAGTGCTGTTTTCAGGATATAAAAGTCATGTCCCCCCCCAGCAGTGGGATCTGCTCCTTGCTTTGCTTTTCCAGTAGTGAGGATGGCTTGATTGGATACAGCCATTCTCTTGGGCTCATCTCCAGGATCGTTGCCCGAGGTATCAGGGTTGGTCTGCGACCAGGTATGGAGGAAGGCTGCCTTAACTGCCCTGACCATCGTCTGTGATACAATGGAAGGATCTTAGACTTGAAGTTCAGTCAGAAGCCCAGTTCAGGGTTTCATCAACCTAGTACAGGAGCAACCCTGTGCTACCCTAAAATGTTACAATCACCTGGGCAGATGAACCATAAAAATAGTGAATTTGATAAAACTGTACACATTTGATTTAAATTACTTCTGAGAAAATTCTTCATGAAGGAAGTGAAAGATTGGTCGTAAAACCTGTCATTCCAGGCAATATTTGTGGTACTGGTGATGGTGAAGATTGGGCTGTTTGGACTTGGGGTAATAGCTGAAAAGATGGGTGCATGCACGAGTGGGTGGGTGGTGCTTTATTTTTGTAGCATTGCCAATGTTAATTTATGTACTTGGAAGAGTCTAATCAGGCTCTTGGATATTCTGAGTTTAGCTAAATAGAAATTTTTCAGCTAGTGGGAGTAGCACGAGGGTTGCTCTGACCAAGCTGAAGTGAATTGCACAACCAGAAGATTAAAAGCCCCAATGGCAGCTTTTTATTTCCCTTTGATTTATGTATACTTAACCTGCCGTTTCCTTCCTCTCTGTAAGATGTTTGTAAGCATTGTTCGTATTTTTGTTCCTTATCCAACATTTGGGAGTATAAACTTATATCTCTATTGATCTTCTTTGTTGACTGAAATCTTAGAAGTTCTGATTTCGGTCTCCAAAGTTATGCGTGTGTGCAGTTGCATCATCTTGGAACAGAAATGATAATGTTAATCACAATGTTTTGTGTACAAGTTTTTTTAAATCCAGTGTGTTTTATGTGCCCGATGCTCTGCTGGATCCAGATTCGCGGCCCTTTACCATGCAAATGTGATGCCTTCAGTTTAAGACCATTTACCCTTCAGTTCAAATACCACCAAGCAGAGTGACTCATGCTTTAAAAGGGACCCCAACTGGCTCCCTGAAAGTACACGTTCCTTGTCTAGGGCTTTCTAAAGACCAGAATATCTCTCTACATGTACCTTTGAATTCCCTTTTACAAGGGAGTTTCAAGTTTGAATTGAAGAACTACAGGAAACCAAATATGCCCCAAACCTGGGTTTAAGAGACCTGGTTCTGTCTAAGCTCTGCCACTCACTGACTAGCTGTGATGCTTGGACAAGGCTGTGATGCTTGGACAAGGCTCTCTACCCTCTCAGAACCAGTGTGGTACCTGTGTGTGTGTGGGGGGGGTATCCACTGAGACAGAAAGCCCCTGCTGTTGCTGACAACAGATCTCAGCAGTGGATTACTGCCTGTGGGAGAAATCCCTCCACTGCCTTTTAATCATTTTTTGGGTGCTTTTAAAAGGATCTCCCTACCCCTTTGGGGGCTTATTTTCATTGCAAATGACTTTCAGTATGTCTTTCCTCAAATCATTTCACTGTTCACCTTAGATAACTTTTCAGTGAGATCTGCTGTTCTTTTCTCTGAAAAATATTGAGGTGCTAATAACAATACAATCTTAATTAAATACGTGGCAATGGAAATCACCCCTAGGGACCTGTGCTGTGGACACTTTTATAGTTGAGATATTGAAAAATCCAGCCAAAAATTTTAAAAATGGAAAATACATGTTTTGTACATTTAAAAAACATTTCATGGGACCTTTGGATTGTACCAGTCTTAAAAAGGGAAGAAGGGTAGGAGGTACGAAAACTGAGTTAGGCCTTCCAAGCCTGTGCTATTGAGAAGTAATATTGGCCCTTGTTTTCTTGTCCTTGAAAGTTACATAATTCAAGGATTACCACATTACTCCTTGCCTAGGTTGTGGAGTTGAAGGAACTGGTTTTCCATGGTGTAGAGTTGGGGCTTTTGCAGTAGGCGATGGATGGCTTCTACCTTCGTTTGTGATTATAATACCAGGAACTCCCCTTCAAGGCTGCATGGCACATTTCTATCTGCTCTGTCTTCCCAGAATGCTTGCAGAAAAGTAGGTCGGCTTTGCCTTACAGAGAGATAAACAGGCAGAGAGCAGTTGAAACACTGCTGGGAAGGAAGAAGACATGCCCTCCTCCCTTTCTCTTCACTTCAGGCCCGGCTCATCTCTCCCTCTGAAAGGCTGTAGCATTTGTTACTTTAACCTCTTATCCTACCATTCATCACTACTGTATCATAAATAACTGTACTTTGTATGCTCAGTGCTATTCTCTCCAAATAAATCTTAACCTCTTTCCATGCAGAAGCCACTCTGGGTTTTTTTGGTTTGTTTTTGTTCTTTGGTCCCCTTCTCTGCCTCACCCAGGTTTGGGCACAGAGACTGAATTATTAACCTAGAAATGAAAGTAACTGCGAATTGAGACATTTGGTCTCTTAGCAGATCTGTGTATCTGTGAAGTACTAGGGACTCCTAGTCTTACAGTATTGGAGCCACATTTCATAACCCACTGCTTACCGGTTACGTAGAAGGGAAGCTCAGCTGGGTCTTGTGTTTTACCTGGCCTTTGAGGAGTCTTGTGTTCCAGTATGAGTTCTGACATTTACCTTTATTTTAACTTCACCTCACTGACCCTCTGTTTCCTTATCTATCAGATTCAAGTATTGAATATTGCCTAGGTCCTCTCCGGCTTCATGGGCCTGTGAGCTGAGTCCTTCCTGGCCTCTGAACCCCTTTGCCCTGACTGCTGTCCAGCAAACTGCTCTGGAGGCCCACCTCACAGCTACCCTGTTGCAGGCTTTAGCAAAATGAGAGGAGCCTGGATTGATAAGAATGGAAGAAGGAGGGAAGGAGGGAGATGTCATTTTTCTGCTGAAAGTCATAGAACTATCTATATGCAAGCCTTCCAGATTATTATGGCATGAATCGGAGGGCCCCTGGGTGCTTCAGCTATCAATCTGTGTAATGGGGCTAATACTGCTTACAAAACAGCAGATAAAAGGCTCTTCGGTTTGTTTTTTAAGAAAAATTCAATAGAGAAGGAAGGAGTTGATGGTGATAGAAAGAGGGCAGACTTTTTAAACTCCTGCTTTGGCTTGTCCCAACCAGTTAACTGGAAGGAAGGCCCTGAAGCCAGATGTAGGGGAGCAGATAAAAAAAAAAAAAGAGCACCGTGTTGTCCTATTGATGAAGGCAAATCCCTGGACCCAGTAACTTAGAGCCTTGGGTACATGTGAGCCTAGAACTATGTCAGTAATTAGGGGGAAATGTGGGATGGCAGTGTTCTGCTGGGAGCTTGCAGAAGGATTTTCAAAAGAGAAGGGAAAAGGCGTATTTTACCAGTGACCAAACAATTGTGTTGATACTGATTGTTTTAGACTGGATCATTCAGTGTATTACTTGCAAAAGCTTTACACTTTGTTTGCTGAGGTCGAGTAAGGATTCGCTAAGAATAAGTCATGCCTGAGTCACCTCACTGTTTTGATGGGATTACCAGTCTGATAGATGATGACAATGCTGCTTTATTCAACATTTGAATTACTTACTTAAATGAACACAGACTAGATTGCATGCTTATCGGATTTGTATATAACATAAATATAAGTGGTGATGGGATCAAAATTCAAAATAGTCTTTAAGCATGGGAGTGACAAACAAAAATTCAGGCTGGTGGCCATGATTTCTATGTGGCTGGGAAAGAAGGGGATAAAATTGAGGAAACATATACTAGGAGCTTCAGTTTTATTTGTGATGTGTTCTTAAGCTAGATTTTGGGCAAGTGGTTAATTGTCATATTATTCTGTGTACCCTTTGTTATATGATATGTCTGACATTGTCTGTAATTTAAAAATAAGATTCAGAATAGCCTTGGAAGCCTGGATTGATGGGCTGAGATTATCAAGATGTCTTTTAATAGAGATATGTGTCATATTCTGATTTTCTAAAGAAAAGTCAAAATTATGTACATACAGGATGAGAGCTGTCTGGCTCCCTAGCAGTTTTTATGAAAAAAAATCTTGGGAAATGGCATTTCCTGGTGAGTCCTGAGGAAGCAATGTGACACAGTTGCTGTTACCAGATAGTGAGGACTGTAGTCCGGACCCCTGAACTCTGCTGGTCAGATTAAACCTACATCATTGTGCTTCTTCTGTTATTCTGCTCTGGGCTTCCCATTTTAGGAGGGTCACCGATAAACTAATATTTATCCAGAGGAGATAACCAAGATGAGGAGGAAGCTAAACATCTGGAAATAGTTAGACTGGAAAAGATTTAGTCAGAGGCAACATGGTAATGGTCTTTACATACTTGAGAAGCTGCCATATGGCAGAAGGCACATAATTTCTTTCTTGTGCTCCCAAGGGGAAAGTAAGAGATAGATTTCAGATTTTAATATAAAGAAGAATTTTGTGAAAGTTAGCATTCTCCATCAGGGGAATGAACAGATTTCCATAACACTGAGCTGCAGGTCATTGAAAGTATTCAAGGAAAACTGATCACATGCAGTACATCTGAGGTTGAGCGAGATGACCAGTAGGGCATCTTTTTGAGATGTCTTATTTTGGAACAGCTGAGCAACCTAGATGTATATTCCAAATGTGCAGTGAAGGAAATGATAAGCCTGCCTCTGAACCTATAACATGTTATTTGTACATTTTTATTTATGGGCTACTCTGTCTCCCAAAGAAAAGAAGTTGGGGTGCCATTCTTAGCATGGCCCACAGGGTCACAGTGGTCTGCTCCTACATGGTGCCCTCCAGCAGTTAATTCACTTAAATTTAGCTTCTAAGTAACTTCTATAACTTTGTTCTGGAGAGTTCTGAAAACACTTTTTTGGCCTATGGGATGTTATGTCTGAAAAGCATTCCTTATTAATTTAATTATCTTTTTTGTGGTTGCTATATTTTTCTCCATTCCAGATGTTGGCTGAAACCACATTTGTTTTCTGACAAGTACAAGGAACATCTGAGTCTTTGAGAAAAGTCAGAGAGATGCTTTTCTGAAAAGTGATTAAAATAGATAACCCTTTGTTGTCCAAACTTCCTGAAGGCTCTTCTTTGAACAGAGATGCCTATAGAGAGAGAATATAAGAGTCCCCAAGCCTAGCCCATGACAAGAAGAGACAACTGAGAATAGGTCTTTGCCGGTGCTGTTAATGTAGGACTTGTTCCCACCTGTCCCTCCTAGAGGTCCAGAACTCCACCCCTCCTATGGTTACTGCTGAATTCCGTGAGCCTTTGAGATTGGGACTAAAGGTTAGGAATGTCCCTATACTGTCCTGATCTGCCAGCTATGGTTGGATGAAGGAAGGGAACTGCCTCCCATCAGTGTGTGGAAACTCTGACCTCTGGCTTTCCTAGTGTGACTCTGATACCAGGTCAGGCTCTGGGCAAGATCGTCAAGGTGCACATGTTCAGTCCTGCTCAGGGGTTTTCCAGCTGCTCCATTTTCCTCTTTGCCTACAAGCCAAAAACCTGTGCCCACTCCTTCCTTTCATACAGATGCGTAAATGACCCTGGTCATTACCTTCCTTGGGGCTATTTGTTGTATTACGGAGACATACATTTTGAAATACAGCAGTGAAAGTTGGTTTTGGAGTTTGGGGTCTTACACAGGGGAGGACCTAAAAGCAGAGATGGGAAGGTTGTTTCCTAATGCTGGTGAAATCACAGTTCGGGCAGCTACCTACTCCGTCTCCTTTCTACCATGGCCCTGCCTACCTAGTGCTTTATGGGGGACGTTGTGCTCACGGCCTTCTGAAATTCTGAATTTTACCCAAGGGTAACAGGTTCAGCATGTGGAATGAAATCATGTTTCCTGCATTGTGTGGCTTTTTTGCAAAGAGTACTGGTATAAAAGGATACTCTGTCATCTGTCACTGATTTTTATCTCTTAGTTCCTAGAGAGGGGCCTGGCCAACTTCATCTCTGGTGCCAGATCTCTTTAAGACCATTTTCTAAATATGTTTTTGAGCAAAAGGAATGAGGAGTTCACCTCTTATGGAATGCATTGACAAAGCAAGCTAAAAAAACAAAACTTGTACGGACCAGCTTTTCTTCAGTGTTATCTGTTACTTCAACAGGCCAATTCAGGTCATGTTAGAACAAGTGATTTGATCTGCAAACGGCTTCATTCTTAGGTGAAATTTTTGACAATGATGATAATCCATGGCCTATTGCTGCCATTCACTCTAAAAGTTAGAATCCAATCACTTAATAGATTGACGAAATAGTTGTTAAACATCTATTGCATACCTACCTAGTGTCAGGTCTTGGGAAAGATGCAAAGTAAAGAAAGGTCTTCATCCTTGAAGAACTTGCAATCTAGCTAGTGAGATAAAACACATTGAATTTTAACCACTGAATTATGTGACAGATACACTAAGGGCCAAGGGCCTATAAACAAGGGAAGAGCACCAGTACTCTTGGAGAAGTTCAGAAAGCTTTCCCAGTAGCAAGGCAGGAAAGAATAAGGGAATTCAGTCTGCTGTCTTGAGGACCTTTAAGAAATCCCCCATGGTGATTAGCAGCTCACAGAAGACGAGAGAAAAGTCAGGCTGTCTACTCTGTAGACGGTTGGATCTAACAAGAGAAAGAGAGTTTTATGATTCATAACTTGGAAGTCATCATAAAGAGCTTTGCTTTCACTTGAATCAAGGGTTGACCCAGGAAATTTACAAAATACATGGTTTGCTGCCTAACAAGAGAAACTGATAGACACTCTTTGCTAATTTTAATAAAGGACAGTATTCGCTCCAACTTATACATTTAAGGCATATGGAAATAATAATAGTAGTAGGAAAACTATTACAAACATAGTAATGTTTAAATTTTAAGATATTTTAATGATATCTTTCCCTAAGGAGCTTTTATTTCCTTGGTCTTAATTACTTTCTCAAGAATTATAGGCAAGGTGCTCAGCAGGCATTTTTAATGCTGAATTGAAGGCTTTGACAGTAGCCAGCCCCAAATGCCGACTTAGGCGGTCATCTTATCCTACACAGTAGGGAACATTTTAAGATAAAAAAATGTATGTCTTTCTCTTTAGGCAGCAAATACGAATTAGGGAATAGAGTAGGAAGGCAAAGATGAATTATAGTAGGCTTAAAATGAGGACAGGGGAAAATAATGACCCAGCGTGTTTGGAATATCTTTCCCTGACTGGCACAGTTTTTCTTCCTCCCTCTCCCTTGGGCCTTGACCCTTACCAGTCTATTTATAATCCAGTTAAGGCAAGCTGCATTAGTCACATCAGCTGCACAAGATGCATTCACCCCCATATCCTTTTCCTTTTTCCTTCGTATTTTATTTTCCTCACTCACCTTGAGCATTGAGACTTTTTTTTTTTTTTAAAGATTTTATTTTATTTATTTGAGAGAGAGAGTGAGAAAGAGAGAGCATGAGAGGGGGAAGGGTCAGAAGGAGAAGCAGGCTCCCCGCTGAACAGGGAGCCCGATGTGGGACTCCATCCTGGGACTCTGGGATCATGACCTGAGCCAAAGGCAGATGCTTAACCAACTGAGCCACCCAGGTGCCCCAAGCATTGAGACTCTTGACTGCTCATCTTGCCTCCCCCTCCACACCAGTTACAGATACTCCCTTCTTCGCCATTTATTCTTATCTTCTACCTTATTTTGCAAGTGCTCTTCGTCACTAGTTCAACTGTCCCTTAAATATATTTGCTGAGGGCCTACTTTGTGTCGTTGCCCAAACCCAATGCCCTTACTTTCATCACCTCCCATTTGCAAGAGAAAATAGAGGCCAACAGGCCTAGACTCTCCATAGAGGCGCCCACTCTACCTCCCACCATAGTTCTGTAGTTTTATAGCCAGACATTTGGAAAAGGTTTTCTGTGTTTACAGGCTCCACTCCCTCCCCTCTTATTCATTCCTTAAACTACTGGATGCTTCTTCCACCACCTCACTGCAGCTGCCCCTGCAAAGATGCAATAGAAGTGACCTAGTCCCAGAAGCCACTGGATGCTTTTCAGTGCTCATCTTTCTTTACCGTTCTCTGGAATTTGACACTATTGCATACTCCCTTCTTCGTGACACTCTTTCCTCTGTGGCCTTCTTTGGCCATTACATCTCTGGCAGGACCCCTTCCTGCTGCCTCCCAAATATTGGTGTGCCTCTTTGCCCTACCCTCTGCTCTCTTCATTTTCACTTAGCATGCACTGTCTGGGGTTGCTCCTCACATACAGCGATGTCCTAGATCTAGGACTTGTCCAGAATCATAGATTCATTGTTCTATTGGCCAACTCCTTCTGCCTGTTCCGTAGACACCTGAAAGTCAGCAATTTCAAAACAAGCCCCCAGGTAATTCCTCTGCACCCTAAACTTAGACAGCCATCTCTTAGGGCCTAGCACAACATCTAACATCACATTCCACCTGGCCAGCTGTAGTCAGAGGACCTCTTGAAAGGAAACATGTTCGAATCAGGACTCAGGCTATCACGAGGATCCTCCTGATGTCATTAACTATGTTCATGCATACTCAGTAACGAAGAAACATTGGTTTAAAAAGTCATTGACTTTTGATATCCCTCCAGTAAGTTTGGAATGATTTGCTTTTTTTCTCGTATTGATGATCATCAGTTTGAGATAGCAAGTGACAGGTGTTGGTACCTTTCTTTGGAGATGGAAAAGCCAAGGCCCAGAAGGAGTAAGCATCATATGTCCACAATAAAAATGTGATTCGTTAAGGAGTCAGTCTATGAAGATTGATTCATGTATTCATTTACTCAACAGATATTTACTGCAAACATCGGTTGTATGTCGGGCACAATAGAAATACAGTGGAGCACCAGACAGATAAGATTTTTGGCATAATGGGGTATCCCTTGTGTTATGCTGGTTCTTGGTCCCTGCCTTTGCTCTGATGATTTTTTCCATCAAATTAGTGATAAATGATAATAATTAGCAAATGTTTAACTCTGGGCCAGGCACTGTTTTAGGACTTGATACATACTGACTCATTAGTCATCGTGACGACACTGTGAGGTCTATAACATTATTATCCCCATCCTACAGAGAGGACAGGTTGGGCCATAGACAGTTTAGAAATGTGCCCTAGGTCGTACTGCTGGGAAGTGATAAGGCTGGGGTTTGAACCGGGCAGCCTCGCTCTGGCACCCAGCCTCTTTGCCACCGCCTGGCTACACTAGAACCTAACGTCACGGTACGGCTCTCTGCCCATCTGTTTATGATGCTCCATGACATGCCAAAATTCACCTGCAATTTTAAAGAACAAACATTTGGACTTACTGTGCTTTCTTGAGATCGCCTCCCTCCACCCACCTTGGGCATTGCCCTGGCGGTGGTCGCATTTTCTAATCTGAAATCAGTAGAAAAGGAAGAAAAAGCTCGCAGTTAAGCCCAAGTGGTTGTGACAGGTTGCTAAATAAAACTGGCTCAACTGAAGTTCTGAGATTCTTGAGAAATACTGAGAATTTCTTACAAAAGATATTTTCCTTATAATAGGAAATCGGGGTCATTGCACAGCTGTTGGTGTCTTAGCAAGGAGAAAATGTGTCTTGAGGCCCAAGAAGCATGAAGTCTTAATGAGATTATTTGTGGGCTGCTCCTTCTGCATAACTTTTAAACTGTTAGAGAATATATTTTTCATCTGTCTCTACCATCTTACATTTCCACGGGTGAAACTTCACAGAACTTTGCAAACCTTCAGAGTTGTTGAAAGAAAAAGAAAAAAATTACAGCAACAAACATTTACATAAGACACACAGTAGCTTACTTGATCATCCTCTTTTTTATTCTCTTAGAAAGAAGACAGAATCACAAGGCTATCAGTACATGTTGAAATTTTTTAAAATTGTCAACGTTTTCTTATGTGGTAATCCTAAACTTCTCTGGAAAAATGGCCAGTCAGAATCAGTGAAGTGTTCAGACTACAGCCTATTATGAAATGAAGGTTTCATTACTCCAAACTGCATATAGTAACTTCAGGGAACTGCTCCAGTGGGTGGATACCAGTCTCATCTGGTTACTGTATAGTAGTTGATAACCCACAGCACAAGGCCTCTGAGGTTGGTTGAAATCTGCTGCCCCCCTGCCCTTCTTTCTCACTTTTGCATTTTTCGCAGGCACAGTCCCACCTCCCTCCTTCACTAACCAAAGACTCCTAGCCAAAACCCGCTGGGAGGCACTCTGAGAGCTAGATGTGCCCCCTGGGTGTTTTTTTTCTTTTGTAGCAGAGAATTTCTGGCCTGGGATGTTTATGTCCTGGCCACCAGTCCCCAAGAGATGGCCATATTTCTCCTAACTCTAAATGAAAACTCTCAGTCCCAAATGTAAACTTCAGCTCGGCTTCAGTCTAAATAATCACAAAATCAAAATTAGGTGGACCCACGCGAATGAGATTTTTCTCTTCGGTCTCTACAATGTCCAGAGAATTAACAAAAATATATATTTGTATGAAGGGCGATGCTATGTAAATAAGCATCTCCTTTTTGATTATTACAATAGTACAGGAAAAAGCCGTCTGTTTGGGTAGAAACTATGGAAATATATCTAGGTAGCCAAGGAAAAGCTGAATTGTTACTGAAGGATGTGTCACACAGACAAGAAAATAATTTACGAAGCAGTGGGTAGAAAATATTTTCGAACACTAAACAAGTGAGTCCCTTAAGGCTGTCCTTTCGCGTGATGGGTAAGTAATGTGGGTTTGTTTTTTGCTTAACTGTTTATTCTTTTTTTTTCCCCAGAAGAATCTTTTTCCTATAAAGCCAGAGTTTAAGGCTCAGCTTCTTTTCAGCTTGGCTGAAATGAAAAGTGAAATTCATTTAATACTAATTATAACCTGCATAAGTCTAGTGAAGAGAAACTTAAGAAATGTAGTTCTTGTTTTCTAGCTGAGCTTCAGTGCTATATAATTAATATAATTCCATCACTTTTTGCCTGCTTTTTTTTTTTTCTGCATGATTTAAGACATCAGAATTTAATTCATAGCCAGAATAAAAACCGGACTTAGGGAAAACTTGAAAAGACTAGAGGGGGATTTGCCTTCTGCCGCATGGTTGAACACGTCCCGAAAGTAGCAGCTTTGGAATGCCATGTCCTGATAGAATTCCCCGTTGAACGCTGGCCAGCAGAGAGGCTTCCTAGCACCGTCCCCTTGTCTGCACTATGTGAACTGTCTGCCATGAGGGCCCTGAATAGAGCCAAGGGGCCTCCACAGGACTGCCTCAGAGCCTGACAGAAGGGCAGCAGTATCACAAGGCAAAAGCTGTGCGCTGGCTTTATAATCCCCAGGCTGTGGGTTTTGGAACTCACCAGCCACCCTGGCTCAACCCGAGATAAATACTCCCAGTTCTAAGTAGGTTGGGGAATTCAAAGCCCTGCTTTTCCCAAGTCCTTCCACAACCAATCCATGACATGTTATGAGGTCTAAGTGGAATGGCCGTGTGTGGAGGGAAAATAAGGGAATGCTTTCTACTACTAATTAATATGAACTCCCTGGCAGTCCCTTTTCCCCTTAGGAATGCAGCTAGTCACAGGGCCGGATTCTAACCCCACTGTAGTCATTCACCCGGACCAGCTTTACTCCTAGGGTAGTTGAAACCTATCTGCAATGATTTCAGAAGTCTTAAGCAGTGCCTTCTGCCCACCCAGTTTTCTCAGATGCCTTCTCCATTTTGAGCTGAACTTGGAAATTTCACAGGTAGATTTTCATTATTTAAGTATATGGTTTCGGTCCCTTCTAAAATGGAACTCCCACTGTGAGGCATATTACTTTTAAGTGATTATTAGTTATACCACAGTATGATTTAGTTTAAGTTTCTTGGGTTTTGACAGGAAGAGAAATAGAAGGCATTAGTTGGGTGAAGTGTTGGGGATGGGATAAGGCTGGTGGGGAGAGAGGATGCAGAACTTGGAACAAAGGCAGAAAGCAAGTTGCCACCCTCACACATGTGGCCTGGGTGAGGACTGCAGTGACTTCTTCCCCACCAGGATTTGTTTTCGTGCTTTCAGTGAAAGGGGGCATCCTGTTTTCTATTTACCTCTCCCTTCTGGCCGGGAAAGACTTAGAGGGTTTTTTGTTTTTGTTTTTGTTTTTGTTTTTTACAGCTTTGCCTCTTCCTTATCCCTTCTAGATGTGGTTCCATTTCCTTTCCAAGATGAAAGCTTGTCTTTGTCCCTTCCCAGAATAGTTCCAGGCAGCAGAACACAGTGAATCCTTCCAGATAAAAGACCCTGCTGATAAAATGCCAGATTGTTATCAGAGAAGTGAAGTGAGGGGAGTCAAGTCCCTACCATTAATTACCTAGTTACAGCTCTGTTTATATCCTGTTCGTTTGGGGGCATGTTTTCCTTGGACAGTTTCTTGTCTGTGTTCTGAACTGCAGTCTGATGTTTGTAAAAATTCCAAAGGTCAGGGAATAGTGGGTTCCTTATTTTCCGAAAGGTTTAATGGCAAGGAAGAGAATATCAGAGTTTCTATCTTCCATCTGGAAGGAAATGGACAAATGTTTGGTGGTTCATTCTTCACCTCAAGCATGCAAACCCTAGTGTGTTGAATGAACTCTGACTTTGAATACTTAGCCAAGAAGTTACCTGGAAATAGAATGACATTTATCTCTGTGAAGCCATGAGTATCAACCAGTGAATAACTGAGTATCTAGACATTGAGGCCAGAGTCTAAAATGTCCTAAAACTGCCTGGAAAATGTACTTAATGCTACTGAACTGTACACTTAAGAATGTGTAAATTTTATGTTATCTATATTTTATCACAATAAAGATAAATGAATGAATGAATGAATAATGCTTGCTTCCTGGCAGCTCCAGTACTTGGTCTCAGTTGGAAATACCAAAGGGTTGGGTTACATGGTCTGCTTTATTTTGAATGGAATTATTGTTGCATGTAAGGCATTATTCACCCTTTTAAGAGCCGTGAGGCTGTGAGCACCGAGCACCTAGCACCTTGATGAACACCAGGTAAAGAAACTGTTTTGCCACCATCATCTGGACGTACTGGAACATTTGGGGACTGGAAGAGCCCTATCTTGAAAATGATTGATTCTAAACCACTATAGCCACTCTCCTTCCACAAATGTAACAAAAGAAGGGAATAAGGTCTCTCGATGGCTGGAATAGTAGGTAGCATCTATCGCTCTGATGCTCAAAGAGTAGTGCTGAAATGCTCCATGACCAGAAGGGGTGTTAGGTGACTTAACCTCCTTTGTGGCACCTGGCAGTCATTAAGTGGTCAAGCACATGTTTCTTCACTGAATTAAACTCACACCTGACCTTATGCTGTCCTGTCAGGTTCTGTCCTCAGCCCAACCCATTTTTGTTATAAGGCACTTGACCTGTGACTCAGCCAGTTCTTTCAGCTTTACTGGTGATGGGGTTCTTTTTGAAGACTGCACTGTTGCCTTTTTTTTTTTTTTTTTTTTTTTACTAGACCAAGAAACTTCTTAAGCCCTGCAAACATGTTTCCTGGTGACCTAGCTGCGGCATGAATTTCAGGGTAGAAAAAAAGAAAGAATATGAATATAACCCTATTCCAAATCTGAAACTTTCTTTCTCATTAGCCCCGGAAGTCCTGAACTCAGAACCCTGACTAAAAGGTGCTTCTTTTTACCCTGTGTAAGTGTGTGCTTAGGCACTTGTTCCTACCATCCTTTGAAGAAGTTGTGAGACATTCATCATGGTTTCAGCAATACTTTTCTCAAATTTAGTATTTTCTGTAGAAAAGGCAAGAAAATATAGGAACCTAGGAAGAAGCTAAAGTAAATTTAAAATATATAAAACTTGGGGCGCCTGGGTGGCTCAATCGTTAAGTGTCTGCCTTCGGCTCGGGTCGTGGTCCCAGGGTCCTGGGATCGAGCCCCGCATCGGGCTCCCTGCTCGGCGGGAAGCCTGGTTCTCCCTCTCCCACTCCCCCTGCTTGTGTTCCCTCTCTCGCTGTCTTTCTTTCTGTCAAATAAATAAATAAATAAATCTTAAAAAAATAAAATAAAATATATAAAACTCATTTTGAGTGAAACCAGTAAAAATAAGCCCTGACCTTTTCTTATAGGTAAGAAAAATTAGAATTTTTTTTAAAAAGTATTCTTTTAGGAAATAAAAGATTTTGCCGGAAATAGCATGGGTGATTAAAGCAGTCTGGTGTGAAAGACACATCTTAAAAAATCTCCACTTTAAAAAAATAAAATTTCTTTGCTCTCTTCTTGACTAATGGTTTTGTCAGAATAATCATTTAAATAATAAATGAAATGCTTTGAAGTATATAGGGGAGTGGAGAACTTTTCGGTGCCTTGTACGAACTGGTGATACAGATTATAAACTGAATGATGGCAAATTCCACCAGTTTACCTAGGATCCAAATATTAGCAAATGTCGCCACAGCCATAGAAATCTACTCATGAAATCATGACGATGAATGGAAGTGATCCAGATTGTTTAATTTTCCTTTGAAATGTTGTATTTATTAGATCTTAACACCCAAAAGTTAAACAGTATTGAATTTCACACATAGCACCGTATTTTTAATCTTAGGTTGAAGGTTATATCCTTGGCTTGATTGAAGAATGACTCATGTAATTTGCACTGACTTTTTTTCTTTCTTTTTTTCTTTTTTTGATGGGCAAGGAGGGAAACTGGGAAGTAAGATGATACTGAATTGAGGCTAAGTTTATTAAATTCAAATGGAAATAAATAAATGTCAATAATTTTCTTGTTTCTTTTTATATTCATGTATATACCTTCTATAAAGATTCCTTGGAATGCTACTTTTGCTTGAAATGCAATATAAAATATCTCTTGGCCACTAAAATTAGCAGTGGGAATTAGTGATTTTTTTTTTTCCAGTAAATGTATCAAACTGTATCACAGCCCAATCCTTCAGACGCATGTACTTGTTGGAGGATGTGGCCAGAATTCTTTATTGACATGTTCCCCATCTTAAAATACAATCACCATGAAATTAATGTATTAAGCCTTAGTCACAGTCCAGGGAAGAACTTAAAGGTAATGTGATTCTCCTTATAATTAGTAACCTAATTAAATGCTGGAGAGTTTCAGTCGTAAAGCAGTGTACCTTGCTTCCGAACAAAGATAACACCACCACTGAAATTGTATAGTTGTAACACTAGTATATTTTTAATTAGTGGTAGGTATGTGTGTGTGTGTGTGATCAGTTTTGTTTCATCTTTAAACTTTGCACAGTGGTCTCCATTGTGTATTCATTTGGACTATATTAAATAACAGTGTACTAACTTGGCTTCTGTTTTCTCAGTATTTGGCATGATTCAAACTGGGATGAGTTGAAATTTGCCTTTTTGCTATGGAATAAGCAAAAATAAAAGATATTAGGAAGCAGGTTTAATCTACTCAAGATGGGGAAAAATATCTGTTTAACCTTAATAACCATATGGAAAATCCTACTGCTAAATGCAGATGTGTTTATTAAAGCTGGCCCAACAAATCTGGCCTTGCTCAGTTGAATGGTTTGAGTTGTCAAGTGTACATAAGTGTAACAAAATTGAATTTCTTTTAACATGTGTTACTGCTGTTCAGTCCTATGGTGGTTAAAAATGTCTCATAGTTAAAGCACACTGGTTTTTGCAACTAGCACAGGCAATCGAGGCAGACAAACCTACTTTGAATCCCAGCTTGTTCATTCACTCCCGTTTTGAGCTTGGGCAAGTCACTTAATCTCCCTCAGCCTGTCCTAGAACAGCATGTTGATTGGGAACAATTGTCCCAGGAAAAAAAAAAAAGTTTTTGTGTTTTCATTCTTATATGATTAATCATTAGGATTTCAGTGTTTATTGATTTGATTATTTAAGAGGGCACCAGGAAAAGTTCATTCTGGTCATAAAAGTTCAAAGGAAATAGCTGGGCCTGTTTGATCTTAGGAAGGGAAGACTTGGGATGTTGTGCGGGTGGGGCTGGAGGCAGAGAAGGGAAAACCAGACGGGCTGTGGATAGCAGAGTAACTTTTCTAAAGTATGTGAAAGGTTATTCTTTAAAGCCAGCCTTATGGAGGTCTAATTGGTATAAAGTAAAGTGCACGTTTAATGTGTACTATTTGATAAGTTTATGCCCCCATAAAACCATCACCCCTGTCAAGATAGTGAACACATCATCACCTATGAAAGTTTCCTCGTGCCTCTTTGCAATCTTCTCCAGCCACCCTGCTCCTGTTGCCCGGCAACAGCTATTTTGTGTTCTGTCACCATAAATTAATTTGCATTCATACAATTTCCATTCATATAAATGGAATCCTACATTATGCGTTCTATTTTGTCTGGCTTTATACCTCAGCATTATTAATTCTGAGAGTTGTCCATGTTATTATGTGTATCTGTTCCCTCTTATCGCTGACTAGTATTTCATTGTACCGATGCACCACAAGTTTTTTACAGACGCACCTGTTGCTGGACACTCGTGCTGTGTCTCGTTTTGACTATTTCAAATAAAGGCACTAGGAATATTCATGTACAAGTCTTTGCATTGACCTATGTTTTCATTTCTCTAACATAAACACCTAGGAGTGGAATGAGTAGGTTGTGTGGATGGCGTCTGTTAGCTTTTTATGTCAAATGTTTTCCACAGTGATTGTACCCTTTTACATTCCCACCAGCAAAGAATGAGAGTTCCAGTTGTTCCATAGAGTTCCAAGAGTTGTTCAACTCTTGGTATGCTCTACCTTTAATTTTAGCCTTCCTAGTGAGTGTGTAGTAGTATCTCATTGTGGTTTTAATTTGAACTTCCCTAATGACAAAGGATGCTGAGCATCTTTACATGTGTTTATTTGCCATCCATATATCTTCTTTGTTGACATTTGAGTTCAGAGTTTGACCCAGTTTTGTTTTAAATTGGGTTGTTTGTTTTCTTATTATTTAGAATATATTCTGGACACAAGTCAAAAAGTTATGCTTTTCTACATAGATTCATTTATTTCCCTGGCATATAGAATCAGCAAAAAGAAATTAAGTTGCAGCAGGAAAGAGTATAATTATACCTAAGTACTTTTTGACTGTGATACTAACGTGGGCATTGGGGCAACCAAAGGAGGATATAAAACTTTCCCTGAGGTATTTAAAAATACGGTTGGCGTTTGGATGCTGTAGGCTTGCTGATGTATGACTCAATTTACCTAATTGCAGTCTTCATTTGAGGAAAGAATCTTTCCTGGGGTGGGTCTGTTGCAAACATCTCAATATTCCTTACTCTTTTGTGCTTTTTTTTTAGGCCAAATATATGCAATTTCTTGGAATTTTTCAAAACTTGCCATGTACTTTATGGTTTTTTAAAATTCATTTTCTCTGATTTTTATCTTGAAATGTTGCTATGAAACAGAGGAGGGTCATTCAGGGGCATTAACTGGCTTTAGCAAAAACAAATTGCAATCTCTGGAGAGTAATGAAATCCAAAGAAATGCTCAAATTTGTCTTATCCAGCAGTAGCACAAAGCATTGTTTTAGCTGATAATATTGGGAAGATTCATTTAACTCTTTGTAGAGGCAAAATAATTAACTAGATTCTAGAGAAGAGGTTCTACATGATTAAAGAAGTCGGGTGGTTTTTAGCTTGCAGAAGGGAAGAGCAAGGGGTGATTTAATGACAGGATTCCAATACAGTTAATGAAGGGTTTTCCTGTGTGTCGAAAACACTGGTCATTTGTTCTCCAACTCCAGAGAGGCTCAAACTAGAGAAAATTGGCTCCAAGTATAGAAAGATTGAGTCTGAGTAGTGTTAGACATAAAACTTTTATTATTGGCATCAATATTATTATGAGATTGAGCAATGGAACAAGTCAAGAGAGGTCATAAAGATATTTTAAAATAAAAAAGATAGCTATCTGCCTGGGATGTTTAAATGTCCATTGAATTATAGGATTTGGTTATTGAAGGGGACCTTAGAGATGACTTATTCTAATCTCCTTTTGCAGATGAGGCTGTGAAAAGACATTATGTAATTTGCCCGTGGCCATATTGCTAGATGCTAATATTTTACTCTGAGGATGTTTTATTTTTTTTATTTTTTTAAAGATTTTATTTATTTATTCGACAGAGAGAGTGAGAGAGTACAAGCAGGGAGGAGTAGTAGAGGGAGAGAGAGAAGCAGGCCTCCCGCCGAGCAGGGAGCCCGATGCGGGGCTCGATCCCAGGACCCTGGGATCATGACCTGAGCCGAAGGCAGACGCTTAACCATCTGAGCCACCCAGGTGCCCTCTGAGGATGTTTTAAAAGTAGCCTCACTCCAGAGACACCAAGGAGCTCATGTGAGGGTTTCTACTTCACAGCAGCTTTCACTCCACCAAAGTAGTCACTTGCCAATTAAGAGCCAAGGCACTGACCTGTATGTGTCTCTTCTTGTCATTAAAAATGTTAAGGATTTCTCTTCTTGGACATTTTGAACTTGTCTCTAAATAAATGCTATACCTTAAATGACTGTAGATGATTTGAGCAGAGGTGATCAGTATCAATCGAGGTCAGCAGAGGACACCACCACAACCTTTGGGGATCTGTCCCAGTCTGATACAGGGTTCCTCATTAACTTCTGGTTGATGGCTGTGCTACAAAGAGTATAATTTGGTGGATGACTTTGGCTCAGTTATTATGTCCTGGTGACTAATTTGCCTTTCTTAAAGATAATATATTATAGGGGTGCCTGGGTGGCTCAGTCGGTTAAGCATCTGCCTTTGGCTCAGGTCATGATCCCAGGGTCCTGGGATCAAGACCTGTATCAGGCTCCTTGCTCAGCGGGGAGCCTGCTTCTCCCTCTCCCTCTGCCTGCCGTTCCCCCTGCTTGTGCTCGCTCTCTCTCTCTCTCTGTCAAATAAATAAAAATCTTTTTAAAAAAAGATAATATAGAGCTTTAGGTTTCGTTTTGGAAAACACTGGTTAGAGCAGTAGGAAACATTTCTAGGCCACCAGTTCATTATGTATAGGGTCTGCAAATATGAGTTCTAACCACTGGAGTTAAGTAGCATAAATGGCTTACAAAGGATTACACATCCATTACCATAAATGAAAGAAATTGGCACAATGCAATTTATTTGATTGTGATTACATTTTATTTGGTAACTCATTCTGTACATGTTCCCACTAGACCATCTAGAGCAAAAGCCTACATATGTTTATATTGTATTATATAGTTATTTTAAAGGGTTTATATGAGTACTAAAAATGTGATAAAATATTCAAAAATACCTAGCATCTTGGCTGATCTAGTAGGCACACAGTGAATGATCCTACCTTCCCTTCTTTTTTCCTTTCTTGAGCTTTAGTCTTAGGTATTGGAATCTTTCAGAAACCTAACAAATTCTTGTCAAAAGGGAAGTTTGTTCACATTTAAAAGTGTTTATTTAAAAATTGTCATCAGTGTATGCTGAGCACTCACTTGACTCACAGGATGTTTAGATTTTATGAGATTTTAATATCTTTTCAGATATAATCACCTGAAGAGTCAGGTTCTGTTGGTTCAAGAAAGATTTACTCGGCACCTATGATTTGCTCAGCCAGTCTTGGGCTAGATTGAGGATGCTTTGAATGCCAGAATGAGAAATTTGTGTTTAATGTGGCAGTAGAGAGGTATCATGGGTTCTGAAACACTGGAAAGCTAAAAACAAAACTTTTTCAACTGGACCAAAAACATTCCTTCCTGAACCTTCTCCCTATATATATTAGATTAAAAAGAAGAAGGTAAATTCTCTCTATACCTTTGTGTAGTCTGTTGAGTTGACCACCCAGTCCTGTGTTTGTGAACTGGAAACCACTCATGGTAAATATGGAACCACACGTAAAGTTTAATGGAGTGACTTTCAGCTCTATGAAATTGCTTCGAGAACTTGGTCTTTGAGCAGTGACCATCATCCCAAGGAGACCCTTGGGACTGTTCAGGACTGTTTTCTCTGAGCCACACACTACCTGCAAGGAAAGAAGGAAGACATGCTATTATGTTCAGTCCCTTTAGAGAATCACTGGCTGCCTGATTGTGCTCATCTCTCAGCCTTTTGTGGAGCCAGAGTAGAAACAATGTGAGGGCTTTTGCTATTGAGAAGAATGTGAAGCTCTTTCACTCAGTCTGCATGAGGGGCCGCCTCAGCTCCTGCCCTGCACACAGCTGATCCCAGCCCGGGAGCCCTGAGGGTAGATCCAGAGTGCTTTTCCAGCTGTCCACGAGGAGGCCAGTACACCAGTATGCGGCTTACTGATTCAGGGTCAGAGAGAACACCCACTCACGCATGGGGAGGGAAGACTATGCCAAAATTTCCAACTAAATCTACTGATTATTTTCATTGTTTAGGCAAGTTTTATACTGTTTATGTTAGATATCTGTATTTTTTTCCCTTTATAATACTCCATTTTATTTTGGGTAAAGACCAAAATTAATGATTCCCTTTTAATCTCTAGGGCTTCCAAAGTCTTTGTATTTATGTTGCTATAAAGTCTTTTCCATGTTTTTCCCAGAGTCAGGAAAGAATCATTGTTAAGTTAAGGTACACCACATTTCATTGCTCCAGAGAGTAAAACCCCTTCTTTCCAACTGTCTAGACCGTTTGGTTGGAATCTGAAAAATTCAGTTTCAAATTGAATTTATCTAGGCAAAAATGAAAGAATGAAATGAAATTTCAGATGAAATATAATTTTCATACTTCGTCTGTATATTTTGATATCAACAAGTAACCTGGGATTCGCATTCAGCAGTCATGCATCCTTTCATTTATTTAAGACATGTTTGTAATTCTAAATAATTAAAGAGCATTATTCAAAGAGCTTTTTGAAGTGAGTACCATGCTAGAAAACTTCCTCCGTCCCTGTTGGAAAATTCCCCCGCTGTATTTCCTAGCACCAAAAGGAGTGGTGTGGATGCAAGTAGCCATTGTCAGTGCACCCGTGCCCCTGCCACAGACGTGGCTTAGTGCTGTGCCCAGCGCTCGCAGGGGCACGTGGAGGGGTGTCACTGTGATGGAGGCTAATTCCCAGCTCCTGGCAGCTGCCATTTTCACCACTTCGGGATTAACAGCCTGTGACTGGTCAGGCTGTGTAAAGCTCTGGTAACTTGGAGGCGAAGTGGAGGTGATCTTCGGAGAATGTGTCTTCTATGGCTTAACTCTGTGGTCGGGCTGTCCCAGGTGGTTACACACTGCCGTTTTCAGATGTTCTCTTGTGGTTTATTATTGTCAGCATTTCTTCATAAAAACATTTTTTAAAAAAGGTTCTACTGTGTTGTTTGGAGTTAATTTGCAAAGAGCAGTTACCGCTTTGAGCTGCCCGGTAGATAAACATTTAAACGAAACGTTCTGCCTGCAGATACATATATATTTTTTCTGTCCATGAGAGCTGGCAATGTGCAATTTCTAGTTGAGCTGCTGTCTGCTGTTCTTATTTCTCTCTCACTACCCAAACCAAGGATTTTAAAAAATCAGACTTCAAAAGTCCTGAACCCATTATCCTTCCAAGAAATATATTTGAATAAAGAAATTCATGAGCTGTGCAGAGGGCAAGATTACAGTAAACGCAACTTTTAAGTGCTAGCGGTTGGAGTTGCAGGAAAAAGAACACAGAGTTCAGGTGGTGGTAGGGCCTTTGATGAACTGAAAATTGGTATAGGAAGGACAAGTAGAGAATCTGGCAACCTTGATGGGCACTGAACTCACTTGAGAATGTGGGAGAAGGGCTTCAGGAACGCCACATTTATAACAAAAACATATATAATAGTCACAGGACGCACCGAAATGTCTGCGTTTTCAAACTCACTGGTACAGACTTTTTCTTTTAGTGGTTTCTCTCTTTTGTGCACACACACATACCCACACACACACGTACATGTTTCCTGAAAGCAAGATTTGAAACTAGGAACTATACACAATGGAAAGGAAAAAGAACTCTTTGGTGAAACAGCATTAGAAACAGGATTGGAATAAAATTTGGGCCCTGGACCTGAAGAATGAAGGCGGTGGGCCTCACATAAACCAGCCAGTTGCCCCAAAGAAACTCAATCTTCCATCTGTCTTTTCCAGCTCCTTTGGTGGGGAGGGGGAAGGGTAGCCTTTGTGAGCCCTTGAAGCATGTTTGATACAAGCAAGGCTCTGTGTCCTCAGCCAGTGGTTGAGATAGAGAACACTAGAGAGTTTGTACATGTGTGGATAAAGCTTTTAAGTTTGAAAGGTATTCCACCTGTTTGCTTTAATAATAGCTACCGCTTACCAATCACTAACTCATAGGCATTGCATCTCATATGCTTTATCTCATTTAGGCTTCACAACAGGGCCATGAGGTCATTTCTCTTGCCCATTGTATAAAAGATAAAAATTTAGGAGGTTCACTGACCTGTCCAAGGTCACACACTAGTAAGTGGCAGGACCTGGATTTAAACGAAGGTCTTCTGGATTCCAGAACATATTCTTAGCTCCTGTCCTATGTGCTGTATTATTCAGAACTATGAAGACCCTGTTTCTGTTAACTATACTGGAATTTAAAAAATAAGTAAATAAAGACCCTGTTTCTGCTCTCCAGATCATTTTGATTCAGCCAATATGACACTTGAGGCTATTGTGGGGAAGGCAGATGAGATGTGCCCTGAGCTCTGACAGATCTAAATATGCAGTTGCAGGGACAGGGAATGGGAAAGGAAGTGATTGCTTCTGACCAGAGGAGGTGCAGTAAGATTCTGTAAAAGAAGTGATACCTGAGCAGAGTTCAGAAGAAGAGGAGTTCCCCAAGTGTAGAGAGTGAAAGGACATTCATTCCAGTGAGATCGAGTTGCATGGGCACAGGTGCTAAGGATGAAACAATAGTTGGTTTGACAGAACACATGCAGTTGACCCTTGGACAACCTGGGGGTTAGGGGCGCTCACCCACCCCATACAGTTGAAAATCTCCATATGATTTTTGACTTCCCCAAAGCTTAACTGATAGCCTCCTGTTGGCTGGAAGCTTTGTACTGATAACAAACAGTTGATTGACACATATTTTGTATATGTATTGTATGCTGTATTCTTACAATAATGCCTAACTTCTTAATTTTTTCAGTATTTCTAGGCTACATAGTTCCTCTGTGAGTTTTTCAAATTGACACAAATCTCCCCCCAATTTTTTCCAATGTATTTACTGAAAAAAATCTGCATATAAGTGGACCCATGCAGTCCAAACCCATGTTATTCAAGGTCAACTTTATAGCAAGATTTTTCTTTTAAAGTAGTATAGCCTGAGGTCTCAGCCTCTTCATTCTCACGCAGCCTGCAGAGATAACCTGCAAGGTAGGGTTATCGCACCTTTTATCAATAGATGACCATTCCCCGACAGCAGATGGCCCTGCTGTAAGAAACACACCATCATGGCAAAGCATTCTTGAGTAAATCAGGTGAGGGACTTGGGAGTAAGTCACACATAGCTTCTTTAAACTCGGCCCAGCTCCCAAGATGCCAACCCCTTGGTCAGGTAGGGGCATCTAGAGAAGGCGGGTGACCATCTTTATCAGCAGCAGAAGTTTGGGGGCTTCTGTTTTGTACAAGCTACCACTTGACCTCTGGCAAGTGAGGATAGGACTGGAGCTGGGTCTGGGAATGCAGAGGAACCGGGGGAGCATTGGTTATGTCAGTAAGGGAGAATGGAAGGGGGTATTAGCTGGATCGTGAAGTCATTCTGAGACTTCTCTGGAGACTTACCCTCTGATTCTTGTGAAATGAGGGATTCACACAAGGTCACTGGACCTTATGAAGTCCTTTCAAAAATACCTCCCTCGCATTGCCTCAAAATGTTCTCTCAGCCATTCTGTGTTGTTGTGAGGATTAAATGATGTAATACATGCAAAGATTTTAACACTAAGTCTGGCCCTCTGTAGCTGCTCAGGAAGTGTTAGTTGTTATCAGCATCATCTTTATTGTTGTTGCTTCACCTTCTACCAATTAGAGACTTAATGGCTCCGTAAGCCACTCTCACTTCAGCTGTCTAGGTTGAACTTTTCCAAAACTTTTCCAAGACTGAGGATTTTGAGGCAACTGCACTGTCAAGTCTTAGAAAGACTGGATTTTGGCTGGGAGCCTGGGTGGCTCAGTTGATTAAGTGTCTGCCTTTGGCTCAGGTCATGATCCCAGGGTCCTCGGATCGAGTCCCGCTTTGGGCTCCCAGCTCAGCGGGGAGCCTGCTTCTCCCTCTCCCTCTGCTGCTCCCCCTGCTTGTGCTCTCCGTCAAATAAATAAATAAAATCTTAAAAAAAAAAAATTGGATTTTGCAGATGGACAGACCCTAATTGGAACGCAGGATCTGCCACTTACTAGTTTTATGATCTGAAGTATGTTGGGAAACCTCACTTTCCTCATCTTAAAATAGGGATGATGATAAGGACATTGTACTGAAGATGTAGTGAAGTAAATGAAATAGTGTGTCTAAACTATGTGGCCAGTCCCCACACACAGTAGGCATTCAATAATCCTCAGTTCCCTTCCTTCTGTCTGGATGCACAGAGGGGCAGTTTGGGTTCATGTAGGGAAAGACCCAGGCCAAACCCGAATGTTCTTTCTGCCAGCCCCCATTGCGTCCCAGCTGGACCATGTCTCCCAGACCACACACCCTCCTCTCCGCGTGTCTCCCCTTAGCTCTTCTCTAATAGCTTATGGTTACTTTGTGGGACCCCGAGAAGCACTGGCTGATTGGCCTTTCTTTCCCATTGCACTATAGGTTCCCGTGGCCTGGGTGTGGCTTTTGTCTCTGATTCTCTGGTACCTATCCCAGCATGTGCTTGTGCTAGGCACTCAGTAGATGTTTCCATGCCTCATCTAGGAAGTTTGGATGAGCAGTTTGGGTAATGTCCAGCCACTTACCTGTGAAACCTTCCAGGAAAATTGGAACAGCTTCTGAGGGTAAATAGAAAGAGGGAAACACCTGGATAAAGCTCAGCCACCACTCTAGGAAACAGGGGGAAGCGGGGGGAAGATCTCAGAAGACCTATTGCCTGCTCAGAATACTATATTCTAAACTCTTCAAGGTTCTCTAGGGTTCCTGAAGTTCAGGGGTATGTATTATCCTCACTTGAAGGTTCTTTCTCTCCTCCAGAAAGCCTTTCCAACTCAGCCTCCTGCTTGGCTTCTCTGTGCTGCTCACAGCCGTGTGTGTGTGTGTGTGTCCGTGGGTACTCCTGGTTTGTGATCATGGGGTTATCTGTCTGGCTCCCCTCCAGACCAGTGATTTCCTGTGAGCAGAGTCCTGTTCTCCGTCTCCCTGTCTCTAAAGCAGAGCACATACCTGACAGTCACACTGTGTGCAAAGGAGCAACTGGAGATTGTTGCCCTGTGTCTGGGGAGCCCTGCCCCATGGGTTTTAGGTGTGTGTCATGAACCCTTGGAATTATATGGGAAATTGTGTGTGTATGTTTGTAAATCCATTGTCTCTTTTGAGAGAGTCCATAGTGTATGTGAGATCCCGAAATGTTTTCATGATCCTGCAAATATTAAAAACAAAACCAAAAAACACACTTATTTTGAGATTTTCTACATACTTGTAAAGCTTGTGTTTTTATTAGCTGGGAGATATTTTTATGCTCCCTCGATTTCCAGGTGTGAGCTGCAGCTTGGAATAGCCCACAAGCTCCATCTTGGAGCCATGGATGGTGGTTCTGGCCTGGGTGCTACCGCTTATGTATCCTGGAGGGTCCACTTAGCTTTTCTGAGCTTAGCTTTACGTTTCATCTGTTAATTTAGGTTTATAATGCCCTCATGTCCTGCAGGAATGTTGCATGATAAAGAAATATGGGTGTGCAGGTGTTTATTTTAAACTGCCGAAGCTATATAATTGCGGGATGCAGGTATTACCATGACAGGTGTGCTGAGAGCACAGTAGGCACTCAGTAAAGACGAGAT
The DNA here is from genome assembly GCF_004348235.1 of Phoca vitulina. Lineage (NCBI taxonomy): Eukaryota > Metazoa > Chordata > Mammalia > Carnivora > Phocidae > Phoca > Phoca vitulina. Next base: position 83,208 of record NW_022589801.1, read on the forward strand.
TAAAATAAACGTGGAAAGGGTTTATTGGAGTGAAAGGTCTCGAGGTTCAGGTGTCTGCATGTCCAGCACATCCTGTGGAAGGACCTAGTGTTCAGGCCTAGAACACGGCTGGGGCGACTGAGGACACGGTTTTCAAACAATAGTAAAAGGAGAAATGACCTTTGAGATCCCAAATCCATTTGCTTTATTTTCCAGAAGAAATTGAGGCTTAGACAGACAGGAGCAGTCCCCCTTCTTTTTAGAAGGACTTGAGATTCCTCCTCATCCCTCTTAATGGAGGCTTAAAAAAAAAAAAAAAAAAAGCCCCAAAACAAAACAAAACTCATTGCCTTCATATCATCAGTTTGTTGTCTTACCTTCTTAAAAATGGTTCAGCATTCACACCATAGTCTTAATTCTCTCATTGAAGCCATTTAGAGGCCTGCAATTTTTAGAAAATGCTGATTTTGTACTGGACACAGGCACATTGCACTATGGAAACTTTATCTCCAAAGCATCTTTCCCCTTGGAATGTTCTCATAGACATCAGGTGAGAACACCGTGTATAGATTATTGCTACCACTGTCAGCTCAACTGAGACCCAGAGAGGTTACTGTGACTTGTCCAGGTCATAAAACAGTATCCAAAAGCAGGATGGAGATCCAAGTGTTCTGATTTTCCATCCTTTCTAGCCACTAGACTGTATTGCCAGAGAGCATCTCTGCTTGATTTTGGCACATTTACTGAATCAAACTAGGAGACTCTATCCAAGGGAAAGATAGATTTTACCTTCAAATATATTTTGCTCAGGGCTAGAAACACTGTGTTTATATCCTCTCGCACTCCAGGCCACATAGACCTGGAGAAAAGCTAAATCTCATCAGACCCCTCCCTGCCCCCAGTAACTGACAAAACAGTAACCTGGAAATTTTGCTTAATAGTTTTGTGTGTGTGTGTGTGTGTGTGTGTGTTGACTATAATCTATCCTTCCATTTTAACAATGTGCAGTAGAGAGGAGTTTGAAATTACATTTAATCGTTGTTTCACAATGAGTGATAATTAAATATTACTTTTAAAGTAAGCTTCTCTTTTTCTGTAATTGCATTACTTTCTTGAGGGGAGATTTTGTTTTGCTCTTTAACCTGATTGTGTGCATTTGGAAAGTACCCTAGCACAGGGTATCTGAAAACAGAAAATTCTGGCACTTTTCCCACTTTCCATTCTTTCTCCTGTATGGATGCCAGATTCCTTTGGGAAATCATCATTTGCTAAAGGTCAGGAGCAAAAGGAGGGGCATTCTTTAGTGTACAGTTACTGCTAATTAGAAACTAAACATCTGTAACCATGTCAGAGTTATTTGTATTTGAAAAGAAACATTTATATACAAGAGCCCAGTACGGTAACATAAAACACACTCTAACACAAAGTGTGTGTGTTGGAGGGGTAGGGGACAGACAGATGGGGAAGCTTCCGACAAATGACTGGGCTGAGTGAGGTCATTGCTAATTAAATCTCAAAGCATTTTCAGAGTATTTTCTCTGTCAAGTGAAGTTTTCTCAACACCCCGCCCCCCACCATGAGCCAAAGCAAACATTTTACTGTATTTGCCAATTAAAGATTAAACATTTAATCATTTTAAAAGAAAAATACATAGAAAATGGGTGATTTGGCAGAACCTAGTCAAAGACCACTGGGAAATCTCTAGCTACCTACTGTAACATTAGCCCTCCGTGTCTTCCCATAGTACCATGTAAGGTGAGCTCTTCTCCATCCATAAAATGAGTGCTGATTGACCTATTTCACAGACCTACACTTGTAGGGGGGAAAAGAATGACACAATGCTTGACTTACCACTCCCCATGATGAAATTCTGTTTGGATCATTCCAAACAGAAATTGTATAGAAATTGTATCTGTTCTTTTATTGTCATGTTAAGATAAATGTCAGTGATACCTCTGGGGTATTAGAAATGTTTCAGTCATAGAGCTTTGTCCCTCCATATGCTAAGCCTACATGGCCCAGATCTTACCAGTAATTCCTTTTGGAACACTAAGTAATTTTGAAAACAAAGCAAGAGACCATCTCTTTCCTCCACAGTCTACTATCTTCTAATCTTCCCCATCCTTGTCTTGGCATCTGAGATATTTCTCTAAGTTGAGTTACTTTTTAAATTGGATAAAAAGATCATGGAGTCTTGAGAGTTCTAGATAAGAACTTACTTAAGCCAAGACCTATCATATTGGGCCTTCCTCTCAAATAACACTATCTCTTTGAAGGCTCTCAAGTGCACAGTTTCAACAAAATGGTTGTGGACTCTCAGGTTCTGAGTGTTTACAAAGTCAAGAGGCCCTTAGATGACCTGCGTTTCCAATGACCTTCGTAGAATCTCAAAGTACCACTTGTCCGTGACTTTCATTGATTTAAGAACTGGCTTTTATTCAAGCTCTTTGGGTGTGAGTCAGCCTAGAGGCAAAGGTTCAGTGACTTGAGGGTCCAACTCTTGTTCTCTTGACAATAAGTTGAAGATCATGTAGTCTGCCCTTTGTGGTACTACCAGTCTGGCCGGACCCACTTCTCAGCCTGAAGTTCCACTGTTATTTCTGAGCCTCTCCTTTAGTCAGACACATCTACCTATACCTTGAGCATTTTTACCCTTGCTTTATCCCACTGTTTCTGGTTGAAACAACTTCCTGGTTTCAGCCTTCTTAGAATCATGCTTGCTTTCCTGAGTTCTATCCTTCTCGATACCACCACCTACAGTCTTATCCTCATGTAGCCATAACATGATAATCACTTGCTTATTGCTTTCCCAGGACTGTCTTGTGCTTTTGGTCATCTTCTCAAATGTACTGCTCATCTTGCCAACCAGAGTATAGGTTCCCCAAAGACCACAATGACTGTTTTATTTCTCATGGCACTTATCATTTGTTCATTTTGAGTGCCCAATGAACAGTTGTTTGATGGTTGAGGAGGAAGCTATTTTTGCTACTACCTATTTATTGAATCATTCCCAAAGCCGATCTGCATTTATCCCTGTTATAAAACCATAGCTATTGGGGCACCTGGGTGGCTCATTTGTTAAGCGTCTGCCTTCAGCTCAGGTCATGATCCCAGGACGGGATCGAGCCCCACATTGGGCTCCCTGCTCAGCAGGAAGCCTGCTTCTCCCTCTCCCACTCCCCCTGCTTGTGTTCCTGCTCTCGTCTCTCTCTCTGTCAAATAAATAAATAAAATCTTTATATTTGCAAATGACATATCAGATAAAGGGCTAGTATCCAAAATCTATAAAGAACTTATCAAACTCAACACCCAAAGAACAAATAATCCAGTCAAGAGATGGGCAGAAGACATGAACAGACATTTCTGCAAAGAAGACATCCAAATGGCCAACAGACACATGAAAAGGTGCTCAACATCACTTGGCATCAGGGAAATCCAAATCAAAACCTCAATGAGATACCACCTCACACCAGTCAGAATGGCTAAAATTAACAAGTCAGGAAATGACAGATGTTGGCGAGAATGTGGAGAAAGGGGAATCCTCCTACACTGTTGGTGGGAATGCAAGCTGGTGCAGCCACTCTGGAAAACAGTATGGAAGTTCCTCAAAAAGTTGAAAATAGAGCTACCGTACGACCCAGCAATTGCACTACTGGGTATTTACCCCAAAGATATAAATGTAGTGATCTGAAGGGGTACATGCACCCCAATGTTTATAGCAGCAATGTCCACAATAGCCAAACTGTGGAAAGAGCCTAGATATCCATCAACAGATGAATGGGTAAAGAAGATGTGGTGTGTGTGTATACACACACACACACACGCACATACACACAGGAATATTATGCAACCATCAAAAAAACGAAATCTTGCCATTTGCAACGCCGTAGATGGAACTAAAAGGTATTATGCTAAGCAAAATAAGTCAATCCGAGAAAGACAAGTATCATGTGATCTCACTGGTATGAGGAATTTAAGAAACAAGACAGAGGAGCATAGGGGAAGGAGGGAAAAATGAAACAAGATGAAACCAGAGAGGGAGACTAACCATAAGAGACTCTTAATCTCAGGAAACAAACTGAGGGTTGCTAGAGTGGAGGGGGGTTGGGAGGGATGGGGTGGCTGGTGATGGACATCGGGGAGGGTATGTGCTATGGTGAGCTCTGTGATTGTGTAAGACTGATGAATCACAGATCTGTACCTCTGAAACAAATAATACTTTATATGTTAATAAAAAAAACATAGATATTAATGATATTTATATGAAAAGGAAAATCACCTGTAGAGCTAACACTACTACACACACAATCATTGGAATAAGGGAAGTATAAAAAAAAATTTGGAATAAGGAGGAACTCCTGTCTCCCCCAACTTGGATGTCTCTGCTGGAGCTAGATAGAATATTAGCATATACAAAGGCATGTATGTGGAAATGAGTATTGAATGGTCTTGTGTTTTTGTCTCCCCAGATGTGGTCGCTCACCTGTCTACCGCTCCCGTGTAATGGCAGCTCGTGCCTTGGTCCCATTTGTTATGGTAGATGAAATCCCCACTACCATCCGAACCCTGTTGGCCAAACTCCCCAACTGCACTGACCAGTGTTTCCGGCAAAACCATATTCATGGGACACTTCTCCAGGTAAATTCAGTTACTTTGTGTCAAACAGCACAGGATAAACTTTGGTTTCTCATGTGCTGTTGGCAGGTAAAGATTTGATACATAAGCTTTTAACTTTAGCTGTGGAACTTTTTTCTATTGCTGAAAGAAAAGGTATTTCCTAGGTGTGCTTTTTTTCATTACAAACTTAAGTACAGCATCACACTGTGATTCAGTCAGATCGTCTTTTGCGTTAAATCCTGTGTCAGGGGCGCCTGGGTGGCTCAGATGGTTGAGCATCTGCCTTCAGCTCAGGTCATGATCCCAGGGTCCTGAGATCGAGCCCCACATCAGGCCCCGTGCTTGGTGGGGAGCCTGCTTCTCCCTCTCCCTATACTGTTCCCCCTGCTTGTGCTCTCTCGCTCTCTCTGTCAAATAAATAAATAAAATCTTAAAAAAAAAAAAAAAACTGTTTCATACAGCATGCTTTCCCATTTGGACTTACCTCTCTGAACCATTTAGAGTTTTGTCTTTTCCATCAAGTACCTGCAGAATATTCTGGGCCACTCCCTGTTCAGGGTGAAGTTGTGAGCATTCCTTGAAAAAGAGGTTAGCACCAGACACAGAAGGAGAGTTATACACATCAGGGAGAGTTTGCCTTGCAGCGTTAACACCATAGTACGTGGAAAGGTCAATCCCTACTTTCCTGTTTTCTCTGTGCTACAAAAGAGACTTTTTATTTTTAATAAATATACAAATATACTTATTGCCTTTTTTTTTTTTAATATTATTTATTTATTTATTTGACAGAGAGAGACACAGCGAAAGAGGGAACGCAAGCAGGGGGAGTGGGAAAGGGAGAAGCAGGCTTCCTGCCGAACCAGGAGCCCGATGCGGGACTCAATCCTAGGACCCTGGGACCATGACCTGAGCCGAAGGCAGACACTTAATGACTGAGCCACCCAGGCACCCCATACTTATCACTTTTAACTTACCATTTCCTCTAGAAAGGACTAACGTACAACAAATGAATGAGAAATAGACTTCTTGCTGAAACTGTCTTTTTTAAGCCCTACCTATCACCTAGGGAGCAGATGGTACTGGTGAGATCTGTTCATGTGTCTGCTGGGGTCACTCGTGGTGGGTCGGTATTGCAGGGGGATTTAAATATCAAATCGTGTCTGGTTTGTGAGCAGAGTTGAGAGGTGGCCTTGCGATCTCAAGATATGATAAGGTTGAGGTCTACCCTGCTGACACGAGAGGCAGCGTACAGAGTGGTTAACGGCATGGGACTCTGGAGCCAGGCGGGCTCAGTGTCCATCTCAAATCTACTACTCAATACCTGCACTTCTCTCTCTTCATTGTTTTTATTAAGTTTTTTATTTTAATTAGTGTATAGTTAACATACAGTGTTGTGTCTTCATTTTTGAAATAAGGATAATAGTAATGTATACCTGGTAGGGATTTTGTGAAGATTAAATGAATTTATGCATATCAAGTGCTTAGAATAGTACCGAGTACATAATATGATATATGGTTACTATTGTTATTATTATCATAGCTTTAGTGAGCTTGTACTATAATGAACACTAATATTTTTAGTAACTGATTCCCTCTAGGTGAGAATGAATGCAAGAGAGACCTATCTTCTTGCCTTCCTTCCTTGGTCGTTGTATATATATTCAGCAAGTAGTTATGGAATGCCTCCTACCTACTACTGTGTCCTTCAGAACAGTTGTTGCATTGAAGGAGTCAAAGCCCAAAAAAAAGGCCTAACGTGGGCAATCACAGTGTAGCATGCTACGTGCTAGGGGAACCCACAGCAGGGCCACCTGACTGGTTTTGGGGAAGTCAAGGAAAGCTTCCCAGAGAAAACGACATCTAAGTAAAGAGCAGAAAAAGTTAGCCAAGCAGAGGAGGGAGGGGGAGTCCCCCGCCCAGAGAGAACAGCACATAGCAAGGCTCAGGGTGGGTGAGAAGTTGACCCACCTGGGAACTACAAGCTTCAGTGGGACCAAGTTCCAGGTTGGCTGGTCTCACACTGGTCTCAGGAGCTCTTTAACCTTAGGAAAGTTATTGAGAATTCCAAAGAGCTTTTGTCTATCGATATTTAATTAGACTCTGAAACAGGAAATCTTAAAACACAAGAACTCACAAGCACACATTCCATTAGTCATGATTAGAGTGATGACATCTTCACACACCTTGTAGCCGACTCCACTGTGTGCTGTACGAGAAGGAGAGTAAAGGAGGGGAGGAGTGGCCTAGTGGCATTTTGAAAATAGTTTGATCTTGCAGATCTCCTGAAAAGAGTGTGGCGACCCCCAAGGGCCCCAGAGCAGACCCTCTGGTCTGTGTTGTATACACTGTAGGTCTTTCGTGGTCTCTTCAGTGGAGGCCCTCAAGCGCTCGTCTCCCTTGGTCCTCACTATATCTCGGTGATGAAGACGGGACCGGAGGGTATTATCTGGGTTTTAAACGTGGGACCCTGAGGCGCATACAAGTTAGATGGTTTGATTCTGTCAGACTCTGCTGCTTTGAAGGGAAGGAGCTGGCAATGATGAGTAACAAAGAACAGGCTTTTCAAAGATGTCTAGATTCTGCAGCTGAGTTAGAAGGGGGGCTCAGATTGTCAAGGGAGGAGGGGGGATCAGCCATCAGATTTTCTTTCCTGCAGATCCACTCTTGGCTAACTTTTGTCAGAAGTGGTGAGGCTGGATTTGCTTCTTTGGCTGTCTCACCACTTGTACAAATGGGCCTCCCAGCCTCGTTTCCCGCATACAGCACTGACAGGTCTGGCTTGTGTCTCACCGCTCTGCCCAGCAACAAAGCATGGTCTTCTGCTCTGTCTCTGGGCCCCTGATATCTCAAATTTACTTTTCCTGTGACCTAAAGTGTGAAACTCCGTGGAAAGGGAAAAAGCCCGTAACTCCAGGTTGGTTGTGGCTGTCGCCTTTGTTCCTGAGTGTTGGGAGATGAAGGGCTTGTTGAAAACAAAACAGAACAGTATGGGTGTTGGGTGTTGGGTATCGTGTTCATGTTTGTCAAATGGATGCCTGTCTTTACCAAGACTGGCTTGTACCCTGGGTGAAAAAAGGAAGTCAAAGGCATGTGAAAATCTTTCTGTCGTGTCCATTTGGGTGTCTCATCTGCGTTGTAATAGCTTGGTTTCACTCTGTTGTTCTTTGTGAGGAAAGCATAAGGGGTTAAGATGGGGAGGGCTCTTTTTCTCTTTCCTTTCCACAGCTTTTGGATTCCTTCTCCACATAAAGCTACCTTTGAAACCCGTAAGAGGCCTGCACCTGGAAAAGAGGTGTTGGGATTGAAAGGCATGAGAATCTCCATGGGACTTTCAGAGCCAGCTAAGTAAATATAAAATTGCTATTTTTTTTTTCAAAAGGAGGAAATCATTTTGTAATCAGAAAACAAATTCTTTCACAGAATGTTTTCTTGAATTACACATTTTGGCTTTGAAAAATATTTACATAAATATATCAAACCTCAGAGTATTTCTATAAGATACCTTGAAAATGAGAAATATGCTGATCTCTGAATTTTCTGGAACGATGGAAGAAAGACTCAAATTATAGGACATGCATAAAAAGAAAACAGGTGGGAATCAGTTTCTTAATCATTTTAAAAACCAGAGGTTTCTAATTGCAATGTTGAGACGGATGGAAGTAGCGCACATGAGAAAAGGTGAGATTATGCAGCCGGTTCATAAGAGCCAATGCTAAATGACATTAAATCTCCGTAAAGGCTAGATAAGAGCCATGGACATTACCTCATTTGGGAACAACACCGGCTGGCAGGGCTACCCGGTCTTTTAAGTAGAATTAACCGTCTGTTTTTGTTGCCAAAATTCTTCATGTTGGGGCCTTAACATTATTACTAGGTTACTTATCACTCCCGAGAAATCATATTGGCATTCAAAAAGTTTTCTTGTGTTGAGGAAGCGTTTTGGCCAACAATTACAAGGCAAGATTTATTCTGATTCTTGGGTACTTAACTCACATTTTGGTGTTTCATAAGGAAACATATACCATTTGAAATAGCAACTTGAATTTTGAGTTTTTTTCATTTTCTCTTTTGGTTCTTTTTCTCATGATACAAACATGAGAGGTGGCCCCTGCTCGCTCTTTACTTAAACTCTCTTACGTGAGTAAAGTGGACAGTTGAGGTAATTCAGCTTCTGCTGAAGCAGGAAAACCCACTTTTGCATTTATGTGAACATTCTAGGCAAAGGTATTCTTCTTTCACCAGTTAATCCACAAAGTACCCACAGTTCTAAACATCCCTTTGCTGGTATTAAATTTTCTCAGTTTTTGTTAGCATAATCTGTTGAACACCTTGTTTAATTCTCTTATTCCTCCACCCCTTCCCCTACCACCCAAATTTGGATTTTTGCACTTGGAGAATTCTGAGTCACTTTTCGGGCTGTGGAGCTGAGCAGCAGTATTGCACACGTGGGCTGACATGAAATATTAGCTGGAGTGGACTTTAGGCAGCCTAGGCCCATGCATTTGGTGAGTTTGCCATAAGAGAAGTAAAATGAACGTTTTTGAGCACCTCCTGCAGTATGTAAATCACATATGTAAATTGCATATGTGATTTCATTAATACTCTCAGCAATTCTGCCAGGTGTTTAGAAAGCGCCTCCTGATAGTTGATGTGAATAACAACTTTTTCTGCCTAGGGAAACCAAACAAAGAATCCATCTTCGCTCTCTTTAATCTCTTGTTCCTCAGTTCTGAAAGTCTGATTTGATGCTGGAAACAAAGTAAATCCATCGGTGTTATAAAGACAGAGGGACAGAGGAAGTCAGTGAAGCCCTAAGAGGCTACAACTAGTAAAAGACTTTTTGTTTTTATTTGAGTATAGTTGACACACCATGTCACATTAGTCTCAGGTGTACAACATAGTGATTTACCAACTCTACACATGATGCTGTGCTCACCGCAGGTGTAGCTCCCGTCTGTCCCATTACATCTCTATTACGATATCATTGACTATATTCCCTATGCTGTGGCTTTCATCCCCGTGACTTATTCATTCCGTAACTGGAAGCCTGGATCTCCCATTCCCCTTCACCCATTGCGCCCATCCCTCCACTCCCTCCCCTCTGGCAGCCATCAGTCTGTTCTCTGTATTTACGGGTCTGATTCTGCTTTTGGTTTGTTTATTCATTTGTGTTTTTGTTTGTTTTTTAGATTCCACTTACGAGTGAAATCATATAGCATTGCACCTTCCTTCCCTCCGCTCATCTCTTTCTCATCATTTCTGTTTGGTCTCTCATTTAATAGTCTGAACCTAAAAATACAGACTTCTCCACTGGGACCTAGGTTGTAGCCAAGCTTGAAGTTGCCATACCTTCTGTCATCCTTAAGGGTGTGACAGAACCTCTCAAACTTGGACAGCCGTAGGAATTGTGGGTTCTAGGCCCGGGAGCTGCTGGGAACATGAAAAAGAGGTCAAGATGGAATTCAATTCAGCAGACTCAGTGGAGGGCTTACCCAGTTCTAGGTACAGGTGAAGACACGAGTTTGCGTTTAAGGCTCTTACCTCCCATTGTGGGGAGCTGTGGGTTAGAAGCCTAGTGAGCCTGCTGAACCCCTGGGGACAGGGAGCATTTGAATAACAGAAATGAAGACAAGGCAAAAGATAGAGCTGCCAGATAGGGCATCAGGCATGAAAGGAAACGGAGACTAAGATAACATTCTGCTTTAGTCTAGAACACTCTGTGTCAGGCCTAGAGTTAGGATCTTTATGGGAGTGGGAACAGCTGTGCTGGGCTGGGCAGGACAGCAGCAGGACAAAAATAGAGGCAGATGTTGGCATTACCTTTGTGGAAAAGAAAAGCAGAAAACCAGGAAAGAAAGAAAGGTCAATTCTGCCAGCCACTTTTCTGAAGGAAAAATTTCTTGAAGTTCAGGAAACAGGAATAAGACCAGCAAAATAAAATTTCAGAATGGAAAGTAGAAACAAAAGCCTGAAATTATGCTGATGTTGTAAGTTATAAATGGATTGCTGGTTAGTGTGCTTTTTTTCTGGAGTGAGTCATAAAGAAAATGCTCACTCTGGTCACTAGTGGCCAGATTCCTTCTTTCTTTCTGAGGCCTGGTGTTCACGTGAAAGGAGAAAAATCTAAGTTGCTAGGAGGGTCTCCCATCCAAGAAGGACTAAGGCAGAGATTCTCCAATGGTGTGCTTGTACATGTGCCAAGTATTTATTGATTCCTTCAGCTCTCAGCAGTCTGAGTGGGGCCTAGCGGGGCTGGAGGCTCCAGGCAGTCACCCGCAGCCGGGAGAAGCAGCATCTGTTTGTCCCAGAGTGCCAAAGAAAGATTATTTTCTGTGTGTGCCCTGACGTGAAAAGGATCGGGAAGCACTTTAATTTAAAAAAAAAAAAAAAAAAAAAATTTAAAGAAAGAACTAAACCTTGTTAAATCTTACCTTTTGGCAATATATTCCTTTCTGGATATAAGCCCAGAAAAGTCATTTTTAATTAAAATGCTACTTCTGAAGATGAATTAATCCTTTCCTTATAAATATCGAAAGGCTTTTATTCGGTATGTGTTACTCAGGGAGCTTTCCCTGGGTGTAGGAGACAGCTCTTAGCTGCCAGCTCCAGACCGTTGACTCCAGTGCACTGTCATTGTCACCAGCCAACAGTGCTACTGCTTTTTGTAGTGCTCCGAACTCCTGGTACGTAGGGTTTATAGATTTATCAGAAGATGTGTCCCCAGGCTTTTGTTACCATTGGGGATTACAGTGGGGGAAGTAATGATGAAAAAAAATATATATATATACACACACACACGCCAGTTACTGAGTCCATATGTATTGGGGGGCGGGGGGGTGTGTGTATTGAGTGCCTATGGAGGCTCTTCTGAGTGATGGGTATTACTCCCATTGTACTGATGAGAAAACTGAGGGCGGGAAGGGTTATGAGATTTGACTAAAGTTATACAGGGATAAATTAGCAAAAGCAGAGCTGGGATTCAAAGCTTTCAAGCTTGTGTGGTTAACGGCCATACTCTACCACTTCTCAGGATGAGGGAAAGAACATCCTAAGGCTAGAGTGACTCTCCGAGGCCTTCAAGGTGTGGAGTGAAAGGGAAGTTGACATCGTCTCCTTATTTGTGCGTTCTGTTGACTGAGTACCAACCACATGCCAAACACTGTTCTAGACACTTGGAATACATCAGAGAACAAAGGAGACAGATCCTTGCTCGCAAAGATCTCTACTCTTACAGACTCTGCATTTGAGAGGCAGGGAGACAGACAAGAGTAAATGATATTATAATAGAATTTATTCTAATTTATTATAATAAATTATATCATTTATTAGAAGGTAATAATTTCTGTGAACAAAAAAAGAACAAGCAGAGTAGGATAAGGTGAATCAGGAGTTGATTAGAAAGGAGGGCAGATGGCAGTATTAAATGAGGTGTCAGAATAGTCATTGTTGAAAAGGTAACATTTGGGGTGCCTGGGTGGCTCAGTCGTTAAGCGTCTGCCTTCGGCTCAGGTCATGATCCCAGAGTGCTGGGATCGAGCCCCGCATCAGGCTCCCTGCTCGGCGGGAAGCCTGCTTCTCCCTCTCCCACTCCCCCTGCTTGTGTTTCCTCTCTCGCTGTGTCTCTCTCTGTCAAGTAAATAAGTGAAATCTTTAAAAAAAAAAAGAAAAGGTAACATTTGAGCAAATCTCATTAAGAGACAAGGGAAAAAAAATTTTTTTTTAATAAAACATAAACCTCTTTTCTCCTGAAATTGGGTTCATTACACATGTCTGTACGTTCAAGGTTACCTTTAACTATGAAGAGGTGCTATCAGAGTAGGCAGTGTGTAGTGGATAAACAAGGCCAGGAAGGATGCTTTTACTTGAGAAACTGGAATGTTCAACAAAATCCCCGTGCTATACATGCAGTTTACTGAGGACTCTGAAGTCATTTCCTGATACAAGCAAGTCAGTCTGTCTTGGTGCCCATGAGCTTAGGCAAAGAGGAAAGCATCTAATTATATCTCCTGTTTTCCAGGATGATCTTTCCTTTAACTCTCTGGACTTGGGCCTTAGAGATGTGGAGTAAATACAGAGAATGTTTACTTGCTCTTTTATTTAGCAGATACTTACTGAGTGCTAATTAAGTGCATAATAGTATGCCAGGTGCCATAGAAAATACAAAGAAAAGGTAATATGTAGCATGTTTTCTGCCCTCAAGAGGCTTGTGAGCTGAGGCGGAGAACAAGCCATCCACACCACAAACTACCCAGAAATACATGGCTATGGTGTGGGCCAGGCACGTGGCTGAGAACATACAGCTGAGAGGAGAGCTCAGAGAAAGCTTCGTGGGGACATTGGGTCTGGGATAAGCCTTTAAACAATTTTCTGTTGTTGACATAGGGACTTGACGTGAGCCAAGGCTTGGAGAGGGGCATGCAGAAGGTGTTTGCAGGGGACAGTGGGTAAGCCTGTCGGTCCTGGAGTGTGTCGGAGAGGTGGACGGTGTGACGGTAGGGTGGGCACGGGTCAGCATTTGAGAGCCCAGCAACGCCAGGCCAAGCCATTTGCCCGTGTAGGCCCCATGGCCTTCAAAGTGAGGTGTGCAAGACAGTAATGTGTGTGGAAGAATAGGTTGGCATGTTGTCTCTCTCATCCTTTCGACTACTTTTTTATATCAGATGTTTAATAATGTGTGTATCAATAGAGTAGTATCTAATTTCTAAATAAGTAAGTATATAAAAGCTGCGAGCACGTTCTCGCCTAAGTAAGAGCGTGGCCTCTGGAGGCAGCTTGTCTCCATGCAGATCCTACTCCACTGCTTGCTCGCTGTGTTATTTTGGGTGAGTTGATTTCTGTGCCTCCATATCTTCCTCAGTAAATGGGAAGATAGCACTGTCTCATAGGCTGGTTGTGGGGGTTAAAGGAATTAAGACGTGAGCGGTGCCCGGCATGGTCTCTGGCATATGGTAGGCGGTCAGTGAGCGTTAGTTGTTACTGTTCCTACTTGGTGCTGCTGCCACCGCCAGCATCACAACCGGCCCCCAGAGGGGTCGATGATCCCAAAAGGCGAAGGCCACCGATGTAAATGGCGGGTGAATGATGTTGCCCTCAGAAAAGCTGTGTTCTAGAAAAATGAGTACTGTACGTTGAAGTAATGCTGTTAACAATGTGAGGATTCCTACTGATATGTGAGTGTGTGCATAAGAGAGAAGTAAGTCGATCTGCAGCAGTCTTGACTGAATGTGTAAGCATGCTTCACAGGGAGGTTCCTTGGGTCAGTCAGTGTTCTCTACCTTCCTGTAGATTGTAGTAAAGCCTCTAAGAGCTAAGACTAGTTCTGATTTTTAAGGGTCGAGTTCCTGCCTATCGAGTTGTTATTCCTTGCACCTGTTTTGTTTTGAATTACAGCCCTGCCCTCAGACCCCATCACAAAGGTGATGAGTCAGGAAAGGAACACCGTCACCCTGTTCCAGACAAAGGAGGCTTTCATCATTCACAGGGGGATATTTGAAGTTCATAGACTGAAAGGGGGATATAGGATCCTCCTAGATAGATTAATCTAGCACTTCCAAGTTCATTTTTCATCTTGGAAGACACACTTTCCATCCTCGCCTAGCGTTATTGTTTGGGACTTTTTATGACTAAAGATAATTCTTTAAAAACACAACGCGACAAAACATCACATTGCAGGCATGCTAGCAGGCTTCTGTCGTTTCCCAGAATTCCTATAAAATATCTGATGATATGTGATTCTCCCATTATGCGATGCGATTTGCTTGGTGGGTCTCTGTCCCATGAAAATAGCATTGTTTGTTGTTTGCTTTCAGCTATGCCATTCAAACAGGAATACCTTATTGCTTTTACTGGGGAAGCACTTTTAAGATTGCAGAGCATATGTACTTGTTGCATTGCCCTGGGATTTATTTAGAGCACCCAATATATTTCAGTTACTGAGGACTAAGTTAGTTGGCTGTTGAAAAGCACTGTGGCTGAGTATAGCCAGGCAGTTTGGCAGCCACCCCAGAGGGCTGAAGTAAAATCAGCTCATGGGCCTAAAGGAAAGTATAAATAAGTAATAAAACTCTTCCTATTTTAAGCCATTATTATTGTTCACGACGTTCTTCTATTTCTCTGTACTGTGTACCTCCATCCTCTCTACCCTGTCCTTCCGTGGCAGGTTTCTCAATGTCGTGGGAATTCTTTGTTGTGGGGACTGTGCCGTGCATTGTAATGTTTGGTAAGCATCTCCTCGGTGGATTGCCTGTAGGACCCACCCTCCCAGCTGTGACAGCAGAAATGTCTGCAAACATTTCCACCTGTTCCCTGGAGGGAGCAAAATCGCCCATGGTTGAGAACCTTTTCTGCACAGTACCTGTGGATTTTTGCCATCATCCTGTGTGGACAGGGTGTGCTGCAGCTCCTTTAAGTGCCAGTGGCCATGGAAGAAACCATTCCTGACCCGTGAACAAATTGTTGCCCCACAGACTACAGTGAGCTGTGCGTGGGAATAAGAGGAGGGGAGGGACAATACAGAACTTGGGCTAGAAATCTCAAAGGAAGCACCTTTCTTCTCTCGGTCTCTCTCTCTCTCTCTCTCTCTCTCTCTCTCTCTCTCTCTCTCTCTGCTGGAAAAGTGCTATGAACGTGTAAGCCAGCTCGCTTTCAGGATCCTAGCTTTGTATAGTTCGCTTCATGTCCCGGTCCCAACCTGCCTCTGATCCACTTGCAAAACGTGTAGTTGGAACTTATTTCTGCCCTCCCCAGACTCAGGGAGCATAATAAGATTCTAGGCTCTATTTACCCAGGGGAGCTTTGGAAAATAACATAATTAGAATTTTCTCACTTCTGTTTTTTGAAATGCTAGAGTATCTTTATTACTGAGTACACTTGTTGTCTATTTCATTGAGCCTCTCTCCGGCTGGAGGCGACAGGCTGTGTGGAAAGATCTCTAGGAACAGAGGTTCTGCTGAAAACTAAACTTAGGACATCAAAATTTTAATTTTGAGTTAAACAAAGCTTTCTCCAGATTCCCAGATTCAGACCTCAAAAAGGAAAACTGGAGGATAAATCTACATGAGGGTGCTAAAAATACATAGTGATTATATTCGCTTTAATTTCAAAAAGCTCTTAAAAATTGTGTGTGCCTCAGATATGTAAATGAGTAGTAAGTTTGTGACTTGACTCTCAAAACTGTTACAATATATAAAAAATAAGAATTTTAAAAGCGCATCCTTAATACCTGTTTTAGAAATTGTCAGAATTCTTATGTGTGCTTCTTTGTCTAAAAATATAGCTACAGGGACGCCTGGGTGGCTCAGTCAGTTAAGCCTCTGCCTTTGGCTCAGGTCATGATCGCAGGGTCCTGGGGTCAAGTCCCACATCGGGCTCCCTGCTCAGCGGGAAGCCTGCTTCTCCTTCTGCCTGCCGCTCCCCCTGCTTGTGTTCTTAAGCTCTCTTGCTCTCTCTCTCTCTCTCTGGCAAATAAATAAATAAAATCTAATAAATATAAATAAATAAATAAAGTATAGCTACAGGGGCCTGGGTGGCTCAGTCACTTAAACGTCTGACTCCTGATTTCAGCTCAGGTCGTGATTTCAGGCTGGTGGGATTGAGCCCTTTGTCAGGCTCCACGCTGGGCATGGAGCCTGCTTAAGAAAGATTCTCTCTGTCCCTCTCCTTCTGCCCCCCCACCCCTCTCTCTCCCTCTCTTAAAAAAAAAAAAGGATAGCTACAGATATTAAAATGAAGCCTTACTTTCTGTTTTATTATTAAAGGCAATGGTTGAAAAAAATAAGCAAATTAAATCTTAATCGAATTTCTCTTGCTACTGTCAATAACAAGAACTTTCTGTGCCTTCTCTTCACATCAAGAGAATGTGAATGTTCTGAATGTTTTGGTAAATATTTTTTTTCTTCTAACTTTTGCATAGTTAATTTATCAGTCACCCTATTAAGTTAATTATACATCTTGACATCAAAATATAAAGAATTAGTAAGAATACAGAATCAAGCTCATGATACTCCTTAGAGCAAACATATGGGCAGCAGTATTCTTTTCCCTGTTTTATCAAGAAACCCATTCACCGCTGTTGAATTCCTGATTCTATTGAAATACACATTCACTAACATCCATTTCCCATATGTCTTATGATTCTGGAAAACTACCTTTGGATAGTGAATTCCACCAAAGTTATCCACAGAGTTTTTCCTGTCTAAATTGATAAGAAGAAAAAGTTAGTCCATCTCTTATATACATTCTTTTTTTTCCAGCTTTATTAAGATACAATTGACATATAACATTGTATAAGTTTGTGTACAACATAGTAGTTTGATATATGTATATATTGCAAAATAATTACCACATTAAGGTTAGTTAGCACATCTGTCACCTCACATAATTACAATTTTGTTTTTGTGGTGAGAACTTTTAAGTTCTACTGTCTTAGCAACTTTTAAATATACAATACAATACAGTATTGTTAACTATAGTCACCATGCTCTTACATCTCCAGACCATATTCATATTATAACTGGAAGTTTGTACCTTTGACCACCTTTACCTATTCCCCCCCCCCGTCCTGCAACCACCACTCTGCTCTCTATTTCTGTGAGTTTGGGTTTTTTTAGATTCCACATATAAGTGAGGTAATACAGTATTTGCCTTTCCCTGTCTGAGTTATCTTACTTCTCTTAATGCCCTCAAGATCCGTCCATGTTTTGCAAATGGCAGAGTTTTCTTCTTTTTTGTGGCTGTCAAGATGTATAATATTCGTGTGTGTGCATGTGCATGTGTGTATGGCACATTTTCTTTATCCATTCATCCGTCAGTGGACACTTAGGTTGTTTCCACGTCTTAGCTATTGTAAATAATGCTGCAGTGAACACGAGAGTGCAGATATGTCTTCAAGATAGTGTTTGCATTTCCTTCAGATATATTCCCAGAATTTCTAGATCATATATAGTTCTATTTTTTATTTTAATTTAATCTAATTTTTTTAAGTAATCTCTACACCCGGCATAGGGCTTGAACTCACAACCCTGAGATCAAGAGGAGCACACTCTACTGACTGAGCCAACCAGGCTTATTTTTAAATTTTTTTTAGGATTATTTATGTATTTATTTGACAGAGAGAGACACAACAAGAGAGGGAGCACAAGCAGGGGGAGTGGGAGAGGGAGAAATAGGCTTCCCGCTGAGCAGGGAGCCCCGATGCAGGGCTCGATCCCAGGACCTGGGATCATGATCTGAGCCGAAGGCAGACGTTTAACGACTGAGCCACCCAGGCGCCCCTGCACCATACTGTTTTGATTACTGTAGCTTTGTAACAAGTGTGATATCTACAGCTTTGCTCTTCTTTCTCAGGATTGCTTTGACTATTCGGGGTCTTTTGTGGCTCTACAAATTTTAGGATTATTTTTTCTGTTTCTATTTCTATTAGAATCTTGAGGGATTGTGTTGAATCTATAGATGGCTTTGGGCTTTTAACAATATTAATTAATGACTTTTAACAATATTAATTCTTCCAATCTATGAACACAGGATATCTTTCCATCCATTTGTGTCATCTTCCATTTCTTTCATCTGTGCCTTATAGTTTTCAGTGTACAGACCTTTTGTCTCCTTAGTTAAGTTTATTCTTAAACATTTTTATTGTTCTTGATGCTATTGTAAAGAGGGTCGTTCTCTTTATTTCTTTTTCAGATAATTCATTTTAAGTGGAGAGAAATCCAACCAATTTTTGTATGTTGATCTTGTATCTTGAAACTTTACTGGATTCATTTTAAGTTCTAGTAGTTTTTTAGCAAAATCTTTAGGATTGTCTATGCATAAGATCATGTCATCTGCAAATAGAGACAATTTTACTTCTTTTCCAATTCAGATGCCTTTTATTTCTTTTTCTTGCCTGATTGCTCTAGCTGGGACTTCTAGTACTACATTGTAATGGGAGTGCTGAGTTGGCACCCTTGTCTTATTCCTAATCTTAAAGGAAAAACTTTCAACCTTTTACTTTGTGTATGATGTTAGCTATGGGCTTGTCATATGTGGGCTTTTTAATGTTGAGATATGTTCATTCTGAATCCAGTTTGTTGAGCATTTTTGTCATGAATGGATATTGAATTTTGTCAGATGTTTTTTCTGTGTCTATCAAGATGATCATATGATTTTTATCTTCCATTCTATTAATGTGATGTATCATATTGATGATTTGCATATATTGAGCCATCCTTGCATCTGAGGGATGAATCCCCCTTGATTATGGTGTAAATCTTTTTAATGTGCTGTTGAATTTGGCTTGCTAGTATTTTGTTGAATAGTTTTACGTCTATACCAGGGATGCTGGCCTGCAGTTTTCTTGTAGTGTTCTTATCTGGCTTTGGTATCAGAGTAATGCTGACCTTGTAAAATGAGTTTGGTAGTGTTTCCTCCTCTTCAATTTTTAGGAAGAGTTTGGGAAGGATTGGCATTAATTCTTTTTTAAATGTTTGGTAGAATTCACCAGTAAAACTATCTGTCCTGGGCTTTTCTTTGTTGGGAGGTTTTTTGATTACTTATTCAATCTCCTTACTCATTATTGATCTGTTCAGATTTTCTGCTTCCTGATTCGGTCTTGGTGGGTTTCTAGGCATGTTTCTAGGAATTTTTTTTTTTTTTTTTTAAAGATTTTATTTATTTATTTGACAGAGAGAGAGAGAGAAGGAACACAAACAGGGGGAGTGGGAGAGGGAGAAGCAGGCCTCCCGCTGAGCAGGGAGCCCGATGTGGGACTTGATCCCAGGACCCTGGGATCATGACCTGAGCCGGAGGCAGACGCTTAACGACTGAGCCACCCAGGTGCCCCATGTTTCTAGGAATTTATCTGTTTCTTCTAGGTTGTCCAATTTGTTGCCATGTAGTTGTTCATATAAATGCTTTTATTTCTTTGCTTTGTTTATTCCTGTGCTCCACTAGACCCTCAGATAATATAATGCATTTATTCAACAAAATCATGTATGCATCCAGCTCCTAGTGGAGTGCTGACTCCCTGGCTACCCCGAACCCCTTCCTCCATGTCCCATACTCGAACTTTTGCTCTTAGATTATTAGGTTTAATCTTTGCTCTTGTGCTTCATTTGTCTTTCCTTTCCAAATTAGTAGTTCTGTTTAATGTAATAGTTATTGAGGGAGAAGGCTCTGGAGTTAAAATTATCTGGGTTCAAGTCCCAGTTCCACTGACAGCTTAGATTTCTCAGCCTTTGTTTTCTACTCTGTAAAATGGAGAAACAAATAGTTTTGGGGGGATAGTTGTAAAAACTAAAAGTGAGATAAAATGGAATGACTCTAATGGCCAGATCTTCTGTCTCCAGGAGAGAGCAGGGAAGAATGTTTTTTAGGGCAAGAAGGGGGTCTTCTGAAACCGTTCTAAAGTCTCCTTAGTCATAGCCTCTGTGTGCAGATGAGTTCTGGGATCCCTCTGCACGGGTGAGTTCTGGGATCTCTCTTGAGTGTAGTCTGCGGCAGTCTGCTGCTAGATTCCTAGCAAGTCTAAATCTACATGTGTGGTTTTTGTTTGTTTGTTTGTTTAGCTAAACGAGGTAGACTGTTGTCTTCCTGCTTTATCCTCCACTTTTTTTCTGTATTAATGAAGGGGATGTATGTTATATACTTGAATTAATGGCATTCTGGAGGAGTTGTTAGATATATACAGGTATCAGATTTTAATTTGTACCCATGTTCATAACTGAATAGGTAATCCTCTATTTTCTTTAGGATCTTGGTTAGTCTCCTATTTGAGATGCCTTGTTAATCTTAAAGTAAACTTTCTGGTGAGGGGGATATCTTTAATTAACTTTCTGAGAATTACATTTCCAAAAAAAGCTCTAAAGTTGTTTGGTTATTTTTTTATATCAGGTGGATTTAATGGGTTTTTTAAATTGTGACTTTGAAGAATTTATAAGTGCCAGAAAATTCCATCACCTTTGTTAATCTTCAAAGAAATCAGTATAATTAATGTCTTAAATGTGCTTTTTGACTTTTTTTCCTTATTCACCACTTAAGCCTTTAAAAAGTATCTTATTTCATGTAGATGGTAAGACAGGTTTTATTCCAAGTTTAAGTCAGTTTATAGCAAATAGACTTTATGCCTTTCCTTTCTTCTATTACAGGATATATAGTAATTTTTATATCTAACACATTGTTTCTGAAATGCAATTTCTCATTTTATAATTGATTTTTTTCAAGTATGTGAGACACTTCCTAGTCCAGTTAGCAAACTGTTCTTTTCATACTGAGAAGCAGTATTCATTGATCATCGATCAATCTATTTGAGAGAAAATTCAGCCATCAGGTTTGATTTTCAGATGTGTATTTAGAGAACAGAGATGCAAGGCAGTAATTTGTTTTAAAATTTATGATTGAACATATGCTCATATGTGTATGTGTGTGTGTGTGTGTATGCATTCAAAATTAAGGTGCTAGAAATTCGAGTCCATGTTCTTCAAAGGAAACCCTGATAGTGAATTACAGATATCATATAATCCATGGCCACTGAATCAAAAGGTACCAGGAGGTAGATTTCTGAAGAAAATCAGTACCAGTGCCCTTCACTGTATAATCTCTAAGCAGAGCTGAGGCTCTTGCTCATGCACCCCACTCCTCCAGACTCCTCAGCCTCATTAGAGAAAGAAGGAGGACCATACTGTTTTGCAAATGTGTCTTAAAGGCTCACTTCATCTGTTCAGGATGAATGTATGACTTACTTTCTTAATCTCCCTTTGTCCTAGCTTTTCCTTATTTGTGGTTTCTCTAATGTTTACTTTTTTTCCCTCCTGAAGGAGAGCACAGAGTGAGTAGAGATGCACAGCTTCCAGGTGTCTGTCCATTTCAGAAGTTATATCTCAGCTATCACCACATCGGTCACAAGTCTAGTCATTTTTAAATTCATACAGAGAAGGTAGAAGTGGCCTCTGTGTGTGTGTATATGTAGTGGAGGCCTAAAAACATTTACAATTTAGTGTAAAACAAAAACAAAAAGGACACCAAAAAGTCCGCGTCAGAGTTGGTATTGAAATGAATATTTTTCGTTGTTTGGGTATAGATTTGAGGACTGACACATTTTCATTTTACTTTTTCATCCCTGGTTGAACTTCCAAAGGTGGAACAGGGTGCTGTGGAGTGTAGTGAGCACTCATTCCCGGAGTCAAGCCCAGGCTAGAGAGCCTTGTCATTCAAGAGTAGCGCCAGATGGGCCGCATGGGCATGGCCAAGCCCCAGACCAGGCCAAACCAGAATCTGCGTTTTCAGGAGATCCCCACTTCAACTCGTACGCTCATTAAAGTTTAAGAAGGACTAGTTCAAATAAGGGTTTTCCAGGATTTTGTAGTGGGCCTATAACCCGAAGTGTAAAATAAATATCCATAACTGATACAAATAAATAAATGGGGGAGAAGAGACAAATCTCCCGTACAGAAGAATTCCAAATAATTTTATGTAGCTGCTCTCCTCACAGCCCCTCCTCCAGAAAGTGAAGCTTAACTTCCCTTCCCTCATCCCTTGAGTGTGAGCTCTATGCTGTGACTTGCTTCCACAGACAGAAAGAGGGAGGTGAGGAAAATAACTCCATGGTGGAGAAATCTAGCAAACACCACCTCTAAGCTATGTGATCAAGGCTAACTTCAACAGTGATAAGTCATGTTGATTGCATGTAATGTGCCCTTTTATGATGTGAGGAGAAAGGCATGTCACCCATGTGGTCTTCCTCCCAAAAACCTGTAATCCTTGTCTAATCCAAGAAAAAAAATTGAGGACTTTTTATAAAATATCTGACCAGTACTCCTTAAAACTGTTCAGATCATCAAAAACAAGGAAGAAGTCTGAGAAGCTGCTACAGACCAGAGGAGCCTAAGGAGATATGTGGTACCTGGATGGGATCCTGGAACAAAAAGGGGGCATAAGCTGTAGACTAGTGAAATCTGAATAAAGTGTGTGGAGTTTAGTTAACAGTAATATACCACTTACTTTCTTAGTTGTGACAAATATACCATGGTAATGTAAGATGGTGACAATGGGGGAATTGGGTGAGGATGGACAGGAATTTTGTTCCATCTAAAACGCACTGTTGGGGCACCTGGGTGGCTCAGTCGGGTAAGTGTCTGCCTTTGGCTCACTCGGGTCATGATCCCAAGGTCCTGGGATTGAGCCCCGCATTGGGCTCCCTGCTCGGCGGGGAGTCTGCTTCTCCCTCTTCCACTCCCCTTGCTTGTGCTCACTCTCTCTGTCAAATAAATAAAATCTTTAAAAATAAATAAAACTCACTGTAGTACACCCCCTTTCTAGTCCTCTCACGTGGAAGAACAGCTTTTCTCATAGAGCATAGTGATGGGTAGAGGTAAACGTGCTGTGTGCATCTAGATCGCCAGAGCTTCTGTGCTAGATGTCAATAATTATTGACATCAGACTTCATTGGAGTGTGGTATTTGGGCCTCGGTCAGAATCCTCACTGTTGACTCCAAGCAGGTGTTAGTTATTTTGCTTCTAAGTGGGATAGAATTAGGCTTCATTAATTTAACAGGTAACTGAGACTGAATGTTTAGAGTATGGATCTTTGTCATTGACTGGGGGCATTCTAGTAAATCCTAACACCAAATTCATTTTGGGGAAAGGGACATTAGTTCTGTGTGTATTCATTCAGCTGTAGAATCATAGACAACTTTGAAAATGAATTGAGTTAACTGGAGACTGTTTTTGAAGATGAGGTGGTTTTCATTAAAAAAAAGAAAAAAAAAGTTGGCTCAACTGTTTCCGCTGTGTGTAGAAAACAAACCATCATCAGAAGGATCTTTTTTTAAAAGGCGGGGGTCTTCAGGAGTGTATGCAGCAGGGTCTGTGTCCCTGAGAGTCTAAACAGAAGCTCTGCACTCGCTGAACTGTATCTTTACACAGAGCAAGTAAAGCAGAAGAGAACATTGCTGGTTATGTGTAGAGTCCTCGGAGAGGACAGGCTGGGCGAAGGGCTGTTCTGTTTTCTGCAAGTACAACTTTAACCCTGCTGTAAATATTGGCTCTGGGAGTTTCACAACGTCCATCCAGCGTCAGGGGCCCTTTTGAGTCTGAAATGGCTTGCAGTTGGGTGGTGTTTCTCTTGTTGGGTTGTGAACACTGACACCGATTTCACAAAACTCTTGCAAAATGCTTTTGCTTGCTTGTGCTTTGTTTCATCCTTGTTCTTGGAGACCTTCCTGGCACAGGCTCTGTGCCGATTTTCCTTTGCTGTCTTACTGCCGTCAGCAGTTCTGTAACAGGATTAAAGGGATACCTCAATTCCCAAAAATAGACAGAAGTTCAAGAGGTTTATGCCCAGCAGAGGGAAGTCAAAATAACCGGCGTTATATTCTTTTGGCATACAGATTTCCAGTTTCCCACATTGGGACCCGGTACATAGAAAACGAAAACAGTTACAACATTTTCCTCAGTGTCAGATTCTGTTGACGCTCACTCTAGCTTCACTTTAACTCTCTTCTTTATCGGAAAGAATGAGCTATATGGTGGATTCACCGTGGATGTCTTCCAATGACTGAAGTGCCAGGTGTCCATGACAGAGGATAAATAGACACAGACCCCAGTGTGTTTACCATCTTAAAACTAAAAAGCATAAAGAGAAGATACTGTGTTTTCTTAGTTACTTCATTCCTAGTTGGTATGTAGAGTTGTAATCTCGTGCGTTTTTTTTTTTATTATTAAGTAGGCGCCATGCCCAGCATGGAGCCCAACGTGGTGCTTGAACTCATGACCCTGAGCTCAAGGCCTGAGCTGAGATCAAGAGTCAGATGCTTAGCCGACCCAGCCACCCCAGACGGCCCCATGCACTATTTTTATTGCCCGGTTCTTAGAGTCTCATTGACATACTGGATTATTGTGTGGAGAGAGGATGGTATATGGAAGGAGGTTTTGGATCTAGGCAGACCTGGGTTTAACATACTCTCTCCCCCATTTTCTAGATATTTGGCCTTGGGCAAATCACTTAAATTCTAAACTGAAGCTTAACCATTGGTTAAAATAATGATAACACATAATTTGCAAGGTTGGCATAAAGAGTAGAGATGTTATATGTACAAATTCCCAGTATAGTGGCTGTCATGATATAGTTTCTTAATAAATGGTGTCATTTATAACTATAAGTTTAAAAATACTGTCATGCGAATTACTTAATGTCACTGAGGAGAATAAAAAAATAAATGAGCTATTGTACAGGGTTTTGTTTTGGTTTGGTTTTTTGGTTTTTTTGTTTGGTTTTTATTTGTTAAAAAGTACATCTTATCTCTCCTGACAGAAAAGCTGTCTTTGTCATATGCTAAATTTCAGGATGCAGCTGCTTTTATTTTCTAGATTTTTAGTCTGTTCCATTGAACAGTTTGTCCCCTTATGCATCAGTCGCCCATAGTAGCTCCATATAACATGTCTTACAGTATGTTGGAGACTAATTCCCATTCATTACTTTTCCAGTACCCTATGAACTTTAAGTCAGCTTGTCTAATTCCCCCATCTTCCATTCTGTTGATTATTTTTATTTTTTACTGGGATCACATTAGATTTTTTTTTTTTTTAAAGATTTTATTTATTTATTCATGAGAGAGAGAGAGGCAGAGGGAGAAGCAGGCTCCCCGCTGAGCAGGGAGCCCGATGTGGGACTCGATCCCAGGACCCTGGGATCATGACCTGAGCCGAAGGCAGACGCTTAACCATCTGAGCCACCCAGGCACCCCGGGATCACATTAGATTTATACATCACATTATTAACTATACATACATCTTTATTATGCTACTGTCCTGTTTCACAACACGGCATGCCTTTCCATTCATTTGTCTTTTATGTTCCTCACTAGCATCATATTTTAAAGCTTTTTTCATGTAGAGTTTGTGTTCTATTTTTATATTTCTTATGATTGTTATCTTGAGTACTTTTCTTATGTTTTATCTTCTGACTTGTGCTGTTTTTACTTTTGAAAGTGATTGATTTCCACATATGCACTTTGTAATAATACTGTTTGGCATTACTTATATTGTACTTAGTCTGTGTCAAACACTGTTTTATGTACTTACATATATTTATTTATTAACTCCCATAATGATGCTAGAAAGTGAGTGCTCTTTTACAATGAGAAACTGAAGCTCAGAGAAGTTAAGTAACTTATTCAGGGTCACACTGCTAGCAAGTAGCAGATCCAGGGTTTTTCAGAGCCGATACTTCTGTAGGTTCTATACCAAACTACACTCAGTCACCTACCTCTCATTTGTAATATCATTTGTAAGGGCACCTGGGTGGCTCAGTTGTTAAGCGTCTGCCTTTGGCTCAGGTCATGATCCCAGGGTCCTGGGATCGAGCCCCACATCGGGCTCCCTGCTTAGCAGGAAGCCTTGTCTTCCTCTCCCACTCTCCCTGCTTGTGTTCCCTCTCTCGCTATGTCTCTCTCTGTCAAATAAATAAATAAAATCTTTAAAAATAATAATAATAATATCATTTGTAAAGATCCTCTGTTAATATCTTCTCTGTTGAATCTCTTGAGTTTTCCCCAAGGATATTGTATGTATTTGATAGGACTGAGTATCACAGAGATGTTAGTTTTCTCCAAATTTAAACATGGGTTTAATGCATTTCCAATAAAATTTTCACTTGACAATACAATTAAATTCATATGAAAGACCAAATAGTAAGAGAATAGACAAAATGTTTTTTGATTGGGATTACATTGAATTTTTAGAGCAACTTAAGGGAGAATCGACGTTGTTAAAGTATAATTTTCATGAAGGTAAAATCATCACTTGCAGGCAAATATAAAATAATCATGTGTAAAATATGTTATTTAACTCATTAATTAATCAGGGGACCAGAAAGATATATAATCAGTTCAAAGAGCATCTGACAAACTAGGGCATTTATAGGCAATTTAACAGAGTGTTAGGATGAGATTGCTAAATTAGATATAAGACAGTTTAATGTCCAGCAGATCATAAATCTCTGGGGTCATCTGTTCCACTAGAGAGAAATTATTATTATCTTTCTTTAAAGTAGGCTGCATGCCCAATGTGGGGCTTGTACTCACGACCCTGAGCTCAAGACTCAGAGGCTCTACCAACTGAGCCAGCCAGGTGCCCCAGAGAGAAATTATTTTTGTCTCCACCCCACAAAAGCCTACAAGTTCACAAGTAACTTCACTAAGTCTGAGACCTTTAATCAGTAGCAAAAAAAGGAGAAATCCATCCTGCCTCCTATTTCGTAAATAAAGCCATGCCCATTTGTTTACATATTTTCTATGGTTGCTTTTATAATATAATGCCAGAGTTGAGTGGTTATAACAGAGACCGTATGACCCATAAAGCCTGTTATATTTACTCTCTGGCCCCTTACAGACAAGTTTACTAAATACAGGCCTACACAATATTTGGATAATGCATCTTACACGTATTTTCTGAGGTTTACCCCAAGATATTTCATGTTTTTGATACTATTAAAAACGATAACTTTTGAAAATTTCAAATTCTAAGTGTTCATTGCTGGTCTTTAGAAAATATAATTTTCATATATTGACCTCATATTCTGAGACCTTGCTAAACCTGCTAGTTTTATATCTCTTTAAAATAGATTCTTTAGTGTTTTACTGCATTGATAATCATGTCATCTGTGAATAAGACAATTTTCTTTCTTTCTTTCCAGTTGGCATGCTTTATATTTTTTTTGCCTTACTGAATTGGCTAGGACCTCCAGTATAATGTTGAGTAGAAGTAGTGAGAATGGACATTCTTACTTTTTCCCAACCAGGGGGGGAAAGCATTCAGTCTATCATCATCGCATAGGATATTAGCTATAGGTTTTTCCTAGATGTGCTTTACCAAGTTAAAGAATTTCCTTCTATTTCTACTTTACCGAGAATTTTTATCAGGAATAGATGTTGAACTTTGTCAAATGCTTTTACTGCATCCATTGAGAGAATCAGATTTTTTTTAATGGGTTGATATGGCAAATTACATTAATTTTCGAATGTTGAACCAACCTTGCATTGCCAAGATAAACCCCATTTCTTCTTGATATATTATCGTTTTTGTTAATTACTGGATTTGACTTGCTAACATTTTATTGAGGGCTTTTGTGTCTAGAAAAAAAATTTTTTTAAAAAGATGAACTTGCACATCAAATCCCTAAAACACAATATAAAGGTACATTAATATTTATAATCATTCTACATTAATGAAAAGTATGGTACTAACTCATCATTAGAAAGAAAGATCAGAGGACAAAATGGAGAAACAGACCCTTGTATATATGAAAGGTATATTGTAAAGGTTCTATTAGTATCGTAAAGGTCACAGTTTTCCTAGGGATACTAAAAATGTTGGGCTTTTTGTTTTAATCTTTGAATCACCATCTGTGATTTAAACTATACATTGTATAATGTACTTTATTTTTTTTTTAAGATTTTTTATTTTTTATTAGAGAGAAAGTACAAGCAGGGGGAGTGGCAGGCAGAGGGAGAGGGAGAAGCAGGCTCCCCGCCAAGCAAAGAGCCCAATGCGGGACTCGATCCCAGGACCCTGGGATCATGACCTGAGCCGAAGGCAGACGCCTAACGACTGAGCCACCCAGGTGCCCCGTATAATGTACTTTAAATAACCATGAAAACATGTCATGGTTATCTCGTACACTTCCATTGCATTTGACCTTAAACCCTCAATAAAGGTTTGTTGAATAAATGAACTAGATTAATGTTGTTTTTCAAAAATCCAAAGGGTAGGATAGTGTTCCTCTTTTCCTCTATATTTTCCTACCGGTAGCATTGGAAACAAGTGTTTCTGGGATAATCTAAAGATTTTAAATACTTATTAGACTAATAATGCTCTACTCATCACATTGTCACATTGGAGGCTGAACTTTCTATGACTTTGAGGTAGAGTTTGGATGGCCTTTTTTTGTTGGTGATATGGAACTTAGAAATGCTGTACAGCAGAACACGGAAGCTTCCCTCTGTCAGCTGTATTGATTTGGTGGAGATTGAGGACCTTCACACCTGCAATGCAAAGTTCTCAGAGAGGTTAGAAACTCCTGACTTTGGAACTCCAGGTTTAATGGCCACACCAACTCTCACGTTATTCATTAAAAAGAGTGAGACTTTTCTGGATTACAGAGCAAATCTCATTAATTTGGATTTTACTGTTGCAGAGTTTTGTTTTTTGTAATTCTGACATAAAGACTGCACACAAATTTACTTTTCTCCGTGAATGTCCATTACAAATTAATCTTCTGAATTTATTTATTCAGGTTCAGCTTAACAGATATACTACTTGACAGTTATTTGTGTTTAGTGTAGTTCATGTTACTGACCATATTAAATAATAGACCAGCAACTCTTTAAAAACTGTTGTTGCTTTCAAAGATTTCTCGCGCATTCAGACTGGTCTTTTCCCAGTTACTTTGTATCCAGGAAGTGTTGCTATTTCTTAGATATTTGCCACTGATAAGTACACTTTTGTTTAACTGAGCACATCACCGTTGTAGCCTACCAAGGAAGAAGTTTTTATCATGAGGAGGTGACAACAGGCAGTTAAGAGATGGGAGAGTGTGTTTGGATGAGTGGTGACAAAAACCTAACACCTAGGGACGAGTTATCTCAACCATCAGAAATCCAGGATGAGTTGTATATCCTGGGCCTGGGTTTTATAATCCATCACTAGCTTGGGTGGTAGATATTTCAACAATGGGGAGAGTTAGCACATAAACATAGCTGCTAAAATGACAAGTGATTTCTTAGCGTACCAGGAAAGGGAATGATAGTGGACTTTTTTAGCAATTAAGTGACCAAAAAATTGTGGAGGTTTGGAAAACAGACTGAAGTGATTTGGTCCACAGGCAGTAAAACAGTTTTAGTTGGAAAAACTGTAAAGGTTTAATTCGTTTTGTTTACTGAAGGGTTGATGTATTCAGGGTTGAGTTAAAAAAAGAATCAGAGTTTGAAAATCAGAGTGAATGATATTTCTCCTTTGTAGCAAAGGGTACATATTTTGGTTTTTCTTTTTTTGTCTACATTTTTGTAAGACCATTTTTTACTGTATATTTTTTAATATAAAGAGGCAAATTATTTATACTTCTAAAGGTTCTCCCCTCCCTCCACAAAAAGTGAGTGCTGCTATTTGTTGTATTATGAACACTCAGTATCTGCTCTTAACATTTAATTCAGTGTGGGAGGTGGGAATTCTACCATTTAACCACCAATGCAAAGGAATGTTATAAGGGATTTTTTAGAACAAATGTGATAATTTATAATAATCTTACATAATGAATCATTTGTTGAGTTATGTTATTATAAGTAAAAACTATAATTAAGTAGATACAAAAATTCATTAAGCTTTACACTTCAGACTTGGCACTTTAAGTTGTATTTCAGTTAAAAAAAAAAAACCTTAATTAGGAATGGTGGTCAGGTTTAGGAATTGTGTGTGATAATTTGGGGGAGTTATACACTTTATAATTTTATGGAGAGGATGTTCTTCATTTTAAAAAGTTCCTCAGGGATTGAAGCTTGTGGTTCATTACAAATAGGGAGAATATTTATAAACTCTGCCTTCAAATCTCCATATAGACCAGTAGGCACAATTGAAGTCCAGCAGCTGAAAAAAAGAGTATGTTAAGGGCATGATTTTCAGTGTTCACTTCAAAGCAGAGATGCAGTATTCATTAATCTTACTCTTTGATTGTGATGTTAGCTCTTTTGTTACTGTTGAGTTTACCTTGGCCCAAGTGCTGGCAATCAAGTGGTACAGTGAAGATGACTGGAAAACATTAACTTGTTATTGTTAGTTGACATCGTGCTGAGGTTGATGGGAAGTCGAGTTTATAAATAGCCTGGTCTATGCACTGATTTAGAAATCTGCTCAGTTTCACGGATGGATCTCATCATACGGGCCGTTCATTGTTTACCTTTGAAGCTTTTTATTGAACAGAGAATGGATTCATCCTTTTGAAAAATGTGATACCGAACATAGCTGTGATAACGTCCCCACTGAAACTTGTTTTCAGTGTTAACTTCTTGACTAAATTGGCTTCATATTGTTCGTTCAACTTTATTTTTCTGGGTATTATATAAATGGTAATCTTGCACTTTTTAGAAAGGGCCCTACATTCTCTTGTTTGATATAATTCATTTATATTTTAATCTAGAATGGCCTTCATGTTTTGAAGACTTATGTTTTGAAATAAGCACCCCTCAACATTTGCAGTGTTCAGCATGAAACTTCTGTTAGTTTCTGAGAAGTGTTCCTGTGTGTCCTTGCCTGAAAGTAGGCCTGCCACTCGAATTTTTATGCTGCACTATCAGATGCAAATCATTAACTCGGAGATCTCCCCAGCATGACGGTGGAAAGAACACAGGGTCAAAGCAGTAATCCTGAAAGGAAGTTGACTCTATTATGAGAAATCTAGGCAGTCAGACAAGGCATAACAATAGTTTCTAGAAATCTGGCCAAATCACTAAATAATTGCCTTCCTCTTTCAGGCCAAGAGGCAAACCCTAAGTTTGCATTCTCATTCTCATTAACCTGATGGTGAGGGAAGGATTCAGTGCTACTCAGGTAGGCTCTAAGATACGGAGTTTTTAGGGTTTTGTTTTGTTTTTCTTTGAGTTGGGTGGTGCCTTTACTGATCAATCAGTAAGGTTTTAATTAAGTTCCAATTAAATGCTCCATAGTGTACTAATTAAGCATTGAGTGAATATGAAACGGTATAACTTCATCCCCAGAATCTTGCAGTATGACCAGCAAGATACAACCAACAAATCTGAATCTGAAAATCTGGCATGCAGAATCATATAGTATTTAATTTTAAGTCAAATTATCAGCATGGGTAGAGTAGGTAGAGTCTTCATAACTAAACTCTTAATAATCTAGGTCATCTGGCTACTGTGTCTTCTGACCTCTGGCTGTTAGGACAGTGACAAAAAAAAAAACCAGGAAGATCTGACAGGCTGTCAGACGTTTCTCAATTTTACCTGACACAAGAGTTACTGAGGGGGCACTGTTTAAAATACAGGTTCCCGGTCTCCTGTCATGAAAACTTTTAAGTGTGTAGATCTGAGAAAGGACCCCAGAATCTGCCTTGTTAATGTGCCACACACATGATTCTTATGATCAGGCAAGTTTGGAAACCATTGGGTTGGGAGTGGAAGAAGAGGGATTCAATGTCCAAAGCTGAATTAATATAAGAGATGAGTGATTCTTATGTCGGGTCGAGGAGATAACAGAGATTTATGTTGGCAGTGATGGCTGTTAGACGTCACTGGGGCATTTGTCACCGAGATTGAAGGACCATGAAGAGCAGTAAGAAAATCTTGAAATTTCTAAGCTCAACTATTTAATGGGCCAAAAGTGTTCTGGATTTCATTGCATCACTTATTTGTACCCCAGACCAGTTCCGCTCTAGGAAGGGTGCTTCTCCCGGTCATTCATGTGGAGAGCAGGCAGGCAGACATGAGTAAGGAGGAAGCATTTGAAATTGTAGCTTGGCAGATGCCAGGAGAGACCCTTCCAAGCTTAAAGGGCAGCTGGCAAGACTGCCCAAAGGCAGGAATGGAGGAAGCAGGAGACCGAGTGAGCTGTGTAGTAACACAGTGTTTATTGGTCAAGATCAAGGGGCATGAAGTAAGGGTTGTGGGAAACCAGGGCAGCGATAACACTAATAACTGTGCATGACACATCTTCTAAGTATCGAGGACGTTAGCCGTGCACACTAACCCTGGGTCTTCATGGCATCCTCACAGTGCCCTCACCCAGGGCGATAGAGGGAGATTGGTTGTATTGTTTCAGTTTTACATCTAGAGCCCTGGTGGTGTTGGGAGAGGTGTCTTTGTCCCAGATTGTAAACTAGAGAAGAAAGTAAGAACCAGAGCCAATAGGTTTTCTGACCTGTGGTGTTAGGTTGGGTAAGAGTTAGGGGGATGGAGAAGAGCAGGAAAAGACAATCTTGATGTTGAGTTGAGTTGGTGAGTTTGTGAAGTTCTAAACAGATTTCAGCATTGGTAAATGAAAAAAAAAGAGTTATCAACAGGTTAAAAAAAGTGGTGTGCAGTGGGGGTACTGAAAGGGGGCTGAAAATGTTGGGAAGGTTTTCAGCTGTGAGCAGAGAAAGGAACTATTGAATGAGAAGCAGAGGTGATGGTTCACAAGTGTGTGAACATAAAACAAATGTTTGTGCCTCCTTCAGATGACATAGGTGGCATACTATACTGACCATCCAACTAGTCTCAACCACCAACCACATGTTCCCTGGTAAGCATAATACTTTAAAAATAGTCTGCAATGGAGAAAGTTTTTAAAAATTAAACTTTGTCTCAGAATTTAGTCTGTGGTGGTGGTTTTTTTCCTTCTCCCTAGTAGTAGAGGGACTGGAAAAAGATCAAACAGTAGACACTAAGCAGCAAAACAATGTATCCTTACTGTCTGCTCATACGTTCCAGTGTCTCACTGTTCCTTGAGAATCATTCCTTTGCAGTTAGTATTACCTTATAGCTCGCCTCGAAGGATAGATTTGACTATTTTTAATTAGCACCTGATGCTAATTCTTTTAAGGATTACAAGAAATCAAAATGTGGTTCTAAGAGCATCTAATTAATGCAAGCTCACAGTACCGATCAGTACTTGAAAGTGAATGTGTAGTTCACCCAACAAGGCTTTTTAACAGATGAGGAACTCTCTAATCAGAGAATTTACAACATATCCCAGAAATAACATGAATACAGTATTATAATATTAAATATCAGTGACTTGAATATAGGGAATTTTTAAAAAATTTATTAAGTTTTTGGGATAATATACACATAGAGCTTACCATCTTGACCATTTTTAAGTGTTCAGTTCAGTAATCTTAAGTCTCTTCACACTGTTGTGCAAGTAACCTCCAGAACTTTTTCATTTTGCAAAAATTGAAGCTTCATACCTGGTAAACAACTCCCTACTTCTCCCTTCCCCCAACCCCTGGCAACTATCATTCTACTTTCTGTCTCTGTGAGTTTGACTACTCTTGATACCTCATATAAGTGAAATCATATGCTATTTGTTTTTTTGTGTGATTGGCTTATTTCTCTTTGCATATAGTGTCCTCAGTATTCATCCATGTTATAGCCTGAGTCAGGATTTCCTTCCTTTTTAAGGTTGAGTAATATTCCATTGTATATCTATACATCCATTATCCATCCATCGGCCATTGAACACTTGGCCTGCTTCCACCTTTTGTTGTGAATAATGCTGCTGTGAACATGGGTGCTCAAATATCTCTTTGAGACCTTCCTTTCAGTTCTTTTAAATATATACCCAGAAGTAGAATTGCCGGATAATGTATTTTAAAAAATTCAGTGTTTAGTTTTTTGAGGTACTGCAGTACTTTTTTTCCCCACAGAAATGTACAGAATCTTAATTTCTGGTTTTAGTTAGACAGTAAGGAACTTCATTGGGTACCTTGATGGTCTGTTTGTTTCTGGGCCTCATTTTCCTCTAATATTAAGAACTATTGGGCATAAACTTAATGCATTCTTATTGGCATTCCTCCACTGTATCGTGGGTACCTTCCCTCCCTGCCCACCTGTGTACCCCAGTTCTGTTGAAACAATTAAATCATCTGTTTTTCACTGAAATTTTTTGGAGACCTGAGGAACTAGGAAGACCCAGGTGGTCATGGAGGGTAACTACCAATTATATGGATGCAATTCCAAATCTCTTTATCTGTGGCTTTCTCTTTATTGAAACCTCACGTTCTTCAGAAAATGAGCCTCTGCTTCACCCCACCTTACTTAGATCTTTTATTAAATGAATCACTATGTGTTTATAGACATTTGGTGTCTATAGTTTTCATTTGTTGGTATTTTGCTTTTTAAGTGAAATTGATTTTATCTTTTATTTAATAAAGTTGCACAGAACCCGCCTAACTTGCTAAATCTGTACCAAGCTAAGAAATAAAAGAGAGTAAAAAACTGTTTGAAGATTGCTTATTAAATATTGCCTTTTCTTTCGGTGAGCATGTGTCCTGGAGTGAACAGTGAGATGTGAGTTGGAAATGTATGATCTCTTTAGTGTCTCTGGCTGTGCTGAATCCAATTCAAGGCAAGTTTTACTGTACACAGTGTTCACCTAGGCCACTGGCTTTAGACCCTACTCCCACCGAGGATGTGACAATATTATACTTGTATGCTGTCTCCTCAAATAAATCATAGACCCCTAGGGAGTAGAACTTACCATAACTTGCACCCCTTTTGGGCCAGGAGACAATGCCTTTTCATCTGAGCAAGTGTGAATTCTCTTCCATCCCCTGACCAAGCCACAAGCCTGGCCCTCTGCTGATCTTCATGTTCTCAGCAAATGGCACTACCATTGACTCAGTTTTTCAAGATGAAATCTGGGGATCAAGTTTTGATTCCTGACTTTTCTTTGGCTTGGCGTCTAATCCACCAGTATCATCTGCTTCTCTCCTCTTCATCTGTACACCACTATCCTTGTCCAAGCCACCCTCATCTTTTACTTAGACAATGGCATTTGCCTCTCTACTTATATTCTTGCCCCCTTCAAGCTCTTTTTTATGTAGGGCAGAAGGACCTTTTTAAAACACAGATGAGATTAACTTAATTCCCTGCTTAAAACCCATTAGTCATTTTCCATCACACTTTAAATAAATCCAGACTTCTTACAATTGTTTATAAGCACCAAAATGACCTGACCAGCCCTGCTTCTCCAACCTCATCTTAGGCTGATTTCCTCCTTTCATTCAACCGTAACCTCGTGAACCTTCCTCTAATAGCCCTGCCTTGTCCTGCCCCAGGGCCTTGGTACATTCTCTTCACTCTACCTGAGGAGACTAAGCGGGTTTTCAACAAACATTATATTTACTGAGTGAATGAATGAGTCAGGAGCTTCTTAAGGACATAGATTATACTAAGTACCACCTCTTAAAAGTAGATATGATACATGGTGTAAGTTTATAGATTAGAATGCCTAGTGCAGTGGTTCTCAGTTGGGAGCTGTTTTACTCCACAGGCAACATTTGGCAATGTCTGAAGATAACTGGTTGGTTTTGATAACTGGTAGTATGTCATCAGCCTCTAGTGGGTAGATGCCAGAGATACCAGTAAACATCCTATAATGCACAGGACAGGACCCATAACAAAGAATGACCCATCACCAAATGTCAGTAGTGCTGAGGTTGGAAAACCTTACTTTAGACTAATGTATTTGAGTTAAGAGATGTCAGTTTTAGTAGCTCTGTTGGGCCTTTAAGTCTATCACATTATATAAATAGCCTATTTAAATAATACTAGGAAAATGAATCTCCTTGATTAAAGACTGTCCGTCCTCAGGGACTGTATATTATAAACTGTAAGCGCAATGACCCTGGTCCACCAACTTATGAATTAAGATTCCCTTATTGGTGAGCATCTTGCTCAACTTCCTCATAATACTAACATGAGCTCAGCCTTTCCATTTGTTCTTCTAATGATAAAATGACCACTAATCTCCAAAGTTAAAGGCATCCCTCTGGATCAGGTGAGAAATCTTCCCCCTCTCCCATTTCAAAGGTTTCTGAGTAAACATCTTTTTCATGATAGCTAAGATTCTGCCAGTTATGGAGACATGATTTGTTCTACTAAGAGTTCACCATTAATTTCAAGAAGATTGGAACTAACCACTATATTAGCCTTTAAAAAAAAAAATATCAGGAATCAATAGAATTTTATTTTTTATTATTTTTTTAAAGATTTTATTTATTTATTTGACAGAGAGAGACAGCGAAGAGGGAACACAAGCAGGGGGAGTGGGAGAGGGAGAAGCAGGCTTCCAGCCGAGCAGGGAGCCTGATGCGGGGGCTCGATCCCAGGACCCCGGGACCATGACCTGAGCCAAAGGCTGATGGTCAACGACTGAGCCACCCAGGCGCGCCAGGAATCTATAGAATTTTAAATACATGCAGGCATAGGCATACACAAATAAGACTACAATGTAAGACTGTAGGCTTTGCTATATAAATATCCAGATACCCATTTTGTGAGACAAATAGACACAGGAAAGATGCTTTGCTTCCTTTGAATAAACTGAAAGCAGACTGGCCAGATTCACCCAGGAAATGAGTTGGGTGGAAGCTAAAATATTCGTTAAAGTGTTACCTCATTTGGGTCATTCAGGAAATACTTAGGAAAATAAGAATGTGCTTACTTAGCTTATTTTCAAGTGTGTGCCTCCCTGAGGCAGGACAGAGGAGCTGGAAATTGTTTCTCTGGATATGTGAATTTATGGAGCGTGCTCTGTTGGAAAAAAGTATCAAGGATAAGCCTCTTGAGGATCATAACTAATAGAGCTAATATCTTCAAGGGTCACCAAATTATTCTTCTGAGACACTGAATGGCACAACTTACTCTTAGATATAAATCACAAATGTGGAAAATGTAGAGTATGACAAAAAGGGCAAACTTGATAATATAAGTACTATACTTATACTTCTCAAATGATTACCCTGAGGGATGATCATTAATTCATCCTCGCCATACACTTGGTCATTATTATGAGCTGTGGTAAGATGATTAGTCAGAAAGCACTGTTTCTGGGAAAATCATCAGAGACCACTAAGAAAAGTATTGCTGAGGAATAATACTGCACGAGACAGAAGTCCAGTGGCCAAGCAAAAACAACTGCCAAATAAAAAGAATATAAGCAAGTACCACAGAGGAATTAAGAGAGCGACTTAATAATGCAGAGCCGGGAGAATGTGGATGCCCCAGATGGATGGAGAGGGCTGAGGTGAGTTCCCTTTCTACACCAACACCTAGCAATGCCTGAAGGGCACAGCAAATTAAAATCACACATGGGCATGTATCCATTAATAACAATACCTCGTTTTTTAAGGAGTAATTACAAAGTCCTTTTCACATCAGTTATCTTTTAGACTTCACAAGAGCCTCATGAGATGAGGTGTATTATTAGCTCCATTTTTATAGATGAGGAAACAAAGGCCTAGAGAGGTTAAATCATTTTCCCCGAGGTCACCTGCTAGGTCTTGACTGGCTGCGAAGCCTGTGCTCACAGCAGGCCCGTGTTTCTCGACCTCAGCACTACTGACATTTGGGGCTGAATGATTCCTTGTCTTGGGGGACTATCCTTTGCGCACCGTAGGATGTTCAGCAGCATCTCTCACCTCTACTCACGCCCCCTTTCAGTCATAGCAACCAAAAAATGTTTCTAGACATTGCCAAATGTCTCACGGGGACAAAATCACCCCACATTTAGAACCACTCGCCTAAAGACTCAAGTTCCTCAATAGGAACCTAGAGGGCACCAAGAGGAATTTCCTGTCAGCTTCGTATCTGGCCAAGAAGGCTTGTTTATGGCAGAAAATGCATAACAACGTCTCCTAAATTTGGTTCTCACACCCTTCCGGCAATAAAGGGAAAGGGGACTGGCCAAAATGGATTATGGATGGTGACTTAGAAAGAGCCGTTGTCTTGTTCAGCCAGTTATTCAACAAATAAACGTAACCGTTCCTGGGAGAATGGTTTCATAGAGGCACCAGTGTTTGAGCTGAAGTAGGTTGAGAGGGAAGATCACGAGTTTCCTGGAGATGAGCTTGGGGGGATGACGAATTCATGTAGATAACACAACAGGTTGGTAGGCTAGGAATAGCGCGGGCTGATGGCCCAGGCCACAAACGTATTCTGCCTGGAGGACTTGGATTCATTGGTCATTTTACTTTGTAAGCCAGCCCATTTGCAAGCAGTCTTGGTGTTTACTTTCACTATGGAGTTAACTATTGCCTTGAAAGTACTGTTTATCTCAGCCCACACGGTAATTGCCTTAAATTTAAAATCAAATCAACAAACTTTTGCATTCCAGTAAGGCTCTGTAGGAGATAAAACGACATGGTTTACACAAAAAGATAAATAGCAATCAAGGCAACATATCTTAGGTGCCAAATGAGTGGTTCAGATAAATACTATGGAATGAGAGGCTGGAGAGATTGCACTACCTAGAATTGTCAGGGAGGACTTCACCAAGGGGGCCAATGAGCTGAGTCTTAATGGATAAGTGGAAATAATATGAAATCTGTATAATGGGCTGGGGAATCACACAGCGCCCCCCCCCCCCGCCCCGGGTAAAAACAGTATATTTTAGATGCTTGTCTTAATACCATCTAGTCTCATTATTTTAGAATATGTCTAATAGCAGATATGAAATCCATTTAGAGACTCATCCATGATAATTGTCCACAGTTCATTGTCAGGAAAACTCATAAGCAAAAAGAGTTTCTTGAGGAAGTTCGTAAGGATTGGTTTCACTGACCCCTTTGCTTCCGTTAGACTCACAGAATCACCCTTCTCTGAAGAAAGTTGCCCTCATTGGAAATTGGGCTCAAGATTTGGAGAGACCTACTGCAGCCTGTGTGTATGGCTTTGGGCATTTCACATACTCAGCTGGATGGTGGGAGGCAGTTATCAACAAGGGGGACAGAGGCTTTTGCTTCTCAAGACACTGCCTGGATTATTCCACGAATCCCCAGCCATCCAGGAGACTTTTATAATTCTGCATAAAATGGACACAGCAGATGTTCCTGTATTCACTGCGGGAGGTGTTGAGTGGCAAATGAACAAACAAACGGGGAGGGAGGGAGCCACCCAAATCTCCATTCCTAGGGGCTTAGGAATCCTTTTTCTCCTTCCTCCATGTGAAAATATAAACAGTTGTCACTTTTTGACTTATAAAGATTCACAGTCTTTTCCTTTTGTTTACTTTGATGACCTTTGAAATAAGCTGCAACCCAAAGACTCAGAAAAAATTTTTTCCATCTTCATTTTTCATAAAGAGGAGTCTCTGTTACCACAGTGTGCTGGAAGCCAACAGACTCCCGAGGCTGGCTCTCACCCAAGCCCAGCTTGCAAGGCCTTCTGCCCCAAAGCCCCTCACTGGGCAGCTAGCTCAGAGTAATGTGCATTAGCAGCCTGAGAGCATGCTAAAGGCCCATTTTCTATGGGTCAGCTCTTTTTATAAGGCAAATTTGACAGCTGCTCTAAAATCTGGGAAATGCAAATTAATATAATAACTTTGTATTTCCTTTCCCTGCCGGGGAGCCAGCCCTGGAGATAGGACTGCTGCTCTCAGGTATTCTGTTGCCCCCCAAGCTCTACCCCCCGCTCCCCCACCCCCTGTGGCCAGCCTTCTCTACCCTCAGTGGGTCTCTCCTTTGAGCTGCTCTGCACCCACACTGGGCACAGATCTGAAGTCCAAGGAGGGCAGGAGCAGCCTTGGGAAAGTCCTAACGTCTTCTCTTTCATGCTTTGAAAAGTTCCTTTTCTTTGATTTCTATCTCTTGGTGAGAAATGCCACCCAGCCACCTGCACTAGTAACGTAGCGTGTGAATTTTCATACTGAATATG
Organism: Phoca vitulina; assembly: GCF_004348235.1. NCBI lineage: Eukaryota > Metazoa > Chordata > Mammalia > Carnivora > Phocidae > Phoca > Phoca vitulina. The sequence goes on from NW_022589801.1 coordinate 123,206, forward strand.
GAGTTGAGGGATACATGATAAAAAGAGTATAGTTTAGCTTATATTGTTTCTGACTCCAAAAATAATGCATTCTTCCTTTGTGGTCCTAGGACAGTCCTGTATCTTCGTTGTGGTGGTAGTTACACAAATCTGTGCATGGGGTGAAACTGCCCCCCCCGCACCCACACGTATGAATACATGTCAGAACTGGCAGACACTGAGTCAGGTGTGCGGTCTCGTTAATAGCAGTGCCAATGTCCATGTTCTGGCTTTGAGACGGTACTACAGTCATGTAAGATGTCACAGTTGGGGGAAGCTGAGTGAAAGGCACACCAGCTCTACCATTTTTGCAATTGTTATGAGGCTCTAATTACTTCAAAATGAAAAGTCAAAAAGAAGTAATGCATTCTTACTGTAAAACATTCTAAATTCCAGAAATATGTGATATTGAATATAAAAATTCTACCCCCACTGTTAACAATTTGGCATCAATAAAAATAGGATCATGCTATTTTTGCAGCTTGCTTTTTCACTTATCAGTACGTCTTGGAGGTAATTTCATGTCAGTCCAAATAAATTTATAACTTATTTTTAATGCCTCAATAGCTTGAGCATATATGATGGGATACTTGAAGTAATACCCCATATTTTTTTCAACTGGTCCTATACTGGCTGTTTCGAAATTTTCCTGTTCCAGTCAGTGCTGCTGGGGATCATCATTGGGCATCTCTATCTTTGCCCATACCTCTAAGTGTTTCTGTGAAATAAATTCCTAGAAGTGAGGAATGCAAGACTGAAGAAGTGCCTGTTTTCCACTTTGATAGCAACCGCCAGACTTCCAAGTTGCTGGTTTGTCCAGCTCCGGGGGTTACCATTTGTACAGAATACATCGCATGTGCAGTAAAATGGCCCTGCTGATTACCCCCCAAAAAGACTGTGATGATTTATACTCCCACCAATGATGAAAGAGAGTGTCTGTTGTTTTACCCAGTAATGAATTGGGTCCTACCCTTAAAAGAAAAAAATTCAGTGCAAATCAATTTAAAAAAAAATATTGCTTTAATTGCACTTCCTTAACCATAAATGAAATTAAACATTTCTTCATGTGTTTATTGGCTATTTGTATTTCATCTGTGAATTGCTTGTTTATATTCCTTGCTAAATATTTGCAGTTCCCAAAGTGTGTGCCAAAGCGCTGTGGGATATTTTAAATTTTTGAGAGCAGCACAATGACACTTGCCATCTGTGAGATACTGTTTGAACCACTAGCTTGAAATAACTTACAGTTATCAACATTAGCTCACACTATACTCCTTTTGATGATGCCGTACAATCTTTGCAAAGTTGAGTATTTGAAAGTTGCTGTGGTAAAAAGCAAGTACCATGGGAAAATCAATGGGGAACAGGAATGAGGGTGGTGGAGGCTTGGGAAGTTCTGAAGTATCCAACAGGCACACACATCTCATTAGTAAATAATTGTGGTTATTAAAGAATGAAATCAGAATATTTTTTCTTTCAACTTATGTGTATTATTTTTTCGAACAGTTTCTAAGTTGTTATGGCATAAATACTAGGTTGTTTGGACCTAACTACTTAGTAAATGGAACGATTAGGTTATTTCTTTTGGCCTAGAGACACCATGAAAAAATTATTGAGGTGTAAGGGTGCTATGAATGGAGAAAGCTTGTAATTCCCTGTCATATTTCATTCCATTACTTTCATTTTTGTTATCGATTTGCAAGAGGTTTGTTCCATAGAGGAATTAGCAAACGTTTTACCCCTTGTTTTTTACTTTTGAATATTCCTATTAATTTTTGCTATACAAAAGATTTCAGTTGTTATGTTGACATACTTATATATCTTTTTTTTGTGTGGCTTTGTTTCATTCTTAGAAAGCCCATTTTTACCTTAAGATTATAAAATATTTTCCTGTTTTCTTCTAGCACTTTTTTTTTTAATTTTATTTTATTATGTTAATCACCATACGTTACATCATTAGTTTTTGATGTAGTGTTCCATGATTCATTGTTTGCGTATAACACCCAGTGCTCCATGCAAAATGTGTCCTCCTTAATACCCATCACCGGGCTAACCCATTCCCCCACCCCCCTCCCCTCTAAAACCCTCAGTTTATTTCTCAGAGTCCATAGTCTCTCCTGGTTTGTCCTCCCCTCCGATTTCCCCCCCTTCATTTTTCCCTTCCTACTATCTTCTTTTTTTTTTTTTTTTAACATATAATGTAGTATTTGTTTCAGGGGTACAGGTCTGTGATTCATCAGTCTTACACAATTCACGGCACTCACCATAGTACATACTGTCCCCAATGTCCATCACCAGCCACCCCATCCCTCCCAACCCCCTCCACTCCAGCAACCCTCAGTTTGTTTCCTGAGATTAAGAGTCTCTTATGGTTTGTCTCCCTCTCTGGTTTCATCTTGTTTCATTTTTTCCTCCCTTCCCCTATGCTCCTCTGTCTTGTTTCTTAAATTCCTCAAATCAGTGAGATCATAGGATACTTGTCTTTCTCTGATTGACTTATTTTGCTTAGCATAATACTCTCTAGTTCCATCCACGTCATTGAAAATGGCAAGAGTTCGTGGTTTTTGATGGCTGCATAATATTCCATTGTGTGTGTGTGTATACACCACATCTTCTTTATCCATTCATCTGTTGATGGACATCTTGGTTCTTTCCATAGTTTGGCTATTGTGGACATCACTACTATAAACATTGGGGTGCATGTACCCCTTCGGATCACTACATTTGTATCTTTGGAGTAAGTACCCAGTAGTGGCAATTGCTGGGTCATAGGATAGCTCTATTTTCAACTTTTTGGGGAACTTCCATACTGTTTTCCAGAGTGGCTGCACCAGCTTGCATTCCCGCCAGCGTGTAGGAGGGTTCCCCTTTCTCCGCATCCTCGCCAACATCTGTCATTTCCTGACTTGTTAATTTTAGCCATTCTGACTGGTGTGAGGTGGTACCTCATCATTGAGGTTTTGATTTGAATTTGCTTGATGCTGAGTGATGTTGAGCACTTTTCATGTGTCTGTTCGCCATTTGGATGTCTTCTTTGCAGAAATGTCTGTTCGTGTCTTCTGCCCATTTCTTGATTGGATTATTTGTTCTTTGGGTGTTGAGTTAAGTTCTTTATAGATTTTGGATACTAGCCCTTTATCTGATATGTCGTTTGCAAATATCTTCTCCCATTCTGTCGGTTGTCTTTTGGTTTTGTTGACTGTTTCCTTTGCTGTGCAAAAGCTTTTTATCTTGATGAAGTCCCAGTAGTTCATTTTTGCCCTTGCTTCCCTTGCCTTTGGCGATGTGTCTAGGAAGAAGTTGATGGGGCCGAGGTCGAAGAGGTTGCTGCCTGTGTTCTCCTCAATTCCTGTCTCACATTTAGGTCTTTCATTCATTTTGAGTCTATTTTTGTGTGTGGTGTAAGGAAATGGTCCAGTGTTTTCTCCTAACACTTTTATAGTTTTTTTTTATGTAAAATAAATTTTACATCTAAAATTTATTTCAGTGCAAGGCTTTGGGTAGAGACCCAGCTGTATTATTTCCCTAAAACCTAGTTGGTTGTCTTAATACCTTTTGTTGAATAAGTCGGTCTCTTCACTACTGTTTAAATGTCACTTTTACCATCCTCTGAATTTCCAGCAAACTTATTTCTGGACTCTCGATTCTCTCCCTTACAGTACTTAGTGTTCCCTCTTGGATTTTATGCATTTTATTTATTTATGTACATAACTTACTTCCTGTACTAGATCATAAGCTTTTTACACATATTGAATCTCTGTGGCCTAGGGCTGTTTTCTTTTCTCTTTCCCTCCTTCTCTCCTAAAGCCTTTTTCTAAAACTTTTATTACAGAAAAATTTAAAAATACACAAATGTAGGCAGAATAATATAATGAATCTCATGTACCCATCACTCAGCTTCAACAGTTACTGATTTATAACTAATATTGTTTCATTTATTCTACCACCAGCTTCTTTCCTCCTGTATTGCTAAAGTTAACTGTCTAGACTGAACAAATTATCCGTGTTATTTTTCAGTAAGTTTTGGTACCTCAGAGAGATCCTTATTGATCTCAGTATTGTCTTTAAGGAAACTCAATAGTTGAAGATCCAGATAGATAGAAAAGATAAACTGGCAAGTATAATAAAGCTTCCCCTAAATAAGTTAAACTGGGATTTATTTTACGAATAAATAATTTGTAATTTAAAACATTTTATACATAGCTTTACAGAAATATATCTGTGTTCCAAAGTTAGGAACTCTTTGGTTAGAACAGATATTAACATCAGTGTTTAGTAAATTGTTTTTGTTTTTTTAAAGATTTTATTTTGGGGGTGCCTGGATGGCTCAGTCGGTTAAGCATCTTTTTGGCTCGGATCATGATCCCAGAGTCCTGGGATCAAGCCCCATGTTGGGCTCCCTCCTCAGTAGGGAGTCTGCTTCTCCTTCTGCCTCTCCCCCAGCTTGTGCGCGCTCTCTCTCTCTCTGCCCCCCACTCTCTCTCTCAAATAAACAAAATCTTAAAAAAAAAAAAAAAAGATTTTATTTTTAAGTAATCTCTGCACCCAGTGTGGGGCTCAGACTCACAACCCTGAGATCAAGGGTCACATGCTCCACTGACTGAACCAGCCTGGTGCCCTAGTGAATTGTTAATTCTTTACATGCAAGCCTTTGTTGATATGTTGGGTTAACACTGAATACCTTTGACATCACTTTCTAAACCTCACTCTTACCCAGTAGCTTGGGGCCCTTGATGCTTCTTCTGCGTGAGGGGACTCCTAATTGCATTGTAAAATTTGGAGCACCAGGCCAGAGATGATCTAAGACAAATGAATACTCACTGTCTCATTAATACTGTGTAGTTCTCCCAGCCCCTTTGCGTGGGGACCATGTAGAGAGGTCACCTTTAGCACCCTGGGTGCTGCTGTGAACATGGGTTCTGCCCCTGCCACCCCTGGCAAGGAGGCATGGTACAGTTCCACATCAATAAATACTCCATTCATGGAGCCCTCTCTCCACCAGACAAAGCTACATATCCTTGGGACCCCAGGGACTATAAAGAACAGGACATAGTCCTTGCCTTCAAAGAGCTATACTTCAGGAAAGGAAATTATAGATTGATAACCATGATGACAGGATTTAAAAAAAATTTTTTTTAAATCAAATGAAATGAGCTGTTGGGCACTGAGTAGGAAAAGAGTATGTGTTGGTGGCGGGGAGGGGGATGGTGGTTGATGAAAGAAGAGGAAGGTTTTATGGAGGAGGTGGTGTTAGCCGGGCCTTACAGTATGAATGGAATTTAAATAGGCAGAGTTGGAGAGGGTGGTGGCGGGAGAAATAGAGGGAACATCCTGGACAGAAAAACATTTATAAGTTATCAGGAATGGGAAATTGTCCCATTTAGCCACAAAATAGATATGTGAAGTGGAGGAAGAAGGAAGTAAAAGCAGAAAGGTAGGTCAAGACTTCAGTGCCCAGCAAAGTCTTTAGGTGGTTGGGAGTCACTGAAGGATTTTGAACTTGGGAGTGATACAATCAGGGCTTTAAGGAAGTTTCTCTGTAGCCATGTGTAAAATAAGCTTTGGCGGCAGAGACCAGTGAGTTGTTTTCATCTTCTAGGCATAAGATCTTTGGTTCCTGAACTAGAACAAGGGGAGTGTTAATAGAAAGGAGGGAATGCATTGACACACAAAGTGACTTTTCAGGGCCCTACACACTTTGTGTTTTTGTACATTTTAGGCCTTAAAGAGATTCATGGGCCTATTTCCTGCGATTCTCTTTCCCAAGCCAATGTCAGCTAGGAAGTAATTACACTTCACAATTAGCACCCTTTTCCTGGCAGCGACAACACAACACAGCCAAGTGTCACCTTTTGGGAACTTACCAAGACCTTCCTAAGGATGTGTTCTCATCTGATTAACACGTTGAGGTTTGGAGGAGTAACCACTTGAAATGCTTCCCCACCTGCCCTCTAGCATTGGTGGGTAACTGTGGGTGGCACATGCCCGCCAAGCCCTTTCTTGTAGGGATGACCAGGTTGAGTAGCTGAAGTGTCCCAGGGTCATGCCTCCTGTCCACAGGGTTGTCGATAAAAAAAGAAAAATATGCTGAGCTCTCTGCACAGATGACACAGGCAGCTTCATATACCCAATGAGGACCATTGCATGCACTATAGAAGTCAGAGGCTAAGGGGGGTGCCCTGAAAAGCCTGTGGTCTGGTTGGGGATAAGATTAATGGGCCTGAAGCAGAAAACAATTAAATCCTAACCCTCATTGTAATGATTAGGAAGGATATATAAGTTAGAGAACTCTTCTGTCTCTCGCTTTCCCATCTCCTACCCCCCCACACACACACTCACCCTGTACACACATACAAACGCAGTCTACCTTTTAAATAATTTTTGCTGTATCTCTTTCTCCACATTTATATGATTAAGCATGTTTCTGTGAATTAGAAAGTTTAGATTCCTCCCTCAGTCATCCCCCTTCTCACACCCTCCCCTCCTTTCAGCCTGACTTAAAGCCATAAAATACTTCTGCCTGCCTGCCTTTCGTTCTGTTTGTATGAATTAAGTCGACAGGATAAATATTCACATTCCCAACTACAGGCTGAAACAATGTTTGCCTGTTCTGCCCAGTGAGTCGAGAGAAAAAGGGGGCCTGACATCACCCTATACTGTACATTCCCGGCATAGATCATTTATTTAAGTCCCTGAAAAAATACAGATGTTTTACCAGCCGAAATAAAATCCTGTGTAAACACTGGGCTTGGAAAAATGTGGCTCTGACTTAGCTGTGGGGGTTGGAGCAATGCAGAGAGAAGCCTAGGCAAAATGGCAGATACAGAAATTTTATACTCGGCTGAATGTGATAGAGGCAAAAGCGTTCTTCCAAAGTCTGCATGCTGTAAAAGAAGAAGAAGGGGATTTGTTTTTAAGAAAATACAGTTGCAAAAAGTGGATAGATTCCTTGATCTTCAGAGTTTGATTGTTAATGATTACGATACATGGAGCTCCTTTGTATCTGACCTCTGAAATGGGCATCTTTTTTCTCTTTGGAGTTGTCCTTTTTCATGGCCTGCCTAACCTGGGCCTGTTATTGCTGGATCCTGCTGTTTCTGGAGCTCAGCTGCTGTTGATTTTATAAGGGGGAAAATTGCCTGGAAGCCATGCTTGGTGAAGAGGAAAACCCATCTCAGCGTTGCATTCCCAAACAGCCATATATCATCTTGATCTTGTCTAACACAGGTCACTATTTTCGTCTAGCAGCATAAACCAGACATATTTTACTGGTGCAGTGCAAGTTTTTTCAGGGATCTGCCTCATGACTTTTTTAGGCCTGTGGCATTTATTCAAAGAGCATTACATTTGCTCTTGTGGAGTCACTTTTAAGATTCAAAGCTGCCCAAATGGACCCCGTGCTTTACACAGATGCCTGGGGACTCCCCCGAGTCTCTGCGTTTAGAGTGGGGCTGGGGCTGGGCAAAGAGTAACTGCTTCCAGGTTCTCTAGACTTTCCTTCGGTCCTCCCGGAGATTCTTCAGGGCTTGCATCTCAGGGGCAAGAACGCTGACCCACTCCCCACTGCTTCCCGGCCTCCCCTGCTGAGGGCATCTCCTAGCGGTCCCATTACCTGCAATAGTCATGGGCGGTGCTGCTGGTGTGCACTTGACGGTTGGCATGTGCTTTCTTTCTGACTGGGTCACAACCATCTTAAGTCAGCAAAGCTTTCTGCTGCTTTTTTTTTGCCAAAGACACCTCTGAGTCCACTCTAGTCTTTCTCTTAAGGGCCTGCAGAAGCTAGAGGCAACCCACTGCCCTGCTTCATCCCATAGTGGTCATTCATAGAGCTCCTTTTCACTCCCAAAAGAATTCTTGCTATGCAAGATAAATTACCCCTGACTAGAGCAATCATCACGCGGATGTTCCTAACCAAACTCCTGAGGTCCCCTTCCCTCATTCCCAAACCTGCATATTCCCTTGTGGTCCCTGTCTTGGACGATGGCTTTCCATCACCAGCTGCCTGAGTGAAAAGGCTCTTTTCTGACTTTAAACTCCACGTCTAAACGCCACGTTGCCAAATCCTGCTTCTTCAGCTTCTAAAATGTCTCTCAAGTGTATCCTTTTCCTCTCCATTTTACCATCTAGATTGGGGCTCTCACAAAATCAAAGTCCTACCAGCACGGGCAGATGAGTGAATAAAGGGGAACTGTTACAAACAAACAGCCCTCCCTCTTGGTCCAATCCTTTGTTTCTAAACTTTTGATAGAGATTTGGGTTCAGTAAATACTTCATTTTCCTCTTGATTCTCCAAAAGTTAAAAAAAAAAAAAAAGGGGGGGCAAGAAAGCAGTGATAAATGATGCTGACACTCCACCTTAGTCCCATGGTGAACCCACCCCCGCAGGTGCCTGTTGCCCCACAGGAGTGTGGGCCCGCGGTCCCCAGGTCTTCTGATTTTTCAAAAGAAGTTGGAAATCAGGATGATTTTGGTGTGAAATCTCCCAATTCGTAAGTGGCAGGTTGAAAAATACTGTGCAGGTCAAAGAAAACATCTGCAGCCGCTTTGGGCCCACCGCCATCCTTGGCTTTCAGCTTCTGGCTTTGACCCTGACCACCTGTAGTCTAGACTGACAGCAGTCTTGGTCATCCTGCCCCTTCTTATCCAGCCTCCACACTGTCTTGGCCTTTCCTTTCCACATTACAGATCTGATTATGTGAGCGCTGATCCTCCTCATTCCAACCCAGCCTCTCTTTGCAGCTGTGTCCCTTACCACCCTGCACACACCCTGGCTGTGCTCTCGCCACACACAGCTACTTGCTATCCCCTGAGCAGTCCTTGTATTTTCTTTCCATTCATAGGATTTTTTAAGAACAATCACAGATTCACAGAAAAACTGTGCAGGTAGTACAGAGAGTTCCCATATATTCCTTTCCTCCCCAGTTTTCTCCCGTTATTAGTATCTTGCATTAGAGTGGTATGCTTGTTACAATTAATGAACCAGTATTGACACATCATTATTAACTAAAGTCCATAGTTTACATTAAGGTTTATTCTTTTTGTTGGCAATATTGTTATTTTAATACCCTTTAACATTTTTTTATAATTCAGTTTCTTCTCTGCTTGCATGGTCTTCCCCAGATTCTGACCAGATTTGTTTAAGGGTTAAATAGGAATATTACTTTTTTCTGCAAAGCCTTCTCTGAATGTTTATTTTTGGAATGGGGGCTAAAGGGAGGGGGCAGACAGAAAAAGGAAGAGAACTAACATTTTTATCAGGTGCCTAGTGGGTGCCAAGTACTATATATTCCTTTAAATCTCTCTATAGTCCTACAAGCCAGAGACTGTTACGTACTGTTTACCGTGAGGAAGCAGAGGTTAAATAAGTTGCCCCAAGCCCCATAGCTAGTAACTGGGTTTACACCCATATGCACCTGGCTCCCGAGCGTGCGCTCCTCCCGCAGGGCTGCATCCCCGCCACTGACCTGGCCTCTCCCTGCTGCAGAGAGGAGTGCGGTGCTGTTCAGCTATGTCCCCACTCCTTACCTGGGGTTGCGGGAGCTCCCCAAACCCAAGGGCATGTGTCCTACAGGCAGAGTCAGTATAGGAAGAGGCACCACAAAGTGAAATCAATTCAGCACATGCTCGTTGCATTCCGGCTGTGTGCTGGGCTTGGTCAAGGGTGAGGTCAAGCATAAGAGGACAGTGATGGCGATGCCGCCATGCAGGTTCTAAATCGAGACCAGGCAGGGGCAGGGAAGCTGTGGATTTTCCACTTATCCGTGACTAGAGTGTAAGCTGCGGGGAGCAGGCGCTCCTGTGTTCTGTGCCACAGCTCCTGGGACAGCGCCTGGTAGTAATTGTTGTTTACTAAGTATTTGTGGACTGAATATTTGAATCCTATTGCAAATCTGGGAGACCTAAAGTAACACTTCACTTCTTGGAGCTCTCCCATGCATTCCGTTGGTCGCGCAGCTTCGGTTTCTGTTTGGTTCGTGCAGTCCTGTATTACAGGCTGTTTGCAAATTATCCCAGGCTGGCCTAGACCACACTCCTAGCCCAGAGGTTCTCCTGGACCAGAACTTTCAGAGAAGGGGGAAAGGAGGAGGAACTGCCTTGTTCCCGCCGTCTTTTCCGAGCTGATGGACAAATGACCCTTCCTGGAAGCTGGCTGCCTGGTGCTCCTGGACCTGACCTTGGATTGTAGTTCCAGAGGCCTGGCCCACCTCTGGACTTCACACCAAAGGATGGCCTCATTTTTCTTGGACAAATTAAAACAGACCCTCTAAATGTCATGGGAAGGTGGCTGTGTATTCAAATATAGTCATTAATTTTCTCAAAAAAGAAATGATCTCAAACACAGTCACTTGTTTCAGACATGGGCTTACAAAACTTTTCTTTCCTCCCCCCCACCCCCGTCTTTTCCCCGTCCTCCCCTTCCCTGCCCGGTTTTCCCTTGACTTCTGTGACCCTGTCTTTCACTTCTCTCGCTCTGTCCCTCCTCCATGTTTCTTTCCACCGTGGTTCTCATAAGTGTACCTCCCTCTGCAGTTGTCCCATGTAAATAGATCGCTCTCTGTTCCTGATGAATAACCAGGATCACAATTGTTGTCTGGGTTGTGCCCAAGGTGACTGAATTGATGGACCTGGAGGTTGATTTTCATAAACCAGAGCTACCAAGCGTTTCAAAAACAGCCTTGTTTTTGCCAAGTAAGGTGAGCAAATATAGGACTAAGTTTAAACATCCATCAGGAGTTATTTTTGAGGTGATTGCTTCTAAATGAGAGGCATTTGAAAATCTCACAGCTTTCTTTACAAGTAAATTCCACGCTCATGTATTTTGCTGGTGTCTGCTGATTAATTACGATCCTGTGACACCATGAAAAGCCCTGGTGGTTGGTTTTTTGCAGCTGTGGAGAGAAGTAAAGCAAGGCCCAGTGACTTTGACAACTCTTTCAGGGTAGTGGGGATTCAAGCAAAGGGAGGTGTGTTTTTTCACTCTGGCAGTCACCACATAAGAACAGAAGCCCCAGCCAGACCCATTCCTCCAGACTTCACGACCTGCGGTGTGGGTCCCTGCGGGGGTGTGGTGAAGTAGTGATACTTGATCTGTTGCCTCTGAAATAACAGATCCATTATTAGAGAAAGCATTTTCAGTCTCCACATCGGGACTTGTGTGCAGTCTCCTATACAATTACGTCTGTTTAGACGCCCCCCCAAAATTAAATAAATAATAATAACAGTTACATATAATAATCACAATTTTTTTTTTTTAATTCTCTAAACAGAGGTGCTCTGGGTATATTTGTTGTTGGTAACTGCAGATGTCTGACCCAGGAAAACTGCTAGCTCATTCCCGTTCAGGCTCTGATGATTCTGGATCTCTTTTATCTTGGCCTCCTGCTTTTTGTACTTATTCACTTCCCTATTTAACTCTCACTTAGGCTCCTCATCGGCAGGAGAGGAAGAGAGGAAAAAATTGAATCTTGTCGCTTTGAAAGAGTCACCTGTAGCTCTGGCGAAGGATACAGTAGGGGAGGGAACCAAACTGATTACTAAAATGGACTTTCCAAGTTCTCGGTGTGTTTATGCGTACTAGCTTTGCTCCGCCCACCGTCTCCGCTTGATTGAGATGAGGAGACTGCAGGAGCTCTCTGCCATGCGTCCTCGTACTCCTTGGCGCCGGCTAAGGTCAGAGGATCTCATCTGTGCCTTAGTCCTCTCTCTCCGCTGCAGGTTTATACTCCTCACAGAGTGTTGTTGGTGTCATCACGGAGTGTGAATCCACGACATGCTTGCATGAGCCGCGCACGCGCGCGCGCACACACACACACACACACACACACACGGGCGCGAGCACGCACGGTCATGTGTCTGCTGGATCTGTGGCCTTCATTCTAAATAGAGGCACCTAGAGGATTTGTCTTTCTCTGCTCAATTCTCATACATAATGTCATGTCAGCGTGAGAATAGGTTGTGTCCGTTTTGCTGCTTCCGCATGTCTCAGTGGGGAACTGCGAAAAAAAATCGAGATCGTTTACAAACATCACTGTCCCGTGTTTGCAAAGGTAGGTAGACATCATCGTGGCCTGCTGCTTTGGCCAAGATGGTTCTGATAAACCCAACATACAAACCAATTTGGACTCTGAGACTGCTGATTTTTCCTCTGCAGTAAGACTTTGACTTGAAAAGGTACATTTTTTTTTCATATGAGACTGCTCACCTAGAGCAAGATGTTTGCCTTTCTTTGCTAAAATCATTTTCTAGGCTGTTGTAACGAATAAGCTCTTGTATCAAATGAGTGTTCGGTCACTGAGTAGTCAGTCACCCTTGTTTGGAATTGCGCAGGGGACCCAGAGCAGAGGTAGGAATTAAGGGCACAGGTTTCTTGTCCCTTGCTGCGTCCTCCCAAAACCAGCTTGCTTCCTGCATGGAGACCAGAGCCACATTCTACAGGTGTCTGTTTTCTTTGAGGGGAATATTTTGAGGAAACCTAACAGGGAGGAACTGAACATTGAGGAAAAATATATTTTCACAGCAGGATATTGCTTTTTTCTCTTTTCTGGTTTAGGTTTTTCATTTGTTAGAAGCCTGCACAGACTCCAAATACAGACTGAATGCATACTTTCAGCAGCTGCTGGCTGACGTTGCTGTTTGTACGAGGGCCAAACTCTGGCTGGCCGAGAGGTATGTTAAAACCCCACATGAGCAAGGAGTTATCAGGGGTTAGGAATACATTGGAGAATGGCTGTTTCTAGTTGTGGGAGTTTTAAAAGTCATTGGCATGCGTTTTCTAAACTTATTGGCGTATTTATCTTTTTAGAACTTCGGGTTGTGGTAAAGAAAGAAAAATATTTTCTTGACAGTTTTTCTGAAACTGCTGTATGGCTGGGGGGCATGTAATATGGCTTTTTATCGGTCCACCAGCCAGCTTGTTTTTATTAATACCTGCCATGTGCCCAGCCCTGTGTCAGATGTGGTACAAACTCTTAGGTGCCACACGGCAATTAGAGATTGGGGTAAGACTTGAACAGGCACAGAGAGACTGGTAGGGTGTGAATAAGAAAAAGACATGCAAGTTGCCCCCTTTTTAAGTAGGCAGTAGAATAGCTTGAATAATGAAAGCACAGGAGGGTGGATACATTTATTTTTTCATTCCGGCCATTGTTCATTTATTCTAGAATTTAGGACATTTGCTATGTGAACTATGCTATGGAGTAAAAAGAATCTCTCATTCAGTACACAGGGAGTCCTCTCTGTAACAATGTGTTCAAAATCCATGTTGCAGGTCTCTGATATTGGTAGGACAGTATACTGCAAGGGCCCCCCAGTCTGTCCTCTGTAAGTTCCAGCACAAGAGGTCCAGTAGAGGCCCACAGGCTACCACATTCCATGCCAGAGTATCTTGCGCTCGATTAGAAATCAGTGTATGGGTTTCCTAACATAGCAGCCTTTTCGTTTGTCAAAAAAATGTACTTGCGTTCACTTTTGTTGGTTCCCCACCTCATGTGGGAAGGCAGGAAACGGGCAGTACAGGCCCGCAAGTCACTGTAATCAAACAAAGTCTTGTTGAACATGGGCTGCAAGCTGACCTTTGTGTTAGGAGGTGGAAGGGATGCAAAGATAGAGATAGAGCTCTGGCTTCAAGGAACTCATATCCAGGAGGTGAGAAAGATGTGTGAATAAATAATTTCCACCGCACGTGGCAAGGGAAATAACAAATGTGTGTATTAAGCACAGGAGTAGCCCAGAGGAGGGGCAGGGAAGGGCCATCAAGAGATGAGTAGCATTTCGGGGCGCCTGGGTGGCTCAGTCATTAAGCGTCTGCCTTCGGCTCAGGTCATGATCCCAGGGTCCTGGGATTGAGGCCCACATCGGGCTCCCTGCTTGGCGGGAAGCCTGCTTCTCCGTCTCCCATTCCTCCTGCTTGTGTTCCCTCTCTCGCTGTCTCTCTCTCTCTGTCAAATAAATAAATAAAATCTTTAAAAAAAAAAAAAAAAGAAGAGATGAGTAGCATTTCAGCGAGCAGCCCGGGCAGGGAGGGCATTCTGGGCGCTGGTCATGTCAGTGGCAAAGACATGGCTGTGTGAAATGGCATGGCGAGTATGGAGAGCAATAAAGAAGTTAGCTCTTCTGGAACCGGTAGAAGGTACATGAGGCTGTGGAAATCCAAGGAGGCCACACAGTGAAAGCTCCTCAAGGAAACCTCTTGGTGAAAGAGAGCCATTGAAGGATTTCTCGGTGTGTGGATGTGTGAGTCTCCATGTCTTGTCTAAGCACCTCTAGCTCTGGGCAGGGATACTGATGGGGAAATTCTCTCATGTCTGAAATGCCAGTAAAGTGATGGTTAACTCTCATTTTTAGACCAGTTTGTGTTTTCTCTCTCTTATGTAGAGAGCAGGAGTTGATTGACCATAAACTGCTTCTCTGAGCCTAGTATCATTTGCCTTCTGTGTGGCTTTTAGATAACTCCCCTAAGCTGCCTTTCTTGGGAGAATAGGGAATTGTGATCACATGTGTGCTCTCATCTGTTTATCAATAGCAGGCCAGGTCTTCCTAGCTGTTGTGTCTAGGGATCAGGAAGTCAGGACTCTCCAGGAACCATCCTATTGAAATCTCTGCTTCCAGCCAGGCCCGCCCCAAGACAGAATCCTAAATTTCCTGTTCTGCAAGTGCTATAAAGGTGTTTCTGCCCCCTTAGGCTGCTGCCCTTTCATGGGTTTCATAGAAAGTCATCATCTGCTGGCTTCCTGAGCCCATTCCTTCTTGTTGGATGGGAAGGAGGAGATGGTGTCACAGCCAGCCGTCTGAATGGACCTTCATGCTCTGCAGTCAGTGCCTGAAGGTGGATGACCGAGTGCCATCAGCCTCTTCTTCAGCTGGAGAGGTCCTCCCATCCTCTTTTAACTTTACTTCTGGTTTCTATTGCAATTTTTCAATTAGGCTTTCAGCATCATCACCACCACCACCCACACACACACACACACACCTTCTCTAATTTTTCTCCATGATTTTTCAGCACTAGAAAACAAAAGCATGAATCACTGCAATTCACTGTGTTTCCACCTTCCTTGCCGAGAGTCCAGGAAAGCCATTTTTATGTTTCCAGTACAGTCGACTCTTTATGATCCAGGTGTGAACTTTATACTTTGTGGGTGGTCTGTAGGTGGTTCCTAACACCGGGCTTCCTCTTGCTCCCAAGGCACTTTTACTGTATTAATCAGGATGTGTTCAGAGCCTGAAATAAAGTTTGGGAGGAAAACACACTGCCGGAGGGCCATCCATTCCAAAGCCACATATTAGTTTTTCTCTATTATCCACATCATTGACATGATAACCTTGAGGTTCCTGAATAGGAAAGGAAAGCACTGAATATAAATGATGAAGCTTCAGCCTGTCCTGTGAGACATGCCTGCCTGGTCCCTGAGGTCCTTTGAGGTTGTTGCCCTGGGAGGTGAGTGTCTGCACTAATACCTCCATGCTCACATGAGCCCATTCTGGGTCCTAATGGGCCCTTCTCGAAGCCGACCACTGTGTTCACATTATCACCTGCCTTTCCCATGAAAGACATTGCAATGTGGAGTATTCCCAGTTCCACTGCTCAAGAGGCTCTTTTATGTCCCTAGCAATTTACATATGAAAGACAAATAAATGTTCCTTTGTGCCTACTAAGGATTTTCTGTATCTTTTGAGTATAAGCTATGAAACATTAATGTTACTGCCAAAAAAAAAAAAAGGTAGTTTAAATTTTAGCACCAACACATTTTTTCTTCTACAATTTATTTGATCATTAGCCTGAGTTCATTCAGTCCAATAAGTACATACACATTAGTGAGGGTGTCATTTATTTGTCTTTTTATTCCCAAAGAAGGTTTAAAAAAAAAAAAAAAGTTCATTGGAGCCACTGGATAACCAATTCGGTTTTGTAAATTTTGACCCTGAAATTGAGGGCACATAAAATAAAGACTTTTGTCATATATTTATGTTTTGACTTTGCAAGATTAATTGGGATTTATATGAGGTGGTTAAGCAATAGCCATGGAACTGCTGGGGAATTTTTGGTGATGAACGGCCAGCTGGCAACATGGCCTGAGTAGAGGCCTGGGCTTCTGCTCTTACAGGCCGCTTTTCATTCCAAGATGTCAAAGCCTTTATGGAAATCAGCTCGTTAATCCTTCACGTTCCTTCCTTCCCCTTTTGCCTCCATCCCTCCCTCCTCGGTTCAGGTCAGTGTCTTCTCTCACGGTGTGAGGACAGTTCAGCAGCTACTGAAGGAAAACGAAGCCGACCCAGGCCACAGGCAGAGGCGCACATGAGGCGGGTGGCGGGTGTGGAGAGGTTGGCCTCAGGCACCCCACGAGGGCACTCGGCAGCGCCCCGGCTCCCCGGCTGACGGCCGGTTCCAGCTCTGCTGCCCCAGCTGGACCACAGGCCCTGCCTAAACGGGAAGGACTTTGAAAGCCCTGTCAAGGAGCCCTAAGAGGAGAAAAGACTTATTATTTTGAGCGAGAGTTGGAATTATTATTATATTGGGCTTAAAATTTTTCAGAAATCAATTTGGTTATAAAAGGAAGAAGTGCGTGTGTGTGTTTTCCTTCAGATAAAGGCAGTGAACTCAGTGAACCATCAGGTTAAGTACAACGGATGATGCGATGACCAGGAAGAAAAATGTGCCCTACTAAATTTTTTTTCACCTTTTTTTTCTCAGTCGTCAGCGTAGTGTATGCCTATCATAGAAAGTTAGGCAAGTATGAAATTTGGAAAAGAAGAGAATGTCAGTCTGCTCTTACCAACATCCAGTGGAAGTCACTTGTTAGTTCACAGTTTTCTGTATATACTCACTTCATCTTTTCTCCTGTGCCTTTTTTTTTAACATTGTTGCGGCTTTATCATATATATAAGTTAGAGCTTACTTTTTTCACTTAACAGTATCATGGAAGTATTGGCTATTATTGTTAAAAACTCTTTATGGTATAGCCACTTTGGAAAATAGTATGGCGTTTCCTCAAAAAATTAAAAATAGCAATACATTATGACCTAGCAATTCTACTTCTGGGTATAGACCCAAATGAATTGAAAGCAGAGTCTTGAAGAGATATCTCTACACCCCTGTTCATAGCTGCATTTATTCACAACAGCCAAAAGGTAGAAGTAACCTAAGTGTCCGTTGATGTATGAAGGGGTCAACAGTGTGGTATATATGGACAACATATGATTCAGCCTTAAAAAGGAAGGAAATCCTGACACAGGCTACAACATGGATGACCTCAAGGACATCATGCTAAGTGAAATAAGCCAGTCACAAAAAGACAATTACGGTGTGATTCCACTTCTGTAAGGTACTGAGAGTGGTCCCATTCATGGAGACAGAAAATAGAATGGTGGTTGCTGGGGCCTGGGGGAAAGGGAACGAGGAGATAGTGTTTAATGGGCATAGAGTTGTACTTTTACAAGCTGGAAAGAGTTCTGGAGTTTGTGACTCTGGGTATTGGCATTTGTTAAGTGCCCAGATTGACTGATGGTGAGTTTTTACTCCAGACAGCAGTTTTTAATGCTGATGGCTGCATATTAGAATCATCTGGAGAGGTCTTCAAACCTGATGCCAGGTCCCACCTCCAGAGTTTCTGATTTTTTTTTTTTTTTTGGTTGAGGGTGTGACCCAAGAACTGGTAGTTTTAAAACTCTCCAGGAGATTCTAAAATGCAGTCGGATTGAGAACTACTGATGTGTCCTTGTGCCTCCTTGTGTCTCCCATCTCCTTGAGAGAGAAGATGAAGGATGAGCGTTGAGTGAAATAGCCCGTGTTAGAGGGCACTTGGATTTTTCTTCGGAGGCCACAGACTCATTCAAGAAAGATGGAATGACCATCCCTCCAGCCTGCTACCCAGGAGATACAGTCGTTAACACTTTCGATTCCACAGATGGGCCAGAATGAGGGGCCACGCCACTGTGTAGTTTCATACACGAGTGAATTTCCGAGGTAGATTACTTAAAAGCTGCCTTAGCAAGATATTTTAAGTTATGTCAGTTGCCCTGAAAAGTGCCAGTTAGACCTGACACTCTGGTGTGGTCTACTGTCCTGGAAGCTTATGGCTCATTTTTGTTTTTTGAGGGGCAGCTTGAAGAGAATAGACTCATATCTGTATCACTTAATTCAACAAATACTTATTGAGCCCTACCATATGCCAAGCTGTATTAAATACTGCAACTATCTATTAAAAACCAAACTTCAGTGTAGAGAGGGCGACAAAACAGAGTCTTGTCAAATTGAATCATAGACCTCGAACTTTAGAACTAGAAGGAATCCTGAAGTTTCTTGCAGTCCACTCCCATCCCCATGCATATGGGAAAATGCCGCCCAGAGCGGTTGGGGAATTTGTTTGGGCAAGGGTAAGATCCTATCTGATAACAGTTAACATTTGTTGAGGACTTAGTTCCCTGCTTCTTGTGGGGCTCTTTCTGCTGGAGCCCCCTTGCCGCCATCTGTCCAGTGTTTTTGTCAAGGCCTTTGAATGACAGCGCTTAAGCATTGTCGAGAACCGTGCTCCTCAGACCTTCATGTGCACATGATCACATGGGGATCTCCTTAAAATGAAGACTCTCATTCAGTAGGTCTGGGCTGGTGCCTAAGATCCTGCATTTCTGACGAGTTCTCATGCAGTTCTGATGCTGCTGGTTCTGGGACACAGTACATATTTTGAGGGCCAGGGTTCACTGTGGTCATCCAGACTGTGCCCCTTTGAAATACTCCCGCCTTTACACCCTCATTCTCAAAGGCCAGAGCTTGGGGACACAGGAAAAGGCTAAGACCACTAAAGGGGTCGGCCCCGAATTCTTTCCCCATCTACCTGGGATGCCCTGCATGGAGGGGCTGTATGGCCCCAGCACTTTCTATGGGGAGCCCACACTCCTTTGTCCAGTCAGCCATCCCAGTGGCCTCAGTGCCTAGGGTAGGACCAGTGCTTGTTGGCGTGCAGAGAGTATTATCGTTTTGAAAATAGCAGTCTGATATTCTGGTGAGAAAAACAGGCTCTCAGGAATACAAGAACATGTCCCAAGGTTACAAGAAAAGCAACCTTGGGCAATAAATTTTTGAGTAAAAGCATCCTGATGGGGAGAAGAAATGGTGGAGGGCACTAATGTTTGTTGAAGACTACTCTTTGTACTAGACCTAATGATTTGTTACCCCAAGTTGATTCTCATTTGCAAAAAGTATTAGCTCTATGATCCTCCCAATACAGCTTCCCCATCAGTGCTCCTGACACCCCCTGTTCCCTCCGTGAACTCCTCGTCCACGCCTCCATCTCTCCAATACATACCTCCAGCCACTTGTGCGTCTCCTTCCCTGTCCACCCCCTTGTCCATACTCTCATCGTTCTCCCCATTTTCTTAGTTCCTGGGCCCAACTAAGAGGAGTGGTAAGCTCCTTGAAGGCCTTGGACTTAAATGTGTGAGGAAAATATGCTTATAGAGACAGAGCTGGGTCTGGCTTTTGTGCAGCAATCCCAGTCCTTCCCCAGGGGGGTCTGTGGCCAGCTGCAGAAGCTCTGGTTTGGGATTCTGTTTTGCTTCACAGCTGAAGACAGCATCTATGTTCTAACCGCCAGATTGATCCCCTCAAGAGCCTGCACCTCCCCGGGGAGAAATACTGGGGTTTAGGTCTCATTCCATTTTCCCACTGTTCCTTCGCCCTTCGCAAACCCCTCGTGCCTCCTGGGCCGCTCCCCTCCTGAAGGAAGAGGTCCTCCTTTCGCAACTGCTCGAAATGAAGAGAGGCCTCAGCCCTTTGCCACAGCTGCAGGTTGCTGTTTCACTCCCATGCATCCAGTTGAAATGTTGAAATACATCCAGTCAAGAAGGATTGTTAAAATATTCTGATGCTCATGTGGCATTTTAAGGCTATCATTTGTGGTCCCTGCCAAAACTGTAAGGGAAGCAAGTCTGAACAGGGATGGTTAGTTACATTGCAAGTTTCCGGGCATTGCTGGGGGTTGGGTTTTTGCTTTTTTGGTTTGTTTCTTCTTCGCTTTTTTTCTTTCTTTCTTTTTTTTTCCAAAGTAAAAGTTTTCCCAGTACTCCCCTCCCGCCCCCTCTTTTTTAACATTGCTTTTCTTTCAACCCCCAGATTTTATGGGGGAGGGAGATTCCCATTAGGACCACTCTAAGTCCTTCAGCTCGGCCTACTTCAAGTCTCCTTGCACCTCATGCATATTTGAAAGATGAGAGAAATGAAGTTGGTGTATTTCAGACTCAAGCTTGTTGACATTTGTTCGCTTCTCTTTCAGACTGCTCAGAAATATTTAAGGTTAAGATATCTCAGGATGAAATCCTGTTTGTATTTTTAAAAAACAGAACCATTCAGTTAGCGCATTTCAACCCAAACCAATGGACAGAGTGCAAAACATTTTCTTCATTAGATATTCCTTTTAAAAATATGTCAAGACTTGAAGGAATAAGGTGTCTGAGAAGAAGTGAAGCTTGAGAATATATGAGGTATTTCTTGTTGACAGGCTGAGCGTATGGAAACTAGTCAGGTAAAAGTAGTCACAAGAGATCAATATATTAAACTGAGCCTTTGAGCAAGTTGCCCAAGATCAAAGCTTCTTCATATTGCAATGAGAAATAAAAATAGTCCTTTCATGCAACTACACATCAAGAATTCTGCTGCCAACTGCTGATGCTTTCTACTTTTTAAATATAGAAATCTGCAGTCCTAACCTGGAAATGGCAATTAATTTGATAAAGGACTCAGAAATATCTGTTTTGCTCTTCTTGTAGCTGTTGGCTTATGGAGGTATTGCTGTTGGAAGATTTGGGCGATGTTGTCATTTGCTCAGCTTGCAAAGAAGCACAGGCTTTTAAGTGTCCTCAACACATTTTCATAATATTGTGTAAAACACTAACATAGTGGCTTATTTTTTTTCCTTTAGCATGTAACATGTTCCATCTTTTGGATAAATCAACACGTGGAACCATTCCCAATGAATTGGAGCCAATTTAGATTCACAAATAGCACAAAGCAGTGTAGTAGACACAGTGGGGAATATAGAGATGAATGATATGGTCCCTGTTTCAAAAACCATGTAAATAAGACAGGTATGGATTTAATTAACTGTAAACAAGTAAGAATCTGGCAAATTCTGAAATGAGGTCAGAGTGTGTACAGGAGCCGGCTTGTGGGGTCGGGGTGCCAAGGAAATCTTCTAGGAGGAGGGAAATGTCTTTAAAGGCTGGGTGAGATGTAATTATTAGATAAGGTTAATCTTCTTAGATTGGAGAATGAGTGAGTTTAGACTGATAGCCTGTGTTGCTAAATAAATTGTGAAGGTCTCATTGCCCAAGTACAAAGGAAGGAATCTTAGCACGGTGCTCAGCATTGTGGGAACCACTTTAGGCATTTATAATGGAGTCTCTATTGTCAGAGTTTAGTGATGGTTCAGTCTAGTTGAAAAGAGAGCTTATCCATGTGAAACAACCAATGGTGACGTGCATAAAGAAGTTCTAAATCTGTAATACATAGAATAAGTACAAGAATTCAGAGAAGAATGTAGACTGGAATAGTCAGGGAAGGCTTTGGTTTCTCGGGGAGTTAGGTATTCGAGATGGGTCCTAGAGCACTGGTGTGATTGGGAAACATCAAATGTGGTAGGAAAAGAGCGTGCCAAGACTGTAGACAGCATGTGCAAGGACACACCAAAGAGAATCCATGGGACATATTGTGCACCAGTGAGAGCAGAGAGCTGCAAGGAGACACGCTATGTTTTGGAGAGCGGTGCAAGATTTGGTAAGAGACCAGGTGTGGCAGGCCTTAAATGTCAGCCAGAGGAATTTGGATTTGATCCAAGAGTTAAAAGGAAGTCAGTAAGCTCAAGCTTATACTGGTAAGTACACTGCTGTCTCCAAGCACATGAGATACACTGAGGAGTGTATTAAATCTTTGCAGCCCCTCCCAGTGATCACCACAATTTCCAGCCCCTCCTGGTGGTGAGCAAAAGCTCCCCGATGACCATCCACCAGCTCTCTGTCTGTCCCTCGGAAGGCCCTGTTGCCTGCCTGGGCAGCTGGTGAGGGGAGTAGAGATGCTGCTTGTGTGCCTTTTAGACTGCCTGCCTGTTGTCTTCTCAACAGTGCCAAGAGGACCATTGAGCCACGGAATTTACCACTGGAAGGGAATTTAGAGATCATCTAGTCCAGTGGAATCCTTTCTTCAAATAGAAGCTTAAGAGGAAGTTCAAGATGTTGAAGATAGTAGAGCTGACACATGAGGTGCAAGCTGGGATGGGGGCCTGGAGACCCACCCGCACGGCCATTGGGGGCCCCAAAAGGGACTAAGAGGAGCATCCTGACTTCCTATTTCAAAATAAGAATCTAATCCAAGCCAGCATTTCTAGATGAGGAATTAGGCACAAGAGGGCAGGTGACTTCTTCCTACTCGACAGATGTGGCTGACTCTGGAGGTGGCTCAAGTTGGGCATAAGTAGCAAATTTGCTTTTTGCCTCTTGATCCATTTCCTTTTTCTACTGTGGCCTGATCATCCTCGTAGCAAACCCTGCAACCCCATGCCCTTGGCTGTCCCGGCGCCCTCTCTCAGGAGCTGCCCTCCTTGGACAGGGACCCATGCTCTAGACCTTCTTGCCATCAAACGTTTAGCTATTCAAGGTCCTCTTTCCTTAGAAATCTGTTCTCAGCTAGTTGACTGCCACTGCCACTTGATCTGACCGACGAATCATGCTAACGTGTTACTAAGTTCTAACATGTAAACAAGTTAATTCTCCTGGATCATACAGCTGTTTTTCAGTAGTGATCTTTGGAGACAGTACCCTTAACTGAAGTCAGCAACTCTGAAGGCAGGCTCACCGGCAACACACAGACCTGGCCGGAGTGCTTCTTTACACCTCACTTGGTCTCCTGCTTCTCTGCCCTCATATTGAGCTGACTCAGCCATGGTATGTTTGTCCCGTGTGGCCAGACTTCAGGCCGCCTCCAGGAGGGCTTTTGGGGCCCGTGGACTGGTCTTACATGAATGGACCGAAGGAGCGGCTTTAAGAGAAACCCTCCAGAGCTTTGCTCTCCTTCCTTCCTCCCTCTCAGCTGCCAGTGATAACCCAGGCTTCCTTGGTGATAGGATTGGCCTACACACCTCTGGAAATAACACTTTCCCATGCGGTATTGGGATTTTACTCCAGGGCTCCAGGATTTTACTCTGGGTGACCAGAGGGGGGGCACTTTGAGAGGGACTTGGCAGATGGAAAAGCCTCTGACCTGTGTATGCGTCCTGCTGGAGTTGAGGAGAGATGGAGTCCACTCAAGGTTAGCAGGTCTGGGTTCTGGGGTCCCTGTTCAGCTCTAGCCAACCCTGTGGGGCCAGTCATTTCTTTGGGACTCCGTTTGTATCTGTAAAGTGGGGACCTGTAAAATGACGGTGGGAAACCGATGTGGGCAAGGAAGCACGTGGTGTGTAATGAGTGTGAAAGTATAGAAGAGCTAAGCAAATAGAGGAAATATCCATTGTCAGATGATTAAATCTTTATCAGCATCATCAGCCATGTTGAAAACAGGCCTGGGCGCCTGGGTGGCTCAGTTGGATAGGCGACTGCCTTCGGCTCAGGTCATGATCCTGGAGTCCCGGGATCGAGTCCCGCATCGGGCTCCCTGCTCGGCAGGGAGTCTGCTTCTCCCTCTAACCCTCCTCCCTCTCATGCTCTCTGTCTCTCATTCTCTCTCTCGCAAATAAATAAAATCTTTAAAAAAAAAAAAAAAAAGAAAACAGGCCTTTGTGTTGGCCCTCGCGGGAACAGCTGTGCTCGGAGCCTTGCTTTTCACCAGACTGGCTACAGGACACAACACCACAGCATGTGGCTGCAAACCAAAATACTCTCATTGTTTGGCACGGCGTCTCACTTTGCATCTGATTGTGTTTGGGACACATAGATACAGTTTGTCAAGAAAACCTTGATTCTCTTCTTGGTTTTTGCCCTAATCTTGGGTAGGTCACTTGAACTATATGAGCTACTTTGTTGATTTGTAAAAAATGGGAATAATAATGCCTATTTTTCTTCCCTCTTAAGAATTTTATGAAGATAAGGTAGGAATATTTTTTGAAGACAAAACTTTTCATAAAAGGCAGTTGACATTATTATTATCAGTATTACTATTATTGCCAGGGCTAATTTCCAAGTGTGTGCTTTGCCAAGTTCACATTAGCACAGTTCTGTTGACTGTGGCTGTTGGAAATTCTCACCTTGTGATCTACATACAGACTTCTCATGCAGCTTCCAGAAGTTTTCATTCGCCTCACTTCTTTATCCTTTTTTATAATCCTGGGGAGAAAGTAGGGTTTGAAAAGAAAGGGGACTTCTGTTAGCATTTTATATAATAACTGAAGCTATATATCCTCCAAGCCCCAAACTGTACAATAAAAGTTTTCTTGGATACTACTTTTCTCCCATAATTCCTAGCACATAGCTTATTAAGTTATTAACCAGCAATTTCTCTGGCAGCATATTAAACTTTACTTTTAAACAAGTCACAGAGGGGGGGAAACATGCATCTCTCATAAAAGGAATAAAAAACATACACCCTCTAAAACGATTTCCCCAGGCTTTGAACAAATCCCAAGCCCCACACAAGGTCTCTTTTTCCTCATTCTCTGCACATAACTTGAGTGTTAGTACATTAATGAGAAAAAGATGCCTAATAGAAAGATGGAAAAATATGAGGGCCTCTGGGGGGTGTGGGAGGCTCCCTGGGGGTCCTCTGAAAAGGCAGGTGAGCCTTAATGGAAGGAAAAGGCAAAGCCTTGGCCTTGAGCTTGTGGGTTTCCTCTTGAGCAGTGGTTTTGCCAGGGGAGTCGAGGTGGCTGTGGCCTGGGCCCTGACCTGCGAAGTGCCCCGGTGTCTTCTACGGACTGCCTGGGCCTTGCCGAGTGCCTACCCAGAACCCTGGTAAGGTGGTTAGGGCCCTGTTTGCACAGATGCCATTCCCTAGAACAAAAGCTGCTTTTCCAGGGGAAGCCCCATGTGCTCTGTAGCCATGGCTGGGACGTTTGGTCCCTTTCTGGACAGACTCACAGCTCCTGGTCTCCTGCTTTGGGCATAGGCGACTCAGTCAGTTCCCTGTAAACTGGTCAACCACCAGAGCAGGGCACAAAGATGGCTTCACTTTAAAAGGAAAATTGAAGTAGGAGGGCCACAGGGCAGCTTCTGTGTGTGGGTGTGAGTATAAACACTTGCAAAGCTCCAGACCAAGGAAGGCTGGATGGAAGTTGGAGCATACCATAAAAATGCAGCCCTGCCGTCACATACCCTCAGGGGAGGGCAAGGTAAACGAGCAGTCCTGGGGAGCCAGCCAGAGCCTGCACGCTGCTGCTAGCTGGCCCCAAGTGCAGAGCGAGATTCTGGATGTTACGGGGGGGTGGGGGGGGGTGGAGGGAATCACTTGTTTAAAAATATATATTCTGCAATTCATGACCATTTGGCATCTTGGTTTAAACAAATCCCCTATTGTTGTTACAAGAATGCCATGTGATGGTTGCTTGGCTGGGGGCTGTGGTAAAAATGGAAATCAGAAGGGAGAGAGGGGTTCTTTTTTATTTAATTTACACTTCCACATTTACATAACTTAATGTGGACTGCATCAAAGGAGTACCTCCTGGCTCCCAACCCACAACAGCTCTTCCTTTTATATCCAAATGTAAAGAGAGGCAACTCTGGTTCTGTGGGCAGCTACCATTGCAGAGACTCGCACTGCCTAGGTTTGCAAAGATGGCCTCCGGGATCTCTGGGAGACCAAAGGAAGGTCAACAAAATACCCTGTGTCGAGTCAGCGGTTCCAATTGTCCTCGGAGGCTGTTTTCTGATGGTTAGTCAGGGAAGGTTTTCCTAAAGGACAGGCTTTGAAGGGAACTTTCAATAAAGGACATGGTGTGGCTGGTCATGTGTCAAGTCTGGGGTTCATGGTAAGATACGGGAGCATGTTCTAGACTTTTCCCCACTTTCCCTCTCCCACCACCTTCCCTCTCTCATTATTCTTCTCTTGCCCCTTCCCCCACTTCTCACCTGCCTTCTCTCCCCTTGCTCCCCACCTACTTTCCTTCTCTTTTTCTGGTTTTCTTCTTTCCAACCTGTTCTGGGCCTGGTGGCAGTCCCTGGGATATCGCTTTATTAACTCCACTGCTGGCTCCCTGGTAAGAGGCTGCCAGTGCTTTTTGTTCATCGTTGTGGTTGAGAACGGAAGTGGTCTGAGTAGGAGTGAGCCTGGGTAGGGGCCAGGATTAGAGCCCACAATGGGCTGTGATGAGCCCCTGCTAGGGCTCGAGCTCCCCAGTCATTCTGAGCCATCAAGCTCGTCAGCTGCAGCTGTTTGATTTTCTGGTATTCATTCGTCCCTGCATATGGCAAGCTTGTTCTCACCATTGTATCTGCCTTAGTGAGCTGTCCTGCCTCGATTCCCTCTTTTCCTTCACCGGCCAGATCCTTCCGTGTCTCCAGACCCCTCCTCCATGACATTCCCTCTCACAGTTTTTTGTACATTTTGTTTTTCTCCATATACACCCTCCAGCACACACACACACACACACACACACACAC
>NW_022589801.1:149801-281008 GCF_004348235.1 Phoca vitulina
CACACACACACACACACACACACACACACCACCCTGCAAGGCCAGAACGTTTTCCTTTCCCTCCCTTTCCATCCCAAATAGGATATCCCCTGTGGCGCTCAGTAGATATTTCTAGATTAATAAAGTTAGGCCATGAGTCTAATTAGGCTTCTGGGGGAGTAGTTCCCTGGGGATTAGAGTGACCTCAGACCCTGACTCTGTTGAAGTCCAGATACAGTGTCTTGACTTAGAGACCTTAACAGACACTAGCAGCCTAAAGCCACAACAGCTGTTTCCAGCCATCTGAAGATGGCAGTGAATGCTTCTGGAAGAATATAGTGTGTCCAGAATGAACTGTCTGTCCCTTCTAGGGAGCCCACCAAAGCTTCACACTAGTGCGTGGGGATCCTAGCTTTCCTGTATGGATTGGGCTGGTGGGGTCCCCCTGGTGGCTTCAACCCTTTGGAGCTTTGATCTCTTAAAGGTCACTCCTAAGCTCTCCCTTTGGGTGTTTCACTCATCCTCTGTCATTTCCTGTTGTCCCTCCCCTCCTACGTCCCCTTTGCACTTCTCATTATTTTCCAAATGTGTCATGTGCCCTGGTCTTTGGACATGTTGCTTCTTCTGCTGGGGTCACTCTGCCCATGTTCTGTATCCCAGACTCCTCATTCTCCAGCTCTTTGCCAAGTCACTTCCTAACTCACCCAGGAGGACTGGGCAGGTCCCTCTTCAACCATCCTTAATTTTTACTCTGTCAGACCCCTCTTTTGGGCCACCCCTCATACTCTAGTATGATTGGTTGCATGTTTCTTCTGCTAAACTGGTGGCTTTCAAGATTTTTTGACAGCCACTCGAAACAAATATTTTACGTATGACCGAATGTGTCTGTGTGTGTATATATGTACACACATGAAATCTTGCACAGTTTGGAATTGTGATAATATCTGTATAAGATGTGAACAGTCTGTAAGAAAAAAATGCATAGGGCAATTTACTCAAGTTGTAGCACATTTAATTTCAGGAGTGTTTGCTTTCAACATATCCACCATCACTTTGGATACCAGGCATAACCCTGTTGATACCATTCAGTATAATGCAGGGTGGCTTATTACCTGGAAAAGAAAAAGAAAAGAGAACAAATCAACCAATGTTTTAACTTAAAATTATTGCATTTCATAAATTATTTACCTCTAACACCTAAGATAATTTATTAAAAATTGATCCTGGGCAAGGACTTTATAGCAACAAGTGAAGGAAACAATGCTTCCCTTTATGCTTTGATGCACTCTGACTATATTTTCCTCCTCCCTCCCTCCTTCTCTTCCTCTCTTCCTCTCTCTGCCTCTCTTTTCCTCCTCTGCTCCCTCCCTCCTTTGTGCCCCCAGATCCTCTGTGTTCCCCCCTACCTCCCTCCTCCCCACCTTCCCCTCCATTCCTTTTTCTCTCTCTTACACTGATTGATTTCATAGTCAACAAAATGGGTCACAACCTATAGTTTGAAAAACACCATTCAGGACTCGAAGTTCCTTGAGGGCAGTGACTATGTCACTGAATCATTTTATCTTCATATTTCCAAACCCTGGCACTAATCCTAGCTCTCAATAGCCTCCCAGTAAATGTTTTCCGAATGAATGGGCCTCAGTTAAGAAGCTCTACAGCCACTGGGATTCCGGAAGGGACGGGGGAAGTGAATAATTTATCACAGACTTCCCAGGAACTCCTGCTGTCCTCCAGACACTAGGGCCATTGTGGATGTGTCTGGGAAGCCCTGCTCTCCCTGCCCTGCCTTCTCCCTCCCACCAGTTTCCAGGAGAGAGGGCAGGAGGTTTAATGAAGTTCAGAGATTTCCCAAGGCAGAAGTGGATTCATCAGGTTCTCAGGTGGATATTTGTCAAGGGGCGAATGTTTTTAAAAAAAAATGGAAGAAAGCGAGATTCTCAACAAGCCCTCTGTTTGATTTTATATATGTAAACTTTGTCCTCCTAGTACCTGGATCCTTGCTGCTCCTTCTACGGCCGCGGCTCTGCCATTTTTCAGCCCATCTGTTAGACCCTGACCACTTCTGACTTTTTTTTTCTTTTTGAACACTCTAAATCTCTATTATACTGTGCCCCATGCCAGGATTTTTCCATTTGGGGGTAGAAAAAAAATCCCCAAGCCCACCAAAACCCTGTGGGTTGGTTTCCTGTCCAGCTGGCTTACTGTTCCCTAGGATTTTATTCCCATCATCAAAGTGGCTTGACAGACCAAGAACAAACCTCTGGCTCACCCTGAACTCACAGTGTACCATTTCCAAGTCAGAACAAACATCAAGTAACAGTGAGAGAGAAAGAGAGAGAACAAAATGATTTTCCTGACCTAGAAGCCAGTTCAGAGTGAGGCCCAGCTCTGAATCCAGACAGGGATGTCATGTGGCTGTGGCCGTGGCTCTGGCTGTGGCCGTCCTTGGGTTTGGAGGCATGAACAGTGGACTCCAAGCCAGAATTTCTGTCTCAGTGGGTCTCAAAGGAGAAGCCATGGACGGACTCCTTTATGGCCCCAGATCCTCTGTTTCCTGGAATCAAGAGCAGCAGCATTCGAGGGAACACCCCACAATCTCAATGAGTGCATCAGACTTGGCCCAGAGCCTCTCCATTATGGGGGCAGTCAGAGTGGTCCCTGGAGTGTCCCAGGAGGCCAGCAAGGTCACCAGCCTGTGCCAGGTCCAAAAAAAGATGCAGAACACTTCAGCCAGGTAGGCAGGGGGGCTCTAAAAATTGCCAACCTTTTCTCTACTCATTTAGAAATCCTAAAAAATATATTAACTTAGCTAAAAATCTCATGGAAACTAGGCTCCTCGTCAGAGTTGAAAGTCAAACCAGCTTCCCCAAAATTTCCCTTTATGGTTCTGTATGGCTGTACCAACAGAAGAACATCCAGGGTGAGAGGCTGTGACTCTGAGGCCACATGGGAGCAGGCAATGCATTTTTCCACTAAGAAGAACCCAGTTAGCATGAGGCATCCCATCTCCTGAAGGCCTGGCCTGCCTTCTTCTTCTTCCTGCTTTTCAACACATTCTCGCATCTTCCCCTCCTGATCTCCCCAGGTCTGTAGACAGGCCAGACTAATTACTTCCCATATCTATTGCCCCCTCTCAAAATGCCCTTCCCCATCAACTTTGTCTAGCTAAAATCTTCCCAGCGTTCACAGCCCGGTTGGAATTACATCTTCATAAACCTTTCCCATTGCTCCAGTCCGCCCTGATGTTCTTTCTCTTCACTCCTTGCATCCTGTCCCAAAGTTTGCCCTTATTTTTGTCTCCATAAGTGGACAGAATTCTCTGAGGTCAGAAATCATCTCCTGGGGGCGCCTGGGTGGCTCAGTCGTTAAGCG
The DNA here is from genome assembly GCF_004348235.1 of Phoca vitulina. NCBI lineage: Eukaryota > Metazoa > Chordata > Mammalia > Carnivora > Phocidae > Phoca > Phoca vitulina. Next base: position 153,153 of record NW_022589801.1, read on the forward strand.
TCTGCCTTCGGCTCAGGTCATGATCCCGGGGTCCTGGGATTGAGCCCTGCATCGGACTCTCCGCTCAGCGGGAGGCCTGCTTCTCCCTCTCCCACTCCCCCTGCTTGTGTTCCCTCTCTCACTGTGTCTCTGTCAAATAAATAAATAAAATCTTAAAAAAAAAGAAGAAAAGAAATCATCTCCTGTACCTCACTTCCCAGCACTTAGCTCAAAGCCGGGTGCTCAGGGAATTCCATCGGCTCTCTGTAGGCCGCTTACTCGGCCCTGTACTAGATATCTGATGATTCATTAACCCCCAGCGTTGGCTTTTCTCACTTTTGTTCTTGAGTGGTCCTTTCTTTGGCAGAGGGAAGTCCTACCTGTTAAACAGTGGAAATGCCAGAATTGCAAATTATATCATTAAAGAAGTTTTCATAAGCTGTGGGTCTTTCATAGGGAGTAGAAGAATAAGGACAGGAGTTAGGATTGAGAGACCTGGGGAAAACGAGATACAAACAAAAGATAGGGGCAGGATTGGGAAGAAAAATTCCAAATAGATAAAAGTTTTAAGCAACAACAACAAAAAATGGAACTGTGAAGTACTACAAGAAAATATGGGAAAATTCTAAATTATGGATACTAAATTACCTATCTATATAATCTTGAAGAAGGTTTAGACTTTGTAAGCATGATATAAAACCCAGGAGACACAAATAAAAATACCAGTATATTTGGCTGCATAGAACTAAACATTTTTGACTTGTAAAAAATTTATAAAGTTGAAAGACAAATGATAAACTGTAAAAATATTTGTAGCACATGTGACAAAGAATAGATTTCCTTAATACACAGAGAGCTCCCAAAAATCAACAAGAAAAAGACCAACAACGTAATGGACAGAGAAATTGAATACATTTCACAGAGCAGGAAATTCAGATATCTTTTTTGAAAAGCATGTGAAGTGATGATCAGCCTCACTTACAACAAAATAATTGCAACATAAAAATGATGAGATACTGTTTTTCACTTATCATCTTGGTAAAAGTCAAAAAGTTTAATAGTCCACTGTGTTGGTCAGGTTGTGGGAGACTAGAATTCTGACATGCTGTTGGTGAAAGTGTAAATTGGTACAGTCTCTTTGGAGAGCATCTTATTAAAAGCAGTCATAGTTTTAAATGTGCAAATATCTTGATCCATCCATTCAGCTTCTAGGAATTTCTCCCCTGAGTACTCACTGATATGCACAAAACTGATGTATATATACATTCCTTATTGTTTTTAGCAAAATATCTTAAACAATCTGAATTCTTTCAAAAGAGGATTGGTATCTCCATGGCATGGAGCAGTCTACAACCATTGAAAAATGAGGCAGATCTCTGTTTTTATTTTTATTTTTTAAGATTTTATTTATTTGTCAGAGAGAGAGAGAGTGCGTGCACAAGCAGGGAGAGCGACAGGCAGAGGGAGAAGCAGGCTCCCCACCGAGCAAGGAGCCCGGTGCGGGACTCGATCCGAGGACACCGGGATCATGACCCAAGCCAAAGGCAGACGCTTAACCAAATGAGCCAGCCAGGTGTCCCCAGATCTCTGTTTTTAATGGCATGATGTCGAAAATACGTAAGTGAGAAAAAGTAATGCCTAGAACTTACTATATAGTAAACTACTATTTGTGTAAAAATAAGTGGGTAGCTATAGATAGATGCTTGTAAATGAACAGAATGAGCCTGGAAGGACATACTGAGAAGTAGTAATAGTGGTTGCCTCGGGGGAACAGAAGGTGAGTAGAGGGCAGTGGGTGGAAGAGAACTTCATTTTCACCGCATGCCCTTTTGTACTGACTTATTTTTATACCATGTACACATGTTACCTATTTTTTAAAGCTGATTTATAAAAAATAGCTACGTGCAGGTATGAAATTAGGCCAAATGTGAGGTATGCATATAAATTAGGAGTTATGGTAGGGTAGGAGTGGAAGCAAACAGATAACTGTAGAGGAAGCAAGTCAGTAGCACAGAAGCGAGGCAGGTCAGCCACAGAGAGACCTGGACACAAGACAGTTTTGAGTCAAAAGGACCTGATTTGCTTTTCATGCGAGAGCATATGCCAGCCCTAGATATGGGCAGTTCAGGATAGAGTAGGAATAAATTTTAGGGAAATGGTAAGACTGTTCAAATGCAGGGAATGGGGAGGATGGGTTTAGGGGTCAGGTAAATAGAATTTCATTAGCCAGAACACTTGTGCCACTCCCTACTCTCAGGCTGGAAGCAGAGAAGGCAGGGAGCGAACACTGACGGAGCGTCTGCCGTGGCCCAGCAGCGAGGCGGAAATTCCGGTTGCCGCACCACGCCGGAAGTCACACGGTGACTCACCATGCAGTGATTAGGGTTTCCATTGTACCGGTCAGGAATATGACTCAGGTCACAGAAATAAGCAGCAAAGCCAAGATTCAAACCCAGATCTGTCCCTTCTCTTTTTACTACCTGTACTGAATTATCAGTACACCAGGGAGGCCCTTTTCATGGTCAGTCTGAACCTGGGCTCAGAGCCAGGGGGACCTTCAGCACTGTTCTCAAAAGAAAGTCTTCATTCTTCCTTTTTTATCCAGACCCCTAAATCCAAGCCCACTTACTTTTTCCAGCGTGTGGTTCAAAGAGTAAAGTGAACTCCATTTACTGAAAGAAGAACTTTCCATTCATTGGGAAAGGAATGTCTGTCGCAGGGTTTGTTAGTGCTTCCGTGTGTTTGTTTTTCAGCTGGTTTTTTTAAGTCCGTAGGTATGGTTTGTCCTATGGCAGTGAGTTCTCCTTCTCCAAAATGCTCAGTCAGTGACACTCGTAACCAGTGATTCCCTCCCCCCCCAATATGTCCACTAAAGCAGAAAAATAACAGAATCTAATTCCCCCTGCCAGCCTCCTTGTTTTCAAATAACTGGGAGAGGATACCGGGTTTTGTTTGTTTTCAGTTTGTTTTATTTGGAACCAGAGCATAGAGTTTTATCTGTTTTGTGCATGCGTATCCCCAACCTCCACCATATGCTCTAGGATTTCATTTCCTTATTTGACTTACTGACATGTTTCTACTATTGGCGATTTTCTGTCTTTTTTAGCATTTGCCGTAACTCCCTAAGCCTCATGATGTGCCTGTCAGAAAATACCTTTTTCTCTTCTGTGACCCAGGCCTCAGGGAGAGAAAATATCAATTTATCTCCTGTTCTTTACCTTTCTAGGCAAAATCCATGTTTGGTGACCAGAGCTGTATATATTGACATTCTCTTCCTGTTGACTCGCTGCCTTGACAAACCCACGAAAGGCACAGAGCCAGGTATGACTCATAGTTATATCATATTTTGGAATGATTATGGATCTTTGAAATACAGGTGGGGCTTTGAGTGGCTCTACCACACACTGCCCCCCAGCTTCTACTTTTGTAAAACTAACCACACATCAAAATGAGGCATGGTGTCATACGGTTCCCTCGTAGAAGCTTCTCCAGGAAACTTGCCCTTGTTTAGTTGGAAGTTTGCCATTTATTTTCTATTTGGTCATTCAGGAAGGAGTTTGGACTATACCCAGATACCCTCTGTTTCAGAGACCTTGGTTTTTTTCCTCTTCCATGCATCATTTTCTTTGAAATTCATCATTTTCAATAACGGAGAGTCCATTCTGCTCCATTCCGCGGAGCTAACTGAGCTGGGTTCGTTTGATCCTGGAGTCTGGGTACCTGAGACTCAGTCCCAAATCCACCCTTCACTGCCTTAAGCTCTGACTTGAGATGTGTTCCTCGGTCATATATGTTTTCCTGGTATGGGGCGCCAGATCCATATACCGTTGTTCTGTTTTAATCACGATTCACAGAGTGGTTTTCTTAAAATGGAGAAGGGCAACTCCAAATTAAAAAAAAAATTTTTTTTGATGTGTTTATATAAGAGGCTGCAGGAAGTGCTGTACATGAGCTCCAGGCCACAGACTGAAACTGATTTCCATCAACACAAACTGGAATGCAGGGTAATGAGCCTGCAACTGGTTAAAATCAGCCTCTTCTAATTGATTAGGCCTGTCTAAAGGAGGCTACAATTACAAAGTCACATTCTGAGTACAAGCAGGCCAGGCCTTTCCTCTGTTACATTTAGTCTGTCAATGATTTGTTGTCTTCAGTAAATATATTCAGGCTGTCAGAGTCCAGCTCTGTCCATATGGAACCCTGTTCCCAAATTCAAACCAATTTAAAGTGCTTTGAGGGGGAGGTGCGAAACCACCTCACCCGGATCAATGTATATTAGCCCACAAAGACCCTGTGGCCATGCAGAGGTAAGAAGAACACGCCTGAACTTTCATCAGCTCCATAGCCCTGCAGAGGGGCAGCTATTGTATCCGTTTAATAGAATAGGATCGTATAGTTTTATAGCTGTAAAACAGTCCTAGTTTATGCCTCTTGTCCCAGCGTAATTATTAAGAGTGCCTCCCCTTTACCCTTGAAAGTGTCCAGGTTTGCACCATATATTATAGATCACCCCCGCTGTAAGGGACCTCAGGGTTGCGCCACCTTATTTTACACTTGGGCTAACTGGGGTGCAGAGATTATAAATCAGATGTTACCAAGTAAGTTGGTTCGGGTTTCCTCTATTTTTGTATTTCAGTTCCAAATTCCATATATCTTGACAGTACTTCTCTGCTTAGTAGCTAAAGGACTTTGGCCTTGAAAGAGTTGCTCACAACTAACGAGTCCAGGCTTTGGAATCCTCTTGGAGTTGTGTGGTTGACCGTAATCATCAGTTTATTTGAACTAAGTTTCTCTTAACGTATTTTACGTATTTTAACCTTTATTCCTTGTCTGGAGGGATTAACCCTTGAATGTTGTGGGCAAAATCCATGTTTGGTGGATTCTCTATTCTCCAACCACCCGCCCTTTACTGATGCTTGGGCTCCTCCATGAAGACGTTGGCCTTTTTGAGCCATCCTTTCCTCCAGTCTTGTGTTATAGAAGAGTTTGTACCCCAGTTGAATGTGATCACAGCTGTGGTTTATTTTACTCAGCTGTATCGTACTTGCATTGATGCATCATTCCTCTTACTAAGTCATTACTCTGAGGAGGAGGATACTCTGAGGAGGAGGTGGGTGCTCTTGCCTTTATTCTAGTATGACACCTATCGCTCGAAATATTTTATCCCGCATTGCCCATTGTGGCAGTCACTAGCCACATGTGGCTCCTAAGCACTTGGGATGGGCCGATCCAAATGGGAATGTTTTGGATGAATAAAATACACACCCAATTTCAAAGAGTTAGTATGAAAAAAAGAATGTAAAATTTCTCGTTCACTTTTTATATTGATTGCATGTTGGAATGATACTATTTTTGATATATTAGATTAAATATATTATTAAAATTAATTTCACCTATTTCTTTTTACTTCAAAAAATGTGGCTGCTGGAAAATAAAAAATTGTATATGTGGCTCATATTATCTTCCTATCAGACAAGTAAGGATTTTATCCAGTCCTTTGGGGTTTGCCCACATAAGCCACAGATGTGTGTGTATATGTGTGTCTATCTGCATGAATGTTATATAATCATTTAATATACATCCACACAAACAGTGGTAATAAATTTTCCTCCTTTGAGGATGGAACTAGATTTTTAGAACTAACCAAATGTCAAATACGATGGCGATTAAGATGGACGGCACTGTTTAAGAAAAAAATAAACTGTGAACTTAAAGAAATGAAATCTATTCTTATGTGTTTCATAAATTATTTCCAAAGGCAGCTTGAGCAACAGCTAAATATGTTACCAAACAAGGCGATCACTTACTTAGATATGTAGACTTCAATATGATTTCAAAATAATGTCATGACATTATAGTGTTACCCTGCAAGTACCTTGAAAGAATGGATCATGCCTTAGATTCTTCATCCCTCAGCTAAGCACATAGCAGGCCCTCGTTAAATGAGTTGGTTATTAACTGATTGAAATGCACAGTTTTCCTCAGTTTTTAGGATGGTAACAGTTGTCATCAAAATACAAAGTCTTATTTAAATTCATGCATCAATCAGTTGTAAATTCATTTTCTGAATTCAAATGTTATGTTTATATCATGTGTTGTCATGTTCATTTCATGTCTGTAAATGTGTACATATCTACCTCCATTATTAGCTCACAAAGCTCTGAGTAGGGAGTATATCGTTTAGGCTCTAAAGCCGTAGCCCTGGGTTTGAATCCCAGATCTGCTGTTTAGCTTTGTGACCTTAGGCAAGTCATTGAACCTCTCGGAGACAATTTTTCTCAATTGTAATTGGGGGTGGTGACAGGATCTACATCTTATAGTGGAAGTTGACGAATTTATGTAAATTCCTATGTAAGGAATGTGCTTTGCATCACACAGAATAAGTGCTCAATAAATATTAGCTACTGTTAATATTATTATGATCCTCATTATCATTAGCTAGAAACCATGCATCTGTCTAGTCCCCTGCAGCCCCTTACATTCACAGCTCTCTTACTTTAAACATCTTCAGGAAAGAAGAAATGTCTGCTTTCCTGGGAAAATACTGAAAGATGGCATAGCCGTCGTAGAATGTCAGGAAATCCACTTGATTAAGGCTGCTCCTGCCCCTTTGAGTCCAAAAAAGGATCATTTTTGTTGTTCATGTATTTTTTCATTCATCAGAAGTGACATGCTAACATCAGACACGTTGAGCACCTATAGCTAGAGACACACATACATGGGTTTTGGGCTTACAAGTAGGGGCAGTAAGAGATTACAGGTGCTGTAAAGGAAGTGTTTATGGGATACATTGGAGGCACCAAAGACTGGAAGGTCATTTCTACTTGGGAAGACAGGAAGGCTTCATAGAGGAGAAGGTAGTTGAGCAGAGTTTTGAGGGTGAGTAGAGATTCACCACATGGGCAAGGTGAAGGTGGGCATTATAGATAGAGGGAGGAGCATGGCCAGAGCTACAGAGGCACAAGTCAGCACAGCCTTCAAAGTGCAAGGGCAGTGACCAGAGTGTTGGGTTCAAGACCAGGCAGGTGTGACTGGAAGTCACAGAGGCAGGAACTCAATCATGAAGAACCTCATAGGCCAATCTGAGGAGCTTGTAGTTGACTTTATAGACAAAGGAGATTATTGAAGGATATAAGACAGAGAGTCACACCAGGTGGTTTTTAAGACAAGGTGACATTTCATGCCCTCATCCTCCTAGAATGCTTAGAACCTTATGAACTAAGTTCCTATTGTCGCCAAAAAAGAATGTAACTGAAAATCCATTCGTGGATTGTCAGGGGGATTTGTACAGACATTGTGATCATCAGCACTGGGGGTCTGGGAGGTGGGAGTGGGGAACAGAGAACCAGACTGAAGGTAAAGGCCGCAGAGTGCTAAAAATAGCTGTCTTCGAATGGTGCCATCATGGGGGAATTCCTCCTCTTATTTCCATTGTACAGATCTTAAACACCATAATTCTGCTTTATTCATATGAGAGTACGTATTTGTATTTCAACAGTAAATGTATCTAACTATGACTCTTGAAGGCGATTAATTATTCCAAAAGAAATGAAGTAGTATCCATCTCAGGGACACATTTTTGGTTGGAGGAGGATCTGTCCATCTCCTCTCACTGTTCTGTACGTGACCTTGGAAGGCTATGTCCACCTCTAAACTGTCTCAGAACCAGGTTGAGGGGCTGGGGGCATAAACAAGGAGAAAAACAGTGAAGGGGAAAGGCAGGGAAGACGATTAGAAAAGCTTAAGATAATGATGTGTTTTGTGTGATTCAGACTTTTATCTTAGTGCTTCCCCACCCTTTGAGGTTTCCTCAGCCATTAACTAGGTTTTAAAAATTCCAGATCTGGGGGTTTTGTTTTGAGTTCCAAAGTGATTTAAACCCACAGGACTCTCTGTCCCTTGTATTCTTTTTCCTCTTCTGAATCCAGCTGTCATCATTCGTATACATCAGTTTCCTGCTAGAAAGAAAATTATAGTCTCCAGGTGGAGTCGGGGGATGAGGAAGATGAGGCCTGATTGCACACGCACTCTGGGGCTGCCTTGCAGGCCTGGGCAGGGATGCAGAGACTGAGAGCTTTCACTGTCATTGGAAACCCACCTCCCATTTGTCCTCTCAGCTTGGACACTCTCCATCCCACTCCGCCGCGTATAAGTGATCTCGAAAGGCTGTTTCCCTGCCCCTGAAATGTATATAGGATGCCCAGCATACTCTCGTCCTCAGGGAACATTTTCAATACCTTCTTCCTTGTGGGGATCATAATAACTATGACCAACAATTACTGAGCACCTAACTCTGGGCCAAGCATTGTGCCAAGCATCTTGCATGCATCAGTGAGGGAGGTACTAGTGGTTCCTCATGTCAGACATGAGGAAACCCAAGGCGAAGAGACAACTGGCCAAGTGTCACGTGCGTAGCAGGAGGGCAGAGCCTGACCTCTCGGGGCACTTACCCCATGGCTCCACAGCACAATCAGGGCCAGAATCAGGAACACCATTACCTCGGGGAGGGTGCCCTAGAACCCTCTTGGTTGTTCCAACTTCCCAGTCCTCTTCCTCTCCTGTAGAACCCCCAGGCCTCAGAGAGGGATCCCCTTCATAGGAGCTTCTGGATCACATGCTCACATGGGCACTTTCTTGCCCGCATTTCTGTCTCCCGTGCCGGCAGTATGTGGAATACCATGAGGGTGTACCTGGGACAGAAGCAGTTACTAGAAAGAGAGAGCTTGACCGCTCCCAGGCAGCCACCTGCCCTTTCTCTCTTTGGAAGTGGACCCACGGCCACCGCATGAAACACTTCCCAGTACCAGGCTGCTGGCGGCTGTGTTTTGTGGTTTCTTTGTTAGTTGGGATTTATAGCTCAGATCTCATCATTCTGCCAAGTGCAATAAACATTTTGTTTTACTGGAATGTAACTTTTATTATTGTTATTATTTTTCTTCTCAATGCCTTAAAAGTGACCAGCTTGAGAGTGTGAAGTCAGAATCCCTAAATAGTCTGAATGCCAAGTTAGTGCGCTCTGTAGATCAGTTTAAGATTAGAAGACAGGCTCTCATTTATTACCACTTGTATTTATATAATGGAAGTTAGGTAATGTAAGCGCTCCCAAAGTCCAGCTCAGATGGATGATGATGGTGGTTAAACAGTAAAACCTGTGACAAGTATCCAACAATGCCTTGCATTTGTACGGCCTTGAACATGAATAATATATGTGTGACATGAATAAATATAAGGTCAGTGATTTTTATGACATACTAACTTCCTTTACCTAAGTTCCTGGGAAATATAGCCAAACAATTACAGAGAATGAAAACACTGGCAACTTACAAACACCTGCTTTGATTATTTGGTCTAATTAGGTTAAATTTAACCAATCCCATCTGAACAAATTGAAAACAATTCTTATCTGTTCCCTTGGTCATGTATTTTATCGGTGTTGGATGCAGATGTGTTTAATATGACACAGTTGGTGCTATTCTCTCAGCTCTGGGTGGGAGATAAAAGGGAATCGAGAACATATTTTTAGAGTCTTCTGGGGACTTTTTATTTCTGGGCCTGCAGCTATGAAATTTCAAGGAAAAAAAAACAGGCTTTGTTGTCAATAAATTAGTTGCTTTTCTCCAAAACACTGAGACTGTCATCTGAACAGTTGCTTTTGCCAAAAGTATCTTTCCCAGGGAACAGTGAGCTCCCAAAATAAGCAGATGATTCTAGCTGCCTTTCGGAAGTCAGAATAATACAGGATGTGTTATTAGATCGCTAGGTTCATGTGGTGTTTACCTCTCGTTAATTCCAAGCCTGGTGCTGAGGACATAAGCCCACAGTTCTTAGAATTTTAGAGTTTAGAGACCATTTAATCAGTAGGTAGAATGGAAATGATAGCAATTAAGTGACTTGCCCAAGGTCACATAGCTGGTTGGTGAAATAGTCAAGCTTCCTTGGCTCCTGGTCCGCTGCCTATTTCTGTGACCAAAATTAAGAACCTCTAATAGTGTGAGTTGGGCTGAGTGTCTGGATCTGTCATGGAACCATGTCATGAAACTGTCTTACCTACATTTCCACCCCAGGAGTACAATACTGTTCACATGAGCAACCTCAGAACAGTTGTGATTTCGGTTTTTCCTCTGTGTTCTTGTCTTGCCCCACTCTAGCAGCCCTCATCACAGATAATCTGAAACTAGTTACCTAGTGTCAAGTAAATTACTTAAGCAAGCTGTTTTTGAAAGCTTATTCTAGATATCTCAAATAAATGGAATCATACAACATGTGGCCTTTTGTGTCTGGCTTCTTTCACTTAACAGTGTTTTCAAGGTTCATCCATGTTGTATCATGAATCAACACTATTCTTTTTTATGGCAGAATAGTATTCCACTGGATCAGTATACCACATTTTGCTTATTCATCAGTTGATGGTCATTTGGGTTGTTTCTACTTTTTGGCTATTATGAATAATACTATTATAAGGATTCATGGACAAGTGTTTGTGGGGATGTATGTTTTGAGTTCCCTTGGGTATTGACCTAGAAGTAGAATTGCTGGGCATATGCCAACGCTAAGTTGAACTTTTTGAGGAATTGGCAAACTGTTTCCAAAGAGACTACATCATTTTACATTCCTGCCAGCAGTGTATGAGGGTTCCAGTTTCTCCACATCCTTGACAGCACTTGTTATTGTCCATCTTTTTTTATTATTGCCGTCTTGGTAGGCATGAAGCAATATTGCATTGTGCTTTTTGATTTGCATTTCCCTTATGGCTAGTGATGTCAAACATCTGTTCTACTGCTAACTGGCCCTTTGTATATCATCTTTAGGGAATTGTCTGTTCAGATCCTTTGCCCATTTTTAAATTGGGTTGTTTGTCTTTTTATTCTTGAGTTATAAGAGTTCTTTATATATTCTGGATATTAATCCCTTATCAGATATATATGATATACAACTATTTTCTCCCATTCTGTGGGTTGTCTTTTCACCTTCTTGATAATGTCCTTTGATGTACAGAAGTTTTTAGGTTTGATGACATCCAGTTTATCTATTTTTCTTTTGTTGCTTATGCTTTTGACATCAAATCTAAGAAACCATTGCCTAATCCAAGGTCATGAAGATTTGTACGCATGTTTTCTTTTAAAGACTTTTATAGTTTTACCTCTTCACATTTAGGTTTCTGATCCATTTTTTCTCAGATTTATTTATTTTAGAGAGAGAGAGAGTGAGTGAGCGGTGGGGAGGGCCAGAGGGAGAGAGAGAGAGAGTCTCAAGCAGACTCTGTGTTGAGCACAGAGCCTGTTGCGGGGCTTAATCTCACGACCTGGGCCAAAATCAAGTGTTGGACACTCAACTGACTCTACCACCCAGGTGCCCCAGTTTCTGATCCATTTTGAGTGAATTTTTGTAATTGGTGTGAGGTACAGAACCAACCTCATCCTTTTGCATGTGGCTATGCATTTATCCCAGCACAATTTGTTGAAAAGACTTACTATCCTTTCCTCATTGAATTGTCTTAGTACCCTGGTCAAATGTCAATTGACCATAAATATATGGATTTATTTCTGGACTCTCAATTCTATTCCATTGACCTATATTCTGTCCTTATGCCAGAACCATACTGTCTTGACTCTCACTGCTTTCTAGTAACTTTTGAAATTAGGGTGTAAACCCTCCAACTTTGTTCTGTTTCGAGATTGTTTTGGCTGGGTCGCTTACATTGTCATACAAATCTTAGGAACAGTTTGTCAACTTCTGCAAAAAGGAAAGAAAAACCAGCTAGGATCTTGATAGGTATAGTGTTAAATCTGTAGGTCAATTTGAGGAGTATTGTCATTATAACAATATTATGTCTTCAGGAATTCAGATCAGAACACAGGATGTCCTTCCATTTATTTAGATCTTCTTTCAGTGATGTTTTGTAGTTTTCAGTGTACACATCATGAACATCTTTTGTTAAATAATTTATTCCTATTTTATTCTTTCTGATGCTGTTGTAAATGAAATTATTTTCTTAATTTCAATTTTGGATGGTTTGTTGCTACTGTATAGAAGTACAATTGATATTTGTATATTAATCTTATATCCTACAACCTTACTGAAGTCATTTACTAGGGGTTTTTTTGTGGATTCCTTGGGATTTTCTATAAACGAGATCATGTTATGTGCAACATAGTTTGTACTTCTTCCTTTCCAGTCTGGCTGCCTTTTATTTATTTTTCTAATTGTCTAATTACTCTAGCTAGAACCTCCTGTAGAATGTTAAATAAAAATGGCAAGAGCAGACATTCTTGTCTTTTTCTTGATCTTGGGGGGAGAGAGTTTTCCATCTTTCACCATCGAGCATGTTGTCAGCTGTGGGTTTTTCATAGATATACTTTATCAGGTCGAAGAAGTTCCCTTATTTCTAGTTTGTTGAGTGTTTTTACTGTGAAAGGGTGTTGGATTTTGTCATATTCTTTTTCTATATCTATTGAGATGATCATGTGATTTTTTTTACCTTTATTAATATGATGTGACCCATTAATTTTTATTGCTGGGTAGTGTTCCATTATATGCATGGTTTGTTTATATTAACTCATCAGTTGAAATACATGTGGGCATTTCTACTTCTTGGAGATTGTGAATAATATGGCTCTGAGCATTCATGTGGTCATGTTTTTATTTCCCTTAAGTAAAACTTAGGAAAGTGATCACTGGGTCATATGATAAGGATTACAAGAAACTGCCAAACTTATTTTCCAAAGGGGCTTACCACTTTGCATGCCCACCAGCTCTGTATGAGAGGTCTAGTTGTTCTATTATCCTCACCTCGACTTGTTATTGTCCCTCTAGTAGCTATTTGAGTGAGTGTAGGATATCTCCTTGTAATTTTAATTTGCATTTCCCAATGACGAGTTATTTTGAACATCTTATATATTTTTGGTAAAGTGTCTATTCAAATCTCTGTCACATTTCTTTTTTAAATTGAGTTGTTGGGGCACCTGGGTGACTCAGTCAGTTAAGCATCTGCCTTTGGCTCACGTCATGATCACAGGGTCCTGGGATCGAGCCCCATATCAGGCTCCCTGCTCAGCTGGAAGCCTGCTTCTCCCTCTCTCTCCCCCTCTGCCCCTCCCTGCCGCTCACGTGCTCTCTCTGTCTCTCTCAAATAAATAAATAAAATCTTTAAAAAAAAAGAGTTGTTTATTTTATTGTTGAGTCTTACTATTGAAAGTTCTTTATTCTGGATATAAGTCCTTTATACAAAGAAATACTTTGCAGATATTTTCTACCTATTGTTTATCTTTTCATTTTCTTAACAATGTCTTTTGAAGAGCAAACATTTTTAATTTTGATGAAGTCCAATTTCTTTGTTTTATGCTTTTTGTGCCCTAGTAAAGAAGCCTTTGCCTATCCCAGGGTCACAAAGATGTTCACTCATGTTTTCTTCTACAATTTTATATTTAAGGTTTTATGTTTATATCTTTGATTGACATCAAGCTAGTTTTCATGTAATCTCCTAAGGTTGAAGTTCTCTTTTTAATTTTTTGCATACAAATAACCAATTATTCCAGCCCCAGTATTTCTTCAAATACTTTTTTTTTTTAAGATTTTATTTATTTATTTAATTGACAGAGAGAGAGAGAGACAGCGAGAGAGGGAACACAAGCAGGGGGAGTGGGAGAGGGAGAAGCCGCTTCCCGCGGAGCTGGGAACCCAATGCAGGGCCATGCAGGGCTCGATCCCAGGACCCTGGGATCATGACCCAAGCCGAAGGCAGCCACCCAACAAACTGAGCCACCCAGGCGCCCCCCAAATACTTTTTCCAGCCCTTTCCCTTTTTCCTCTCTTTCTGGGATTCCACTATATGTATATTAGGTCACTGGAAGTTGTCCCACACATCACTGATGTTCTGGGGTTTTTTTTCTGTGTTTCGTTTTTGATAGCTTCTAATTTATGTCTCTGAATTCACTAATCTTTTGCAGTGTCTAATCTGCTAATCCCATCTAGTGTTTTTTTTATTTCGGGTGTTATCTTGTTCATCTCTGTAAAGTTTGTGTCCCTTTAGTATCTTTCATATTTCTCTTCATCATGTTCCATTTTCCTTTGGATTCTTGACCAAATGCCAGCATGCTTATAGTAGCTGTTATCATATCCTTGTCTCTACTTCCATTATTATTGTAATTTGGGGGTCTTTTTATTAAAGGGTCGTATTTCCCCCCCTTTTTTGCATGCTTATTATTAGGTGCCAGACATGTTGTTGAGCATTGGATTTATTTATTCCTTTATTTATTCCTTTAAAGTGTTGGACTTTTTCTCTCAAATAAACCAATAAAATCTTTAAAAAAAAAAAAATGAAATTTGAAAGTCACATTCCAAGATAGGAAAAATCCACCGCTGGAAGAAAAGCAACTGTAGCAAAAACAAAGAAGTGAGTGGTCATCTCATCCAGAGCAGGAGACAGAGCTCCTGCTTGTCCCACAGACAGGTACACTTACTTCCAGGCTCACGTGCAGTGCTCACCCAGCAGAAGGTACTTAACTCCTCCCTCCACGTTGGGGCTGGATTTCACAAGAAATAGCATTCCCCAGACTGTGTGGGGTTGGCCAGCTGCAAACTGCACCTCACAACATCATTCCTACAGGTGTCAGTGTGCAGTCCAGTAGTGCCAGAAACTTCTGCAGCCTTACAATCAGTTTCTCCTGGAACTGTATGTAACCTGTAGTGCAGGCAGGGGACAGAAGTGGGTGCTCCTCGCTTCTCCCTTATCACAGGAGATGTGACAGAGCTAAGCACCAGTTATTTAAAGGAACCCTCCCAGCCAGCTACCTCCTCTCAAATTGGTTTCACTCTGTATCTCATCGCCTTAGGGCTTTTTTGGGGCGGGGGGGGGGGGGGGGGGGGGGGGGGGGAAGGCAAATCTAAACAGGGATGTCTACGGTGTGGTGCCAGGGAAATTCCTGATTTCCCAGTCTTGTCCCAAGTAGCCTCTCCCTGACAAAGAACCAGCAACAGTGTTTGCTTAGAAGTAATTTTCTGTTTGTGCCTTTGGGTTTTCATGTGTTTATCCACAAGCATTTCCTGACGTCCCCCCTGTGTTGAGCAGAGGTGGGGATGGGATGGTGGGTGGAGTCCAGAAGTAAAAGTTGGTCCCACCCGGCGCCTGATGAGCTCATGTTTAGCCGGCCCAAATCCTTTCGGAGCTCCCAACCAGAGCAGGCTCCCAAGCCCAGGGATTATGTTATTTCTCGGGGTGACAAGATAGTTTTCAGATGGTCTTCTTCAGAAGCTCATCGTCCTTCCCCAGCAGCGGATAAGGAATTCTGTGCTTGAAAAATACATGCCTTTGAGAATATGCTGGGGGCAAGGGAAGGAGGGAATATTTTCAAAGGGATGTGTGTCTGGTCCACACCTGTGTCAGCAGGGCACGAAGGGGTTCTTCTGGAAACGAGGCAAGAAATAAGCAGCCAGCACCAGTTCAGCGTGCTTCTTGAGACAGTCTCCAGATCCTTCCGCCCGGTCATCCTACATGTTTGTTGTTGGAGGGGCCCCTAGGGTCAGGATTACAGTGTATTGGGAGGGACCGAGGATTAAATAGAAGAATGGAATTTCCCTTCGATAAGGAGAAGCCAACATTTATTAAATCAGTTGATTTGTTGTTGTTGTTGTTATTGTTGAAGTTCCTATGGTTTCCTTTGCTTCCCAAATATATTTTTTTTAATGACAAATTGCATAACAGGACATTAACATTCACAGAGCGAACAAATTATCATCCGTGATTATTTTTAGAACCAGTTTATCAACTGTTTGAGGTAAGAACTTTTGTTGGATCTGATTACAGATCTCTCGGACCAGAGCTACACTTCTTTGAAATAGAAAAAACTGGCCACCTTGCTCTGCATTAAAGGTGAAATCTGCTTTATATTTTCTCACCCCCTACTTTTTTAAGGAGGGTAGAGGTTCCGGAACTTTTCTTGACCTACTGGTGTCAGACAGTTCAGAGCCTTTTCAATATGTGAAAGAGAAATGCAGCCATTCATTCACTCATTCAGTTGAGGCAGAGGGAGCATGTGCAAGGTCGGGCAGAATGGAGAAACTCAGGCTGATTCTCATGGCAAGTGAGCATGAGCGATCTCATTGCCATTTACACAGTAGTATCCCAGTTAAGTGACTTATTCCATAGCAGGGAAACTATTTTTTTCTGTTTGGCTGGCCTTTTCAATCCTGGGAAGGATCCTTCCCTCCTCATGGGTGCCCATTGCTACTTAGAAGTAGAACAACTTCATGGTGATGACTGGGGCTTTGGCTTTCCCTGTAGCCATCACTGCGGAGTAAAGGAAATGCTGTCCTTGGGCCCGCACACTTACTCTCTCTTGCCCATTTTACTTTGGCCAGTTCAGCACAAAATCAGGCTATCTAGATTCAAAGGCCAGGAGCTTTTGGCTGAACACTAGATGAAGGGGGTGACTTAATGATTAGGGGCCGTGGTGTACAGAAACAAACTCCGCCAAACACTAGAAGTCACACACATTCCACGCGGCAAGGTGTTTACACCACGAGGAGCACAGACGAGCTCAGAGGAGCTCGGGTGGCTTTTTAAATGGAGTTCCTGCATGGCAGCACACCTGCCGCAGACCTACTGATTCAGGACCTCCGCAGGAGAGCGCACTGAAGTCTGAGCACCTCTGGTCTGAGGTAGCAGCACAGCTGCCCTTCTGGAAATACGCTCAGGGATGAGGGTGCCAGGTGAAACTAACCTCTTAAAATTGTTATTTTCCGATCTCTCTCTCTCTCTCTGCTGAGTACTTCGAGTTAAAGTCACCTAAATTAAATGCTCTTATGGTGAAACACCACTATATCCATAATTATGTGGCAATGATATCATCCCACGTTTTTTCCCAGAATGCCCGTATTAAGGCATTTAGATTAACATGCATCTTTTAAGATTATGTTGATTTTTTTTTTTAAAGAAGTTTTAACCAATCTATATATGAGTAGCTCAGAAAATCAAAGATGAATGACCCACAGGCCTGCCCTTCGGGGCTATGTTCCTCCTCTGGGGAGAAGACAGACTTCCCTAAATAATAAAACAGGATTGTGACATAGGACGCTGTCCCTGCTCAAAATACGTGCTGCTTTTAAATCCTTTTTCAGCAGCCGGCTTGATGTTCGCACCCTACCTTGGTTGGTTAGGGAGTGGCGGCTTTGAAATTCAGTTACTTTAGCAATCACCCTTCAGGTTGCAGACACAACACTGAAATCTGCAACTTGCCAAAGAACCAAGAACTGCTAAAATAACACATCTGAGATTACCAGAGGCACTCTGCTCACTGCCCCGAGGGACTTGGTGGAGTCCCTGCGCTTCCTCCGTAGGAGACCTCTGTTTAGGGTAGTCATGCTGTCCAAACAGATCACACTCAGGAAACTGTTACCAGCTTCCCCAAAACTGCAGTTCCCTTCTGCCGGTCCCTGGCAACGCTTTCACAATCAGACTGTAACCAAAGGATACTATGGCAGATTTTTCTTAACGCTGGATGTCTTTAAAGAACTACCCTTTTAGGATGACACTATGGATTTACTACCTTTTTTGGTGTTAAGATAGCTTTTCTTGAATGAAAATGATAACTGATGGTGGGTTTTTAACATCCTTCCTTGACAAGATAAAAAGTTGGCAACGTGTACCGGTCTGTCACAATGCTTTTTTTTTTTTTTAAAGATTTTATTTATTCATGAGAGACAGAGAGAGAGGGAGAATGGCAGAGGCAGAGGGAGAAGCAGACTCCCCGCGGAGGAGGGAGCCCGATGCGGGACTCGATCCCAGGACCCCAGGATCATGACCTGAGCCGAAGGCAGAGGCTTAACGACTGAGCCACCCAGGCGCCCTTTTCTTTCTTTTTTATTTATTTATTCATGAGAGAGAGAGAATTGTCACAATGCTTTTGACATTTTCTTGGTCCTTGGATTCCAGACTTGGGAATTATTTCTCCATTGAACGAGGACTTAACACAGCAGGAGGTATTGTCCTTCCGAGTGGATCCAGCCATTAAGCCTTTCCTTTGAAGGCTAGAAACATGCTTGCTCTAAAGAAACAAAAAGTTAATTTCAAAAATGAAATCAAATTTAATGTTTAAGATCAGTCATACATACTTGGGTGACTAAAATGACCACACTGATGAGAAAGTCCAAAGACTTGCCATACAAGGACGACTGGAAGAAACTCCAATCAATAAGTTTGCAAAAATCGTCTAATTTCTGAAAAATAAGATGGGGCCGTTAAAGGAGGGACTTGATTCTTTTCATTGGAACCCTTGGCTTTCTAAGAAAGATCGGAAAGAAGAAACCCAAAGCAATCAAAATGGAAATTGCAAATAGAAATGTTATCTTCCAAAGAAGAGAGGGGCTAAACCTCAGACTGGGGAATCCCATTGAAGAACTGATCTCAGTTTTTTGCGGGCTGTGGACAACAGTTACTGAGGGAAATGGAAAGAAACACCCCATGTTGATCTAGACTTTGGAAAATGCATTTGGTAGGGCAGGACACGAAACGGTGCTTGGCCAGGAAGAAGTCCTGGCTGTGAAACCACTTGGTGAACTCTGTCTACCAGCTGTGGGGTGCAGAGCTGGTAAAGCAGTGGCAGCCAAGCCTGGGAGAATCACCCCAGAATCACCCGGTCCTTTGTAACCACGCTCGCCCCACACACGCAGTCAAGTGTCCCCTGCCATGGTGGTTCTTCTAGAGCTCTAGTCACTGCAGCTGCTTATGTGACAGTATTGTTACTCTAACTCCAGCCTCCGGTTCCAGCTCGAGAACCCCTCGCTGTAGGCACAGGGGGTGGTCTGAGGTCCCCACCTACATGGGAACGCCATGAGAACAGAGCCTGGTCTGTTTCACTGCAAAATCCTAGACCGAGAACAGAGCCTACACCTAGTGAGCCGGCGTTGAGGCCTGCCTGCCTGCCAGGGGCCTTTATTCTAGTGCTTAGTCATTCTTCTGAATTCTTGGTGGTTTTCCCTCCTTTGATGTTTTTATTTGTAAGAGAAAAGGGGTGTAGGGGAATTTTCTAGTCCTTCACTCTAGCAAACCACTGGGCTGGAATCAGCTGTGCTCTGCTTGGGACTGCAACTCCCTACCTCCCCACCCAGAAACCCAACAGGCCCCTATGAACATGGTCGAGTCTTAGGAGCATGGTTCTCAGCTGGGGTACAGAGCAGAATTAGCCGTTGGCTTCTTAAGACTCCAGGTGTCTGTGCCCACCTCAAGCCAACTGACTCCGAGTATGCAAGCGTGGGATTCAGGTACGTGTGGTTTTAATAAGCTCTGGTTACGAAGCATCACTTGAGGGCAGTGGTTTTTAAGCACCTGGCCCAGCAGCAGCAGCAGCATCACCTGGGAGCCTATTAGAAATGCAAACTCAGCCTCCCCCGCAGACCTCCCGAATCAGACACTTGGAGGGTGAGGCCCGGGCAGCGGTCTATGGGTTAGCAAGCCCTCCAGGTGATTCTGAGGCTCACTCCAGTTCTCCAGTTGAAGAAACTCTGCTTTAGGTCATCTCTTTGGGTCTGAGTGCACAACAAAGTTTTTGTTTTTGTTTTTTGTTTGCTTGTTTGTTTGATTCCTAAGCAGCTAGGAGAAAGTGTCTAAATGAATGTCATTCGGTTATTTCCTAGCTTGTAGCCCTGACCTCACAGCTCCCCTGCTGACACATTAATTCAGCAGACCTAGTCACAGGTCACTCTTTGTCTTGCTCTCTCTCTTTTTTTTTTTTTTAAGATTTTACTTATTTATTTGAGCGAGAGAGAGCTCGAGCAGGGGAGAGAGACAGAAGCGGGGCTCCATCCCAGGACCCTGAGATCATGACCTGAGCTGAAGGCAGGCGCTTAACCACCTGAGCCACCCAGGCGCCCCACTCTTTGTCTCTTCATTTCCCCTAGAGCATTTGCCCTTTCCTCCCCCAGTCAGGCACCACTGGGCAGCCTGCAGGGCCCATCTTAAATTTTATTCCCTCCTGAAAGCTTTTATTTTGTCTTTTCCCATAGAAAATAAGTGCCCATCACATTTATTTTGGTCTTTCTTATGGCTCGTGTATTCTCTTTACCTCCCGTCCCGGGCAACCTTGGGCAAGTAACTTAACCTGTTTCCTCATCTGTAAAATGGAAATAATACCAGCACCTACTTCTTTAAATGAGTTAATACTTGTTGAGGTGCTTAGAATAGTACTCAAGTGTCAATTCTAAAAGTAATTATTCCTAGCATTGAACAATGGGTATATAACATTCTGTAGTGTATGGCACATAAATCTAGCTTTTCTCACTGACAATTACAGGGCACTAAGCATTTTGTACTTTTTGTAGCTGTCTTTATCCTCCCAAAAAGCTTAGTTGTAAAGCTTTTTGATAGCAAGTAATTTTTCTTTCCCAACTCTGAATCTCCCTCTCCCAAAGTACCTAATATATGCTCAGTGAATGCTTATGACATTGCACTGAACTCCACAGGCAGTGTAGGCTAAGAAGTCCCAAAGGAGCCCTTCCTAAGCCTGTCCCCCATCTTCCCTGTCTTTGGGCCAGTGCCTTCAGTCCCTGGGTTCTTGATGATTTCATCCTTCCTCAAGGCCCTAGAGGAAGAAAATGGGTCTGCGTGCCTGGCTCTTGAGTCCAATGAACAATGCACTCTGCCTGGAATATCTCTCATTCAGATAACAGGTTCCTCTGAAAATTATCCAGAATGGCCTAGACAGTTCTTCCTGTTTTTAGTTACGTTCTAAAGAGCAGAATCTGAGCCATGTTTCTGACTCCTTGCCAAACAAATGAAAATTTTAAGACAGTGTTGTCCTGAGGCAGCAGTAGGTGGGAAGGGTAGGGAAGTGGTACCTGGAGACCACATGGTGTGGTGGTGTCATTACTAAATTGTACTGGGATAGGTTTTTAGGCATTGAAAATAGAGATGGTGACACAGAGGTTGAGGATCCCAACTACCTGGGGCTTCCTTGCCGCTTTATAAAGATGGCTGCCCTCCTACTTGAACTTGGACTTCCACAGACTCTGAGTTAAGAGCAGAAGTGTGTCTGCAACCACAGTTGGCAGATGGTGGATGGTGTCCTCCAGGGGGCCCAGTCATATTGGAGCTTGAGCCCCCACTTTGCCTCTTGGGGCAAACTTCTTTTTTAACAATTTGATGTGTAACGTGAACACTCTGTGTTTTTAATTGCTGAATTATTGCAAGCCTATGAGATTTTGCAATTTCAAGTAAGTGTTTTTTTATTACCATAATCTTTTACATTTCTATTATGTTTATGATAGTTTTCTAGAAGTCAGTAGTGTTCACCAAGTTAAGAGATACCTAAATTTCAGCCAGGCCTCTGATGAAGTCTATCCTGATGTTCTTGTAGATGAAATTCCGTGCACAGGATGGTCAAGTTAGGAGGATTTATAACTGGTAATGAATTGGTGAGAGTTTGGAGTAGGCGGGGGACGGGGCAGGGAGCCGCTTCTAACACTCACCGATGCCCTCTCCCCTCCACACTGGCCCAGTCCACAGTTTCAGTAAGTATCTGATTGCAGGTGTTTATGGTGTGCTTGTCACATTGAGGTTTACACAACTATTGGATGATGAATGTGTTGTATGGAGCATCGGGGTTCTGGGAGGTACCGAAGACTCTTCCCCCAGTTAGTCACCCAGTAGTGCCCATTTTACTCCCTCACTGACTTCTCAAATCCATCTTCTCCTCCCTATCCCTTCCTTCCCTCATCATTTCTCTCCTAGACTACTGCCTGACCTTGTTGCTTGAAGTAACCCCCCAGTGGCATTCCCTTGCCTCCAGAAGAATGTCCAGGCTCCTTTGCATGGCCTAGGAGGTTCTGAATGTCTTGTCCACAATACTTCTCTAGCCTTGTCTCTTGCTGTTCCCCACCTTGAACTCCATGCTGTAGTGATATCAGACTGCCTGTCGTTCCCCACATGGTCCATTCTGATTCATGCCTTTGGACCTTTGCTCTGCCTTCGGTGGCTCCAATACATTCTCCCCTCCCTTCCCCTTGAAGACTCAGATTATCATTTACACCACTGTATTGGAATTACCTGGTCATTCATTTCTCGCTCTCAAACTAGACTAGAAACTCCTTAAGGTGTTCTTATTTTATTTAGCACCCAGCACATAGTAAGCAGGCAATAAGTGTTTTTTTGATCAGAAGTGAGAATACAAAAAGATCTTGGCAATCTAAAAGGGAGACCATAAAACTTAACAGGGAGATAAAATTTAACAGTGGTTCTACTTGGGTTTAAAACAAACAAACAAAGAAAACAAGTCCCGATTAAGGACTGAGTACAAGGTGGGAGAAAGATGACTCACCATGCTCAGTAGACCATGTAAAAAAAGAAAGGCTGTGGTTTCAGTTGACTTTAAGCTCCATGAGTCAACAGTGTGATGCAACTCCAGTAACCTAGTGTCAGAACAGGGAAAGTCATCGTCCTGTGGTCGTACCACACAGGAGAGTCATGTTCCATTCTATGACGCCAGACCTTAAGAGGGGTGAAGCGTGTCCAAAGGAGGGCAGCTAGACTATTAAGAGAAGATGAACCCCACCATATGGGGAGTAGTTGAAGGAAGTAGGGGTGTTCCATCTGGAGAAGATGGGGGCTATCATGCCTGAAGGGTTCACTGAGAACCTCAAAATGCAGAATTAAGCCAGTAAATAGAAAGTCTCAAGAGAACTTGGTGATACTTAGATCTCCTAACAATGGAATAGGCGGTCTGTCTTGTGAGCTCCAAGTCACTGTAGGGGTGGATCAGGAGCTTCGGAGGAAAGGTGCTATAGAGGGATCTGAGCCCCTAAAGGAAGTTTGGACTAGATGTCTTGCTCAACTCTGAGGCTTAGTAAGTCAGGAGGTCCCTGAGTTCATACCTACTAAGTGTTGGGGAGGGGTGCCAGGAGCACATTTTCTGATAGCAATGCCTTTTGTCCCTCTAGGGGAAACACTATGAATTACCTAAACAGAAATTGCTTCTGGGCAAATGTAATAAGTGACTAACCCACTTAGGTTCAGACTTCTGGTTCATGCCTTCAGACTTCTGAACCTAAGTGGGCTAGTCACTTATCACATCATTCGTGTGAAATCTATTCAAGAAAGGCATCTGGTAGTCCCACCCCGTGTACCCAGTGCCTTGCATTCTCCACTGAACTTTTGTGGAACTTTGAATAAAGTGATTAGCTCTTTCCCTTCACTTTTTTGCTTTTTTAGCTGTGGAGCATCTTGGCTTCTGGGAGGACGTCAGAAAGATCATCTCGGGATCAGAGCTGATAACGGGATTCCCCTACACCTTCACGGTGCCAGGCCTGCCCCAGTACCTCCAGAGCCTCACCAAACTAGCCATCGCCACAGCCCAAGCTGGAGAGCAGGCAGGGAACATTCCCATCTTCTTCTCTCAGCTGTTGGAGTCTTCTTTCCCTGAAGTGCGCTTGCTGACATTAGACGCCCTGCTGGAAAGGTTCTCGACAGCAGCCTCTGGATTAGGAGAGAAGGGACTGCCACCCTTGCTGTGGCATATGGGAGGGACGTTCTTGATGTTGGCTATGAAGGAAAATCACCCAGAATGCTTCTGCAAGGTAAAGTCTCCGGTGTACTGACCGTTTTCCCTTCTGCTCCCCTCGCTCTTTGGCAAGCTCGCCGTAACAAGATCACGTAGGCAGGATTGGGTTGGGATTCCCCAGGAGCAATAGGAAGGAGATGCCACATCCAGTGGGCAAGGACTCTCTTTGTATAGTGCTTGTCATGGCTTCGTGCATGGAAGGGAGCTAAAAAAAGTGATGACAATGGTAATGATGATGGCAATAAGCCAAGGTAGAGGTTGAGAGTAAGCCATCAGCGCTCTAAGAAACGCAGCCTTGAAAATTGGCTGTAGAATGTGGTAGAGGGTAGTCTTTGTCGACATGGCTGTTTGGGGACAGATGGCCACCTAGAAAGCATCATCAAAAGGAAAGGGCACTGGCCTAGGAATCGGGGCATCTAGACTCTGATCCCAGGTCACTAAGGTCCCCTGGGTGTGTCACTGCTCCACCCTGTCTTGGTCTCCCAAAAATATTAAGGGGGAAATAAGAAGTCAGTGATGCTTTTTGAAAGGTAGACCCCTTTATTGGTACAAGTGATGATTTGGCTTCTGGAGACTTTTTCCTGAGTATTTTTTTTCCCGTGGATCTGACACACACAGATACTGAAGATTCTCCATTGCATGGACCCCAACGAGTGGCTTCCCCAGACGGAGCACTGTATTCACCTCACCCCAAAGGAGTTCCTGATCTGGACAATGGATATTGCTTCCAATGAAAGGTTTGCCCCCAGTGCTCCCCGTGCAATCCGGCATGATGTGGGGTCTGTCCCAGCAGTCAGTCACATAGTGAACTCGGGCACGGTCCTCGCCGAAGGGCTTAGGTCCTGTGTTCCCTTCTAAATCTCAGCCTAAGAGCATGTTCTAAGCTCAAGCCATAGAATGATGTCAGAGTTTTCACATTAATAACCAAAAGGTAATCACTTCTGGTGGCATTTGTATGGCCCTGAGGTGAGCATGTCCACCATTCGCAATGGCATGGATTACAGACTATTGACAAAAACCCATCTGTATACAAAGTACATTTGGTTTTATTTCTTTGTATTTTTGGCTTACTTTTTCTAGGTCTGAAATTCAAAGTGTAGCTCTGAGACTTGCCTCCAGAGTGATCGCCCACCACCTGCAGACGTGTGAGGAGGTAAGGCTGACTGGGCCTGTGGTCTAGGGTCTGGGTCTTCATGCTCTTATTTACCAGGAAAGCGTCGGTGAAAGTGAACTGTCTCAGCAAAGCAGAATCACTAGGGCATGTATGTGTCGCCTCTACAAAAATGTTATTCATGTGGATGTTTCACTTTGGGTATAACTTCTGTAGAATTTTCTGAGCACCACCATCAGCATTTCTTTTCTCTTGTCCTGGGCATGCTTGATTTGAGTCCCTAAGGGTAACACAACCTCCTCTCGTACAACACAAACACACAAACACACACACACACACACACCCAACCCTTTGTTTTTTTTTTTTCCTATTTTTCTAGCTAGACTCTTTTTTCAAAGAGCGAGTGAGCAAGTCACTGGGATTGCACCCTGGCCAACTAAGTATGAAAATACATCCCTAAGGCTTAACTCTTCCCCCAGAACATGGCCCAGCTGGCTTTGTATGGAGGCCTGGATGTGCCCCCTCTGTCTCACATGTCCTTTGGGGGAAAGATGGAACCAAAGTAACCAAAACAGCTTCCTGGGAAGATGCCTTAAGACAAATACATGTATACTTAGGGGCATCAGAAAGCTGTCCCTATCAGAGTATTATTACAAGTAGAAGGCAGTCGATACTACAGTAATATTACCTGAAGCTCCTGGTTACACGTGACCACACTGTGAGGGTGGCAGCGTAACATCGTGGGTTCCAGTTCCTTACGGTAAAGTAGCACAGCCAGAGGTGTGGGAAATCGGGAGATGAACAAGGATGGAGGGACAGTGTCATGAGCAAGGAGGAGTGTTAGATCGTGACCTTAAATGCCCTGCTAGGGAGGAGGCCGGAGGAATCCAGAGGAGGAAGGGAGTGCAGGGCTGCTAAGGAGAAGACTTCATGAAGGGGGTGGTTGTGTCCAGAGAGCGGCGGCTGGGCAGAGGGGACAGAGGGTGAGAGCTAAGCAGATCCACGGTTGCTGTGGGGCATTCAGAGGCAGGCCAGGGGGCCAAAGTTGGCTGGTCACCAGGAGAGACAAAGAGCCAAAAAAAAGTCAGTAGTGTGTGTTGGGGGGTTGAAGGGGAGAGGTTTGTAGGAAGGGAGAGGATTTGCTGAAAAAAAAAAACTACAGCCCAGAGGGAAAAAAAAGAAGTTCTAAGAAAGCAGTCACAGGGCAGCCTGTCCCATCTGCCAAAAGACCTCGCTCTCATCCACAGACACTTTTAACCAGTATTCATGTGCGTCTTAGAGGCACTGCTTGGTACTTGAATGAAGCAGTATTTGGTAAAAATTGGGAGTTTTCCAGGGAGAGAAAAATTAACAAAACCATAGAGAAATGCATAAAAGAAGTTCCCAGGAAGACCTGGGTTTCTTTGTACATTGGGAGTCGGCCTCTTCCTCAAGGTCTAAGATGCTCATCTCTTTAGTTCCACAGAGGCCCATCGTTAGTAATTTTGAACAATTAAAGAGGCTTCTTTGATACGGGAAGTAAAGTACATTTGGAACAATAATCCCCTTTCTAGAATACATAGAAAACCAGGGTTTAAAAGACGGAAACAATCCAGATGTCCATCAACTGATGAATGGGTCAACAAAATGTGCTATGTCCACTCAAAAAAAAAAAAAAAAAATATTATTCAGTCACAAAAAATAATGAAGTGCTGATACATCTATAACATGGATGAATTTTAAAAATATGCTAAATGAAAGAAGCCTGTCACAAAAGACCACGTATTGTATAGTTCAGTTCATATGGAATGTCCAGAATAGACAAATCCATAGAGACTGAAAGTAGATTAGTGGTTTAGGGCTGGGAGCTGACAGGATGACAGGATGGGGGTTGTTAACTAAGGATTTCTCTTTTTGGTGATGAAAATGTTCTAAAATTGACTGTGGTAATGGTTGTACAAACCTGTGAATATACTAAGAATTCAACTATATACTTTAAATGGGTGAATTGTATGGTATGTGAATCGTATCTCAATAAAAAAAGCTGTTACTATAGAAAAATAGAGCTTTGCTTAAACCATAATGTTAGTTAGGATGCTGCTTTACATGTTATAGCAGAAACTCGTAAATACAGTGGCTTAAACCAGATCACAGCAGTCAAAGCAGATATGGTGGCATGACAGTATTGGGTCCCCAGACCCTTGTACCTTGTTCTGCTGTTTTCAACATGGCTTCCATCTTATGGTCCCAAATGGTTGCTCCAGCTTCCACCATCTTGTCCTTGTTCAGCTAGCAGGAAAGAGAAACCTGTGAAGTAAAGGTCACGTCTGTTTCCTAAGGCATGACCTAAAAATAATACACCATTAGTCAGAACTTAATCATATATTACTCCCAAGTGAAAGGGGGTCTGGGAAATGTAGTCTTTATGCCCAGCCCAAAATTTGAGGTTCTGTTACTAAAGATAGAAGGAGCATCTGGCTATGGGAAACAACAGTATTATTTGCTACCATAGTCTTTCCCCAGAAGGCTTGTCTTTACTGAAACTGTCAAATACACCAATGTTCTGATACCCTGATTTGCATCAGAAAGACTCCAGGAACTTTCTTGCTAGTTCTAGTGACTCAGTATTACTGAAAGACAAGTCACATTTTCTTCCCTGAGCTTGTTTATTTCTCCCTAGTTGGGTTAGAAAAACAACTAGAAAACTTTTCTTCCCCTGCGGTAAGAGCTAATTTGCACATCCAGTGTGGGATATGGGGCTCACACCTAATTCCATGTCAGCCCCTAACTGCACCTGCGGACCTGCCATACGCTTTGTGCTTTCAGACCAGGGACTCGGTGGCCCCCACACTGAAGTCGTGGGTTCAGTTGGTCGCCTTCTCCTGTGGAGAACACCTTCCCACAGAGTCCAGGCTGGCTGCTGCTGAAGCCCTCACCAGCACCACACCGTTCTTGCTCACCAGCCTCCATCCCGTTCTTGGTAAGTGCACCAGGCTGGGGCGTGGGGGGTCTGAGGTCCGAGGTCCATTGCACCAAACAGCTAAAAGCATGAATAGGTACTCCAGGATAAAAAAGGAGGGAAGCTTAATCTCAGGAAACAAACTGAGGGTTGCTGGAGTGGGGGGTGGGGTGGGAGGGATGGGGTGACTGGGTGATGGACACTGGGGAGGGTATGTGTTCTGGTAAGCGCTGTGAACTGTGCAAGACTGTTGAATCTCAGATCTGTACCTCTGAAACAAATAATGCAATATATGTTAAGAAAGAAAAAAAGAAGAAGAAGAATGTAGCAGGAGGGGAAGAATGAAGGGGGGGAAATCGGAGGGGGAGAAGAACCATGAGAGACGATGGACTCTGAAAAACAAACTGAGGGTTCTAGAGGGGAGGGGGGTGGGAGGATGGGTTAGCCTGGTGATGGGTATTGAGGAGGGCACGTTCTGCATGGAGCACTGGGTGTTATGCACAAACAATGAATCATGGAACACTATATCTAAAACTAATGATGTAATGTATGGGGATTAACATAACAATAAAAAAAAATCATTGGATTAAAAAAAAAAAAAAAAAAAAAAGGAGGGAAGATGAAAACCGACCGTGTGCACCATACCTTTGCATCTCTCAAATGTGTTCCCCCCACCCTCCGAATTCCTCCTTTTTCACCAACAGCCTCTTAACTGGCCTCCTTTCTTTCCATCTTACCCCCAAAGCCATTCTCCTTATACTTCCAAAAGCTTGTGCGGTCTTTCTGAAATACAGAACTGATCATTTCACTCCACTGCTTAAAGCCTTTGAGTGGGTTCTGATTGCCTTCAGGATAAAGTCTAAACACCCTTTCACGTGGCTCTGTGCCCTGGCCAGCCCTCTCTGCTCATCGGCCACCACTCCCCAGCACAGGCTCTGTGCATCATTGGTAGGGAACTCATATCTTGATATGACTAACGCACTGGTGTCTCTGGTACCAGGTTCTCTGCGGGCAGATAAGGGAGAGGGTAGTCGAAGGAGAGTTCTTAGGACAGGGCAGGTCCCCCATTGTAAGGCTAGGGGTGATGAGTGCTGGTCTCCTGTGGGTCTCCTATTGTGACCCTGCCCAAGCCTGGGCCTACCCCCTAGACAACACACTTCCTTTCTGTGAGGCCCTGCCCACCTGTCGCCTCCCTCATGAAGTCTGCCTCCAGCACACCGGTCCACCATGATCTTTCCCTGCTGTGAGGCACAGCCAGCCATTTCCATCCCTGACTTCTCCTTGCCTTGTGTCCTTGACTTGATGTTCCTTCCATTGCTCAGGGGCATGTACTGTCTTTTCCTGTCCCGTTGTCCCCAGCAGTGCCTAGCACAGGGACCACACAGAGCTCCTGCCCAGGGGCAATGGTGGTCAGAGAGTGGGCCCCACATGGACGTGGCACAGGCTATCCTCTGTGGTTCCCTCCCCTTTTCAGTGCTTACCCCACCGCAAAGTATAATCTTGATTGAAACTTTGCTTTCAGAATTTATAAGCTCAAGCAGTCACTCAAATCAACACTGGGCTTGTTTCCCCAAAGCATTCTTGATGCGTAAAGTTTCATTCCTAAGAATCGTGAATCATTGTGGACAGCTGGGCCCAGGGCCTTAGTCAGCTGGGCCACACCTTCCAGGGGCCCTTGCCTAGGGCTGCTTGCCTCCAGAAGCCTTCCCCCCCAAAAAAGACAGACATTTCCAAACCTGCCCCCAAGGGCCCTCTCTCTTCCACTGTTAATCTGACTGCCAAGTCGTCCTTTCTTGAAATACCCAGGAAGAAAGGCATGCCTGTTGCTCATTTAAAGATTGCTCTCTTCCACCATGGATTTATTTATTTATTTTTAAAGATTTTATTTATTTATTTGAGAAAGAGCATGAGTAGGAAGGAGGGTCAGATGGAGAGGGAGAAGCAGACTCCCCACTGAGCAAGGAGCCCGATGCAGGACTCAGTCCCAGGACCCTGAGATCATGACCTGAGCCGAAGGCAGACGCTTAACCAACTGAGCCACTGAGGCGCACCCCCCCACCACCACCGTGGATTTAAAGCAGTATTTGTACCTGCTTGTAAATTGAACCGTAGGTAATTTGAATTCCTTTTGGTCTTCTTAGGATTGCAGGATACACTTGCTCTCTGGAGATGTGTCCTCACCCTCCTGCAGAGTGAGGAGCAAGCCGTCCGAGATGCAGCCACAGGAACTGTAGTGACTGCCATGTCACAAGGAAGCACCTGCCAATCAACAGGTACCTCATTCTTACCCTTCAGCAGTGCCTTATTTCTCTTGGACGGAGTTGGCACGCTTTTTCTGTAAATAGCCAGAGAGTGAATATTTTAACCGTTCTTGGCCATTCGGTTTCTGTCTCCACTCTGCTGTTTTAGTGGGAAAGCAGCCCTAAACAGTAGGTAAACATGTGGGCGTGACTGTGTTCCAATAAAGCTTTACGTACAAAAACAGGCAGCTGTCCAGATTTGACCTGCTAGCCATAGTCTGCTGACCCCTTATCTAGGACATCATAGAGAAAAATCGTCTTCAAAGATAGAAATCTAATAAACAGTGCTGTTAGCTAGTTACATTGTCATCCTTTTTAAATAAGGCTAAGTCATGATTATCTGTGTGGTTACATAACCCGGGAATCATAGATCTATCATTTTGTACTTCTGTTAGTTTTCACATGTGATGGAAACAGATGAGTATGAGTCAAGTTAACTGGGAGTAGAAGCAAGGTCACACCTCTGGACAAGTAGCCAGCTGGGAGGATGTCTGCTCTGGTGGACTTGCATTCCCTGCACTTGGGTTGTCAGGAAGGATCTCTGGGTCTGCCATCCCAAGGAGAAGCAAGAACAGCATTTGGAGGCAAGAGGTCACAGGCTGAGCAGAATGGACAGCAGAATGGGAGGGGGAGTGGCCATACAGGGTTTGTAACTGACTCAGGGCTCCTCGTCCCAGTGGCTGGGGATGCTGGAGGCTTCCCTTGGAATAAGAACTTCCGCATTCTAGAGTCCTCTGTTGTCATGGCATGTGTGGGAGAAGCTGGTTTTTGAATAATCTCTTGGTAATGCTGCTCCAGAGCAGGTTTGGTTGGGACCTGCTTTGCCTCTCAGTGGGAAGACATGCAGTTTGATTCTGAATGTGATGTGCAAGAAGCCCTCTCCCCACCCGCTTCCCGGCCTGTCCAAGTTCCTGGATCTGTAATTCCGCCATTAGTGATTCATTCCTTTTCCCGATTGCGTGTTTCCCTTAGAAGGACACACAGAGCACCCAGCAAGTGCTCAGTAAATATTTGGTGGAATACAATACTCACAAGATTTCTCTAGGACCCTCTCCACCAAAAATGGGAAAGGTTATGGCATACTGGAATTCATCAGTGGACTTATTCCCTCCTGATCTTCATAGTTGTTACCCGACTACTTCTATTTCTTTCAGAATTTCTCCAAGTTCACCTATAGTAAAAGTGTATTGCCATGATCTTCCTCCTTCTAGTTTAAATTTTTTCCTCAAGAAATACAAACCAATAATTAAATATCGAGTGCCTTTCACATGTAAATATCCATGTGTAAAAGCCTCTTAGGGAAATAAATGTAAAAGGCTACCTATTTTTGTATTCCTCACCTTGGCCTATAAAAAGAGGATCTAAGGTGTGAAAAAGACAAGGATTCTATAACAATGAAATGTAGTGTGTTACCCTGGACTAGATCCTGTGCTAGAGGGATGAAAAGCCGTACAGGAAATTTCTAGAACAACTGACAATACTGAAATATTGTCTGTAGATTAAAATCAATTTTAAATTTCCTGAATTTGATAACTGTACTGTGGTTTTGTAAGAGACTATTTTGTTCTTAGGAAGTACACACTGAAATATTAAGGGGTCAAAGAGGCACACCTCCTGTTACATACCCTCAGATGGTTCAGGAACAATAATCATGTGTGCGTGTAAATAGTAAACACAGATATGGAGTTACTATACTTGCATCTTTTCTGTATATTTGAAATTATTTCAAAATAAAATGTTTTTTTAAAAAAAATCCAGTTCCACAACTTGAAAACACCAACACAGCCTATATTGCTAGACCATCTGACTGGTTTCCCAACAATTCAGCCCTCTCTGTGACTCCTTTCCCCTAAGTTATTTGAAAATATCCTGCCCACCCCCCCCCTTTTTTTAACTCATTTTGAGTGAATTTTTGCTTCCCAAAAAAATCAAACCCAAGCCAGATTCCTCAAAGGTCTCAGCAACATAATGTTGCTATATGGGGACAGTCGCTCAGGACTTCCTCGTGTGTTCCTTGTTCAGCCTGGTGGCAATGCTTAGACAGAACTCCATAATACAGCTTGATTTTCTCAAGCAAAAAATATACATCTTCCTCTCTGGGCCTGAAAAGTAGCTGAAGGCTGAGGAACACTCCTGATTTTTGCTTTAGTCAGAAGTTCAGCCAGCTGACACACAAGAACAATATTGTCTTGTTTTGACATTTCTTGAGGATATCAAGTGGCTGATGGTAACTTTTCTCATTCCTTCAGCATGCAGGGATTTTGTAGACTATACTACTAACGGTTTGCTCTGTGGTGTTCAGAGTTAATTATCACTTTTGAGTCTTGAATAGCTTGAAAATACATTTTCTTAATTTTCTCCCCAAACCAATGGTCTAATGAACGCCATAGTAAAATATTATTAAATCATGGTAATATTTAATGTCTTCTTTGAGAAGGCTAAATATTGTTAAAAAAAAAAAAAATTGTCACTTTTCCTCCTAAGAATAAAACACAAGGACTCCCTGCCTCTGAGACCCCATCCTATCAGTGAGGGCTGGATGTGGACAGAGAGCTTTGCATGTACATTGTCTGATAGTGTGCTGGGGGCGCAGGGACGTGCCGGGTGCATCTTGATTGTGTGGTCTAGGGAGGTCCCTGAGAGTGGGGCTGGCCCAAAAGACCGGGTAAATGGGACACAGACGGGAGCATTTCAACGCAGAAGAAGAAGCTAGAGCCAGAACTTGGGAGTTGGGGAGAACTTGGGAGCTGACTGGGGGGCGCAGTGGCCAGAACACAGGCTGAGGCCAGGGGAGTGGGGTGGGAGATAAAGCTGGAAAGGCAGGGGCACGTGCTCTTGGGGTGACTCTGAACACCAAGTTAAGGACCTCCTTCTGTAGGTGATGGGAGGCCGGAGAGGGCATTCAGTGGGGGAGCAGTGTTGCCAGCGTCTTGTCTGGGGAGCTCTTTCCAGCAGCAGTGTGCGCGACGGCCCGGGCTGGGGCGGGGGAGGGAGACCTCTGGCCAGGAGACGAGCCGGGAGCGGGTCGCGAGCCACTGTCAGTGGGGGCGGGGTGGGAGAGCATGGCAGGTGGACTGCTGGTGCTGGTGGGAGGTGGGAGACAAGGGAAAGCAGAGGGGCCTTCACAGCCTCAAACCCATGAGGTATCTCTGGAGAAACGCCTAGACGTGCCTCTGGCACCGATGTAAGCAGGTAAGCCATCACCTTCTAGGAAGTGAAACTACCAGGAATCCGGAAGGATGCTTAGAGGCCACAAGGCACTGTGATCTGGGACAGAGGATTCCTTAGACCTTGGGGAAACGGGTGCTGGAAACTGAGAGGGCAAAAGGGGGCCTTTATCTGCTGTGGGAACAGAACGAACTGCCCTGCCCAGCACACTGCCCGGTTCTCCTGGGAGCCCTGGCGCAGGTACTCGAAACTACAGAAGAGCCAAGCATTAAACCCGTCATTCAGACTGCATCCGTAGCACGTCCCCTTGTGCATGGCTGGCTTCAGGTATAGATTTGTGGTGTCCGTTGGTTAATGATTCTGGGAGGCCTGGAGAAAATAACCCCATGCTTAGATAGCCCTCATGAGGGTGGATTTGTTGTTCACCTTCTTTGCCTGCTGACCTCGTGCATGTGCTGCTTCCCACCTGGTCACCTGGAAGGTAAAACCCACAGCCCGTCAACACCACTCTGAGCACCCCCAAGGCTCTCTCAGCTTTGCAAGCACGACCCGCCTCACCTCCCTACTCCTAGATCAGCCACAGAGTACCGAGAGGGACAGCAGAAATGGCGTTTCTGGACTCAGGAATAGGGGATTGAATTTTGCAGCTAGGACAAGAAAGGGTAAGGGCAGGGCTCCAGGTGAGGCTCCACCTTCTCCTTTCCCTGCTCTGACCTTACTTCCAGCCTTGAAATGCTCTGAAAAGAGCTGTCATTTCCAGAGCAGGAGACACTCAAAGCCATCAGCTCGGCGACTCCTGCTTCCCTGGGCTCCTGATTCTCGCCCGAGCAGCTCACTCATGTCTGTTCCATTCACGTCAGGATTTCATGTTGGGTTCCACTCGAACAAGGACTTCCATTGGGCATGGAGGCGGGGGGAGGGGGTGGTACCAACCTGGACAGTCTGTACATTTAACTCACTAAATTTGTGTGACTCTCAAGTTAGGCACACAGAGTTCTGGGTAAAAGCAACAGGGGAGAAATTGGAAGGGCTCCAGACCCCATACCCATTGCCAGTGTTTAGGTTCAAGAAGGATGACTTCTTGGTAGCAACTTCTCATGTAAAAAGTGTAAAGGACTTTTTTTTTTTTTTAAGATTTTATTTATTTATTTGACAGAGAGACAGTGAGAGAGGGAACACAAGCAGGGGGAGTGGGAGAGGGAGAAGCAGGCTTCCTGCTGAGCAGGGAGCCCGATGCGGGGCTCGATCCCAGGACCCTGGGATCATGACCTGAGCTGAAGGCAGACGCTTAACGACTGAGCCACCCAGGCGCCCCAAAAAGTGTAAAGGACTTTTAAGAAAGAGAGACAGACAGGCGCATACACACACACACATGCACGCACGCACGCACGCAGGAGAAGAGAAGCACCAGGCCTCCTACCCACAAAAAATCATGTAAAGCTTCTGCTCATCCTGCCAGATAGAAATCTTTTGTGGTGACACGTTCAATCCCACCTCCACCACCCCAGCTTCCCAGGATCTCCCCTTCTCTGAACCCCTGCTGTTCAGGGGGTTCACCCCACCTTGCCCTTCATGGTCTACTCTCTTCATGTAGCTTTGTCTTCCAACTAGCCCACGAGCTAGACCCTCTCCCATTAGGTATACTGTGGGTGCTCAATCTGTGTTGATGGACTGCTCTTTGACCAGGGTAGGCTGCCTAACAGTCAGTAACTGGTCTGCCCCAAGTTCCTAAGGAGATTAGAGTGCCCTCTGAACCAAGGAAGTGCCCCAGAACAGACAGCCTGGCCCTCCGCGCAAGAATGAGCTCCAGGGGCAACCGGAGCGGCAGGCCTGAGTGACCCACCATCCGGGTCTTGCAGGCGAAGAGTTGGCAGCCCTTCCTCACCCTTACCGCTCAGGTCTGGGTCTCAGACTGCGGGGCCAGGGAGCCAGCCCAGGACTGCAGGGACCACGGCCCTGGGTCATCCGGGAGACACAGGAAGAGTCTCTGTGCTCGGCATGAGGACCCCCAGAGACGCCAGAGTCACAGCGGAGCTTACCAGGGAGGCGAAAGAGCGGGGCAGGAGCAGAAGGTAGAAAAACTGAGACTCAGAGGTTAGAGGACAGGGCCTTGGCAGGTAGCTTGGTGGGCAGAATTGCAGGTCATCTGGCCTAGGGCACAGTGGAGAAGAAAAGACCTAACGTCTGCCCAGGTTCCCCCAAACCGTGTTCCTCCCCCAGCACCCACGCCCCTGCCCGCTTGCACACGTGCACCATGCACAGCTGCCGCCCATACAGAGCCTGGGAGACGGCGTGACAGCGCTGACTCTTCCCCCAGGCTCCAAGCCTTGAGCAGGCTGGGAGGGAGGCCGGGTCACTTTGACATTACACGGCGGCCCCGCGGTGACGCCCGGTCAGCAAAGCCCCGGAGTTGTGGGGCCTCGGCTGACTCACGGGCAGCTCCACCCCTGGAACTTCCAGGACTGCGAGCCAAGGCCTCCCCTCCTGCCCACCCAGCCCCACGCCCGGGGGGAGGCCCTGTACTGTTGGCGCTTCCCAGGTGGTCCTGGAGCCCTCAGAGCATGGCCTCCCTCCTCCCTCTGCCTCCCTAACCTGCTCACCGGCACCATCCCCACACTGTCTCTTCCATGCTTGGGTGGCAGGGCCCGCGGCCCCAGACTCAGATTTAGAGAGCTTTCTGCTCCCTGAGTGTAACCTGATGGGTATATACCAAGTACATTTTTCTGGAGAAGAATGACCCAAATAAGATAAC
The DNA here is from genome assembly GCF_004348235.1 of Phoca vitulina. Lineage (NCBI taxonomy): Eukaryota > Metazoa > Chordata > Mammalia > Carnivora > Phocidae > Phoca > Phoca vitulina. Next base: position 188,947 of record NW_022589801.1, read on the forward strand.
CACTACAGGAGAATGAAGCTTCACACCCGTCTCCAGGCCTGACCGGCCTCTATCATTTCTTTTTTGCCTGTTTTTAAATTCTGAATTGTTTTCTCAATCCCCCTTTCATGGCTGCCTAGATGGTCCAAAGCTTTTTCTCTTACTGTTTAAGTACAAGGCCAAAAGTGGTGACATTGAGCATATTCGTTTGAGAAATAGTTACAAGTTGCCTGTCCACCAGGCTTGTTTCATGCGCTGGTGCAAGCCACCATCATCTCTGTCCTGGACTTCTGCAAAAACCTCCTGCTAGGTCTTCCTGCCTCTGCGCTTACCTACCTGCCGTTCCTTGTCCATGAGGCCAGTAATGGGCTCTTTTTACAGAGTAGATCAGATGATGTTGCCGTCCTGCTGAGAGCGCTCCCTTGGCTTCCCTTCTTTCTCAGAATAAAAGCCAACTCCTAAAGTAACATATAAAGCTGTACCCGACCTCACCCCTGCCTCTCCCCAACCCCATTTGCTGTCCTTGCTCCCTTTCTTTCTCTGCTCCAGCCACTCCCGCCTCCCTCGGGGTTCTTTAACTCGCCAGCTTCATGCCAGCCATAAGCCCTTTGCACTAGCCACTTCCTCTGCTTGGAATGGTCTTCCCTGGTCCCACACAGCTAACTCACCTCCTTCCTGTCGTTTCAATCTCTGCTTCGGTGCATCTCCGCAGCAGCCTGCCTCGACCACCCAGTTTAGAATAGCCACCCATTCGTCTGCTGGTTTAACTCTCTGTGTAGTCCTTTCACTGTCTTATTTTACCGTTTCCTTACTTTGTTCTTTGTCTCCTTCTACCAGAATAAAAGTTCCAAGAGGGCAAGATTTTTGTCTCTTCTGCTTGCTGCTATATTCCCAGAACCTGGCACATAACAGATGCTCAGCAAAAAATCACTGTTGGATGATCAGTTGGGTGAAGGAATGGAGGAATGTGTCCTTCACAGTAGTTAAACACAGTAAAGAGATCAGTGTTTTTAGAATCAACCTAAGGCAAGGGAGGTGTAGAGCACTTTGGATTCTCTCTCTTTTTTAAAGATTTTATTTATTTGAGAGAGAGAGCAAGCACGAGCAAGAGAGCACGAGCAGGGAGAGCAGCGGGAGTGGGAGAGGGAGAAGCAGACTCCCCACTGAGCAGGGAGCCCGATGCAGGACTCCATCCCAGGACGCTGGGATCGTGACCTGAGCCGAAGGCAGACGCTCAACCGACTGAGCCACCCAGGCGCCCCTGGGTTCTCCTTGTTATGAAATTGCCTGGAGGTGGCAGGTCCTCGTTGCTGCAGACTCAGCTGCCTTAGGCCCCACGTCTTCCCAGAGACAGTAATTCAACCAGGAACGGATGGGGCACCTGCTAAGGCAAGGCCATGGTGGCAGAGCCTGGACTAGCCGTACCCCTCCCTCGCCATTTCATTTCTGTCTCACACTAGGTGGAATTTCTTGAGCAAGAATTCTATCCATAGTGGCCCACTGGGCTGGGACATGACCAGCCAGGGGAGAGTTCCAGTTGATCCTCAGGCCCTGGTCAGCGGACCCGGGCCAGTGCCAAATGGATCCATCTGGAAGGCCTAGAGTTGGTGGCAGCAGCTCTGAGGATGGAGGCCCCTTCCTCCTGGGGCCTCTTCTGGTGGTCTCCTCCCCACTCTGAGTCAGCCAGTGGCAGGGGTAGGGAGATGGAGAACATCACCCAGCAGGCACTCTTGGCTTCTTCCAATTCTCACAGCCACTCTGAGATATTTTACTTTTGCCTCCATTTTAAATACGAATCAGCTGAAGGTCAGGGAGTTGAAGCAGTGGACCCCGGGCCCGGTGGAAGAGAAGTATCGAGCAGCGATGGAGCTCAGGGTCCAGAGGGACAAAGGCCTTGCACGTTCAGTACTTCCTCTGACACACAAAGGGGACTCGAAACCCAGCCCTCTAGGTTTGGAGCCGAGGAGTTAACCAAAGAGGGATGCTGAAGGTCTTCTAAATTCACTGTTGTGTTCAAAAGGAAGACACTAGAATCAGCCCAGGAAAATGGCTTGGGGACCCAAGAGCTCAGAGACAGAGCTTGTCCTGGGAAAGGCAGTGGGAATTGGGGCGGTGAGGGTGGGTGGCTGCAGTGGGAGGTGGCAGGAGGTCCTACATCAAGGCTTTTGTCCCCCCTTCCCAAGGATCCTAAAGGAAGGGGATCACGGGACTTGAGGGTTTTAGATGTGGAAACCTAAGGCCAGGGAAGGTAAATGATTTCCCCAGTGTCACATAATTAGTGGGAAAAAGGTCTAAAACACAGGCCCACTGAGACACAGAGCAGCGCTTCTCTCTACTGCTCCCCAGACCTCGGCTTCTAGAAGTGACAGAAATGTAGGGGCGCTCCTGAGAATAATCTGGACTCCTGGGTTGGGGTCAAGGGGAGAAGTAGGAGCTGTGCGGTAGGGGCAGAGGAGAGGGAACACTGCCTTGGAGAGAGGGCCTGAAGGAACTCCAGCATCACAGGGGTGAGAAGAACAGAGTGTTCTACAAAACCAGGCATCTCCCAGCAATAAAACCACACCCTGCAGTGAGCCCTGACGCTGCAGCCTTGCTCTCTCCTGGGCCTCGCTCTCGGGGCCTCTGGGTGTTCATCCGTATTGTCAGTAGGGTCCAGGGGAGGAAACACAACAAGGCAGGAATTGTGATTCTAGCTCCCAGGTGGACCTCTGGCAGCTCGCCGGCAGAGGGTGAAGGGAAACAGGGAAACATCTGTTGAAGGAGGGACGCTGTCAGGAGCTGATTCTCTCTTCTCCCAGTGCAGCCCCACTCACCACGCACCAAATTGCCTTGCCCATCACCGTGTCCTTGGAAGCTGGGCCGTGACGTTCACCTGCGTCCTGGCGAATGCGTCCCTGGCAGCTGGCCCCATGATGTGCAAAAGCAGATGGTAACTATGCTCCTGTCTTAAATCTGGGAGCAGGTTGCCACTGCTGCTGAGTACCCTGGCTGGGCCTGGTTGCTGGGGTGATGGGATTGTTTCCATGGCCTCTCCGTGACTAAGCCCCACAGAGACAACAACGTACTCCTCTCGAGGAAATGAGGGTCAGTTTTGCATCATTTTGCCTCCACTGTTGCTGCTCCTGAAAGCCAAGCTCCCTGGGCCCAAGGTGACTGACCCCTGAGGGTGATGATAAGCCCACAGTCTGGGGCTTAGGCTCTCTGGCACTGACGTGCTTAGTCAGGACAAGCCCAGAGCCCAGTGATCCTCGTTTTCCTGCTCTGGCCTCAGCTCTGATCTCTGTGCTTTCCCTTTCCCAACTCAGGAGCCTAAATTTTCCTCAGTTAGGCTGCACCAGGACGCAGGATTCCTCTTTGACTATTGCGAAGAGTCTTCCCTTTAGAACCTAAGCCAGTCTCAGGAGTTAGGATCGCCTGTCAGGGTGACCAGATGGATCCCCATCTTCATTCATCCCCCGACTGGCTGGCTGCACCCCCCTCCCACCCTAGCTCATCAGGGAGTGCCCTTCCTGAGCCCTCCCTCCACACCTTTCATCCACACCTACCCGGGCACGTGACCCCTTTTCCCACCCAAGTCCATTCACCTGCAGACTGGCCAGAGGATGACCTTCCTTCTTCCTCCAGTCCCCGAAACCAAATGAGTGTCAAACCCAGACTGTCATAACATAACTGGGCACTGTAGTAGCCCCTCATTCTTCAGCATCCCATTGTGATCCCAAGAGGTGTGAAGAGTAACATCAGAGCCTAGAAAGCCCTCATCCTGCCCATGAAACGCCCAGGTTTTGTTCTCAAGTCTCTGAGGCTGATCGCCAGGCTTCCTTGCTCCAGCGGCTCTCCTCTGACCCCAGGAGGCTCTCTTCTGACCACAGGAATCCACAGGGCAGAAGCTCTTGTAGGCAGAACAGAGTAGGAGGTGGCTCTGGTGGTCATGGGGCTCCACGGGGAGTATTCTTACCTGCACGCGTTGAGTGTGTGCATTTGGATACATGTGTAGGCTGGTGTGTGGTCAATCTGGACACCTTTCAGGGTGGCTCTCTGTAAAGAAGACACAGAAGCAGTTTGGACGTGAACACATACACTGATGCTGTGAGGAGAATGGGATTGTAAGGGGATATGCTTGGGCCAGGTCACTCAGACATCATCTAAATGAGTGGGAGATCCTCGTGTAGTTCAGTAATCCAGATTTTCAAAAGTGGTTTCCTGTGAAGCTGGTCTAAAGGAGCAAAGGCGGAGAGCATCACGCGAGAATCAGAAACAAAGGTTGGCCTTGACTGCAGCTTGCCTCCCCTACACCCCCCGCCCCATTTCCCTCTCCACTCAGCCCCACCTCCAGCAGAAGGACTCAAGTTGGTAGAGTACAACCAAGGATCTTACTTTGGGGCCGATCTTGAGACAGACTTTCTGAAGTGTTTTCTTGGGATCTCAAGCATGAAGCCGCTGGTGTTTTAGTCAGGGTATAGATTTGGCACCTGTAACAGAGACCCAAGTTAAAAGTGGCTTAAACGAGGTAGCAGCTTATTTCACCCTCCTCACATAAAAGGCTCGTGGGGTGCCTGGGTGGCTCCGTCAGTTAAGCATCTGACTCTTGGGGCGCCTGGGTGGCTCAGTCATTAAGCGTCTGCCTTCGGCTCAGGTCACGATCCCCGAGTCCTGGGATCAAGCCCCACATCGGGCTCCCTGCTCCGCGGGAAGCCTGCTTCTCCCTCTCCCATTCCCCCTGCTTGTGTTCCTGCTCTCGCTCTCTCTCTCTCTGTCAAATAAATAAATAAAATCTTTAAAAAAAAAAAAAAGCATCCGACTCTTGGTTGCAGCTCAGGTCACAATCTCAGGGTCGTGAGGTCAAGCCCCGCATCAGGCTCCACACTCAGCTTGGAAGCTGCTTAAGATTCTCTCTCTCCTTCTCCCTCTGCCCCCCCTCAACCCCCTCCCCCCACTCTCATGTGCAGGTGCTCTCTCTCTCTCTCTCTGAAAAAAAGAAAAAAAAGGCTCGGTGTGCGGCTGTGATGGTCCACAATCACCAGAGAACCCCCCCTTCTTTCTTGGTGCTTTGCCGTTTTCAGGAGGCACCGTCCCGCTCATGATCCAGGGGGGCAGTTGTCATTCCCACAGCCATAGCCACACTCCAGTGAGCGGGGAGGAGGGAAGGGAATGCCCACCTGAACGTTAGAGACACCACTTCCAGGGGTGTCTCATCACCCAGGACTTAGTCACACGCCACATGGCTCAGCAAAGGAAGCTCACAGATGTGAGCTAAGTGGACATGTGTATGGCTGAAAGGTCTATTTTCTGTGTAAGGAAGGAAGAATGGATTTGGAGAGATAGGATCTTCACTTCTCGCCATTTCCCATCTTCTTATTTTCACACAGGCACTAATTACTGAGTTCCTGGAAAGTTCTGGCCGCTTGCTAACAGCTGGGGACACAAATCAGATAGAGCCTCGGCCTTAACTGTTGGGCCTCTGCCCTCCTATGTATTATTCACCTAAAGGCAACAGGCATCCACATTATTGGCATCCATATTTTTTTTAGTAACTCCCAGGACCATTTTATAAGAAAAGGCAGTAATTGGTAATCAACAGTAAGAATTTTCATTTCCATTTGTTCACCAACTTGACAGATTTAGTTGCTTATCCCCATTACATTTCTTCAGACCGCACACATCACCCAAAATGCAAAAAAAAAAAAAAATCCAAAAAACTAAAAGACTTTGTTAGAAAACAAGACAGCAGGCTTTGCAATTGCATTACTCACAGCCAGAATTTACTAGAAAGATATCTCTTTAATGGGGAGGTGGCAGAGAACAGGAACATGGAGGAGAGAGCCCATCCTCTCTCTCCTCCATGGGGCCGTCTCTTCGCACACACCCCGTGCCTTCCCTCTCTGTGCTTTCACTCATATTGGCTTGTGCCTAATGTGTCATCCACCTATAGAAATGTTGCAGGTTCCAAAGGCCCAGCCCCCAGGCCCTCCTTTCTCACAAAGCCTCCAGGCCTTTGTCTCTCTATCTATCTTTTGGTCAGATCCACAGTTTAGCTCTTCTATTGTTTCTTGGTTAGGATCCCACCCACGCTGTAAGCTTTTTTAAGGGCTGGATCTCCACCACAGTGAAGCTGGGTGTGTTAAATGCTCAAGTAGCTCAGTCAGGCTGACATACCATGGTTTTTGGGGTTGAATGTGCGCATGGGGTTTGAGGTGAGCAGCTACCTTTGGGTGAGAGGCCCCTGCTCAGCCTCATGGTGAGCCCCTAAAGTGCCCAGTGAGCCAGCACTGGGCCTTCAGGGTCAGGCTAAATTGGGATGGGTTGGGGGTGCCTGGGTGGCTCAGTCGGTTAAGCGTCGGGACTCTTGATTTCAGCTTAGGTCTTGATCTCAGGGTTGTGAGTTCAAGCCCCGTGTGGGGCTCCACGCTGGGCATTGAGCCTACTTTAAAAAAATAATAATTAATTAGTTAATTAGGATGGGTTGGCAGGGGCTCCCCATGCAATGCAATCCCATTATACCAGAAAATGAAATTCTCCTCTTCTTTTAAAAGCCAGTCACAGAGCATAGTGGTTCTGCCTCAAAGTCTCAAGTGTGTTAATTTGTTTCAAAAGTAAAAGAAAAAAAAAATCATATTCTTGACCCCTCCTCCTTAATCTGTTCCAAATGAGAGCTTTGAGAAGGAAAACTCCCCAGGACTTACTCTGTTGAGTAAATTGATTTCTGCTGTGGAGAGGAGCTGGTATGGGACTGGAGGTAGGAAAATATATGGAACCTGACATAAAAGATTTGGGTTTTGTTTGGAGAAGGATTCGGGTTGTTTTCAGGTTTTGAATTACAGCTTGGGTGTGTTTGAAGAAGCAGAAGTGAGCAGCACCTCGACCCCCAGCCTTTGTGGGCTTTTCATTCAGCTCCTCTTGCCTGGGCTGGTCCCTATGCAAGATGCCTTGCTTGGCAGCCTGGCCAGGAAACCTTGCTTCATAAATAACTCCCCAGGGGAGACAGGAGTGATAACAGACGCTTTAAGTGGGAGCCGAGCTGCCCTCAGCACTTAGGACTGAGCGTGCGCAAGTCTGGCTCTGGAATTCTCTTTGCCAAGGCAAGTGAGCCCTCTTCAAGTTTTCAGTTTGGTTACTCTCATTTTATTATTTCTCTAACCTCTTTCTAACCAGTGGGGTGGCTGAGGCTCTGCTTGTGAGTTCTGTTTTTATTTTTCACACTCTATTTTTATACTTTGAAACTGCGGTTATAAAATATACACTCAAAAATGTTGGCTCTGCACCCACAAGACGCAGGAGGCTGTCCAGATGCACAGTGTGGGGACTGCTCCCAGGAGGGCCCTGCCCCCACCCTTGGCCTCTCGCGGAGGGACGGGAGGGACGGGGGGGACAGCAGTTGCTGTAAGAGACTGGTCCAGCGAGGAGCAGAATTCTGGCCAAGATTTGTAGATTTGACCCTGAGAAACTGTCAGGACTATTTTTCTGGTGGCTTCCCAAGCACACCATAAGAGGTCAGAACCCTTAGAAACAGAATTCCCAGGTTCCTGTAAAGGGGTCATTCATCTCCATTCATACAATTGTCCTGGCCCCCGTCTTTCCTCACCATCCATGTAGAAACGTAAAAACAATGCCAGCAAAGCAGTCTCATTTGTTTTGTTCACCATCGTTTGTTGGAAATGGTTGTCATGTTCATATTACTGTAGAACTTACAAAATGGGCATAAGAAATCTTCCCAAGTGCTGACCTCCCGGCCAATTCCAACCCCTCCTGGTATATTTTTTCCTTCTTTTCCCCCAGGCTCCCCTCTTTCCTTCCCTTCCTCCAACCAGAATAGATCTAGGAATCTCCTGGCGTTTCCACCTTGGCTACAAGCAGTGCTGGGTCTTTTTGAACAGACTTGTCCATAAATCTTAGATTGTTTCTCATCTTTGAAAAAGCCGCTTTTATCAGCAAGTCATTATTCACATGTACGGGGCAGGGGAAAGTTCACCAAATTTCAAACTTCAATTTATTTTCACTCCTTTTTACAACATCTACTCCCCAGAAACCACAGAAATTTAAAAATACCAGTCCCAATAGGCAAAGTGCCCCCTGACATAGCTTGCAAGAACCAGGGCTGGCCACCTGGGGATGGGAGAGGTAGGCGAGGTTGGCCTAGATCGGAGCTGGCTGGCTCAAACCCATGGGGGAATATAATTTCCAAGTCTCAGAGAACTAAAACCCACTGTTCTCATTCTAGAGCGGAGGATTTGGTTGGGCAGGGAGATTTGGGAAGATGGGTGATATTTATAAGGAAAGGCTTAATGTAGCTGTTACTATAAATTAAAAATAAGGAATACTGTATAATATAGGTAATGGGCTAAAATATACTTTAATTCCATGTGATACCGGCTAGAGGAGAGCTGAAGGAAGGGTCAGTTTGGAACAGATGAGAAGAGAAAGGAGGTGAGGGGGGTGGAGACAGAGCATCAGATTCCCAGTCAAAGGCCCCTCTCTTTTTGTCTTTCTACTTTGTCATCCTCAAACATGTTGGCTTTTGACCTCATGCTTGTTCTCATGGTTACAAGATTGCAGTTGCACCTTCAGCCGTTACCCCAACATTCTAGGTAGGAAGAAGGAGGAGGAACATAAAGTTCTCTTATCTCAAGGTAATTTTCATCCAGGAAGAAAAAATGCCCTCTAAAGCCCCCCTCTGTTTGTCTCCTTGGCCAGGTCTAGGTACGTGGCCATCTTAGCTACAAAGGTATCAGAAGGGGCTAGACATCACCTGAGAGTGCACACTTGGCTCCCAGAACAAAGTTGGACTTGTGTTAGCAGGGAAAGGTGGTGGCTACTGGTGGGCTACTAGGAGAGGGCTAGGTATGTGCCCAGGGAGTGCCGTGACGCACCTAAGGAACTGTAGAAGTAGCCCTCAGAAGGAGCGGAGAATGGGGTGGGATGCAGGGAGAACGAGAGTGAAACCGGAGAGGTGAGGCCCAGCCACTTCAAGGGCCAAGAGTGCCTGCTGAGGACTTGGGAATACAGGAGATCACTACACATTACCCAGAGGAGCGGAGGGGACACCAGTGCCCCCTAAAGCAGTGGTTCCACACTCCAGTACACAAGGTCATCTGAGGATCTTGTGACATGAGCTTTGGATTCAGTAGGTTTAGAGAAGGCACAACATTCCACATTTCTCACCAACTCCCAGGTGATGTTGAAGCAGCTGGTCAAGAGACCCGACCCAGAGTAGCAAGACCCTGAAGGAAATCTCTTCAGAAATAAATGCCCAGAGGTGCCTGGCTGGCTCAGTCAGAGAAGCACGTGACTCTTGATCTCAGGGTTGTGAGTTCAAGCCCCATGTTGGGTGTAGAGATTATGTAAGGATAGAATCTTTAAAAAAAAAAAGAGAGAGAAAGACAGAGAAATGCCCAAATGTGTTTGTTAAGCATTTTAATGTAATGACTACTATCACTGTAATAGGAATTGAGATTCAAATATTTAAGGAAAAATTACAGTAACTCTTTTTTTTTAGATTTTATTTATTTATTTGCCAGAGAGAGAGTGACAGAGAGAGAGAGCACAAGCTGGGGGAGCTGTAGTCAGAGGAAGAGCAGGGAGCCCGATGCGGAACTCGATTCCAGGACCCTGGGATCATGACCTGAGCCGAAGGCAGACGCTTAACTGACTGAGCCACCCAGGCGCCCCAACAATAAGTCTTAAATTGAGCTTTTCCCAGAAAGGGTGGGGAGCAAAATCTGATGTATCTTTTGGGAGTCCTGATGTCTACAGGTAGCAGAAAAGCCAAAACAGTGGAAGTTTCTCTCAAGTTTATGTAGCCCATAAGGAGGAGTCCAGGCTGATCAGCGGCTCTCAGTCATTAGGCCCCAGGCCCAGGCTTCCTGTGAATTTCTGCTTCACTATCCTGACATGTGGTTTCTATTCTCAGGGACACCTCCTGATCCCAGATGGCTGCTAGAAGCATTAGCCATCCCATCCTCATTGCAGATGAGGAGAAGGGGAAGAAAAGAGAGCAGTGAAGGGCTCCAACCCTCTCCCTTTGAAGGGGCCCTCCCAAACTCCCACAATACACTTCTGGGTACCTGTTCCTGGCTACAACTTAGTAACAAGGTCCTATTTAGCTGCAAGATATGCAAAGAAGTGTATTCTTTTGGCCTGGGCACATCACATAGAGTTCTCTTACTAAGGTAGAAAGGAGCACATCTCGCTACATGCCACATTGATATAAGAGTTACACCTAAAATGACACTGAATGGTTGAAAATGGTTGAAAACAGAGGCATGAACAAAACTCTGCCAGGCAAATGACAACAAAAAGAAAGGGATGGTAGTAGTCATAATAGGCAAAATTTCGGACAAAGAAGTAGGAAGCTGTACAGGAAGGGGAGTATTGGACAATGATAGTGATTAAAGGGTATGATCCACAAAGAACATGAACCTTTATACCTCAGGTAAAATAGCATCCAAACCTACCCCCCACCTCCAAAAAACACTGTGAGGAATATCAGGGAAAAATTGTTAACATTACAGCTGTAGTAGGATACTTTAACCTACCTTTCTCAGATTTATGAGGCCAAGCAGACCAAACATAAATAAGGTTATAAAGGACTTAAAAAGCTTAAATGTGTATAAACCGTGTACTCTGCGGACAGAAAATAAGCATCCATTTCAAATAGGTACAAACCAGGTGCAAAAACTGATTATATTTCGGGCCCCTAAGAAAAATCACAATTCCGTAAGGTAGGAATCTTTCTAGGCCACATTCTAACCAAACTTCAAGCAAACTAGACATTTAAAATAAAAATATAACAACAAAAGCGCCACTTGGATATTTCTACACAATCTCAGTAAGTTCTGCCGATGACAAAACAAAAATGAAAGACTCCTTTCGGGCCCAAACAGATGAAAAGCCTATCAGTGTTTGAGCAGATGAACCTGTCCTCAGAGGAAGTCCTTGCATGTCGTAGGCAAGTAAAGTGTCCTCTATAATATGCAGGCACTTCTCTCAAAATCAATTAAGTGAAGATAATGGAAGTAGAGGCAAGAGATGAAAACCCAGCACTTTGTGGAATTAAACACAGCCGAGAATGGTACACATAGGACAGAACACGCTCATCCTGGCTAATGATAAAGAAACGCCGACCAACAACAGCGCCCTGTCGTTTTCCCCATGTCTTACTGGTGCGGCCATAAATCGGTGCATTTTTGGAGGGAGCTTAATGATATCTTGAGAGATTTTAAATGTTTTTGCCAATTGATTCAGGTAATTCCAGAGGAATTTATCTTCCAGAAATATGCGCGCATGGGCAAAGATACACGTACAACTCAAAGGATGGGAGAAACCTTGATAAATACACATACCATGAGGCGGTTAAAAATAATGGAGTAGATCTGTATGAACCGATGTGCAAAGGGACTCATGGCATATCATTACCTGAAAAACTAATTGTTATTCTTATAAATAAATATGTAATTTTTATAAGTTTAGAAGGCCATATATTATGACTTGCTGTCTCTGGTGCCCACAGGGACCTGGCACAGGGCGTAAGCGGGTGAGCCGGCTGGGTGCGCAGTCTCAGTAAAGAGCAGGGGCAGTAGTGAGAAGAGCAGGTGCCTTCTTGGTTGTGATTTGTAGCCTTGTCAGCTCCTGCCCAGAGTCCATGGATCAGGACTCAGGCTTGGCAACTCTTTCCGCTTCAGCCCTAAGATGACCTCTTGGCCCCTTTGCAAGGGCAACAGGGCTAGCCTCTGCCAACATCACCCTGCGTCCTCTTAACAAGCATTGCGTGAACCTGGAACTTCTGGTCGAGGGCAGTCTCATTGCCCCTGTCCCGTGAGCCCAGTAGCATGGGCTCAGTCCTGTCACTAAGAAAGTTATAGTGACTAAAATTGAGCTTAAGATTTTATTTTTAGGGGACGCCTGGGTGGCTCCGTCAGTTAAGTGTCCCACTCTTGACCTCAGCTCAGGTCCTAAGAGGGTTGTGAGTTCAAGCCCTCCATGGGGCTCCCACTGGGTATGGAGCCTACTTTAAAAAAAAAACAGAACAAGGTTGTGGTTTTTTTTTTCTTCTAACACCGTAGAACTTATGGACTATGTTTTGTTTTGGTTTTACTTGTTCCTTGGTGTTCTGCAAACTTGCTGTCCACCTAAGGACCTCCAGAATCTTCCAGAAGCTCTAGAAGTCCCCACACTGGCCACGTTACCCACAATCCTACTACTATGTAGTAACTCTACATCGGGTTACTCTTTCAGTCTCTGTAACCCTTGGCAGGGAGAGGGGCCAACAGCCTCAGCTGTACTGGAGAGGAATAGCAGGAAATAAACAACTCAAGGAGGAGAAACAAGGATTGCTATCTTCCAGTTGTTGGTTTCTATCCTGCTAGCAAAACCTCTATGCTGCTTCACTCCTCATTTTTAGAAGTGACCCTCAACTTGATTTCCCCTCCACACACACCCCACCCCCACCCTCAGTGTAAATACAGGCCTGGCCAATGGGGCTTTGGTCCAAAGAATGGTTTGACCTCCCGTGTAGGGTTGCCAGATTTACCAGATAAATATTCAAATTTATAAATCTGAATTTAAGATGGACCACGAATACGATTTTCTGTGTAAGTATGCCCCATGCAATATTCGGGACATACTTATGCTGAAAAGTTACCCATTGTTTATGTAAAATTCAAATTTAACTGGGGGGTCCCCTGTTCCATCCAGCAATTCTACTCCAGTGGGCTTCTGTGGCTCCTGCATTCCAAGAGGGGGCATCTGCAAGTTTAAGGATAAAGATCAGCAGGAGTTTAAGTAATCGCTACCCACAAGTCACCTCACCAGAACCTCCTGAATGGCCCCATCCCCCTGTTTGTGCCTCCCCCTCCTCTCATTTGCTGCCCTGCTTCTGAGCTTCACCTCACTTCCTGCCTCTTGTCGTCCTCTTTTAGTCTGTGGCTTTCCCCTGCCCTCACTTCTCCTCCTTTTTCCTCATTTTGCTCTCGCTGGTCCGTAACATGTCATTAAAGTTTACATATTTGAGTGTTGGTTATAATTACTAAATAAGGTTTTATGTTCCTTGCTATAATTTAAATAGCAGGGGAATTTAACTTTGTGTGTGTGTTTCATTTTCCTTTTAGTGATAGGTGGCCTTAAGTTCATTTTTAGCTGTGTGAATCATTGACCTTCATTCACCTTGAGTGAGAAAAAAGGTCTCCCATTTCCAGAGTGAATTCACATGCATCTTCCTAAGATGGATGCCAGTGGGGAAGGTGGGAGTGGGAGAGATTGAAGTGGGGGCAAGGGGGGATCCTGCTAAGTTGACCCATTCAGGGGAGAAGGGGCTCAGAAGCCTCTCGTACTGGCCTAAAGCCTAGCCTTTGGCATTGGGCCCAGCTGCCTGGAGCGGAGTACGGCTCTCTCCTCCTTGTGACTGATCACTGGACTCATTCCCAGCAAGAAGCCTCCTCTGATAGACAGCGAAGAGCATGGTTTGCCGCTAATAACTAGGGCCCTGGTGGCCTTCTGCTTCCATTCCCTGCCTCTCCCAGTGAAGCAGACTCTTGAGGGCAACTTCATTCTGGCTTCCTCCCCAAAACAGGTGGGGGCAGGGCAATTCTCTAAGCTGCCCCGAATCAGGACCTGTTTTCTAGTTGCTGCCCTGAGCTACTCTGATGTCTATATTAATCCCATTCTCTCCCTGCCCTTGTTTCTCCATCCCTGCTCTCCCCCGACCCTGCTCTCCCTGCAGGATGACCCAGAAGGTACCTTCCCATCTGGGAAGCACACCTGTGAATGGCAGTGCCATTTGGGAGAGAGAATAGTGATTTGGGAGTCGGAGAGTGGCCTCTGTCCTGAACTAGTTGCTTCTACTCACTTGGCCTCAGTTTTGTCATCTGTAAAATGGAAGTGATCACGTGCCTCGCAGAAAAGCTGTATTAAAATATGAATAAAAACAAGTGTCAGAAAGTGAACAAGTTTCCATCCCCAATCCAAATGCTAAATGATATATTTTTTTTTAATGCTGGAAAGCCAGTAACTTGCTGTTGGTTATAGAATCCTTTTCATTCATCCGATTAGAGAACCTCAGCACTTTATTTGGAAGGTGTCTTTTTATTCCTTCTGTCGTGGACTCATAAACATCTGGGTGTTCTTTCCTATCTCTCCTTTCAGGCAGGGGAAGATTTAAAAGGAGCTAAAGGAATAGATCTGTCCCCCTTGCCATTTCATCATATATTTCAGTAGAAAGGAGTCTGGCTCTTTGAAAAGTTTGCCCTAACGGTTCAAGGCCGAGTGGAGGTGTCCTCCTCTGTCTGTGGAGGAGGCAGATACGCGACTTGGAGGTCGACACTGGCCAAATGGCAGTGCAAAGAATTTTGGACCAGATCTCTCCACTTTGATGGGAATAAAATAACAAAGCCTCACCCACCCGAAGCCTGTTGCCTTTTGCTGAGCAAAGTCATGTCAGCCGTCTAGTTCGGAGGCTTTATCCCAGCTGGAAACCCGGTAATGAGGGAGGCTGAAGAATCTGGGCTTCCCAGAATGTGTGGGAAACTGAATAGTAGAGTCCACAGCATTCCGACTGTGATACTTGGCCGGAGCTTGTGCATTCCCTTGGTTACAGCCATTTGGGGCTCCGAAAGACACAGAGATTTAGCCAGAGCCTCGTCTCAGTTGCTGTGGGGCCCAAGCTGCCCCCCTCCCCACCACCCCAGTCACCTGGGAGTTCTGTGTAGTCCTCACCTTCGAAGCTCGCTGCCCCACAGCAGTGAGAAACAATACAAATAAGCCACACCCGTGGAAATTCGGGTCAGGGAAAGAAGGCAGGAGCAGGATCAAAGCCTCTTGTAACGCAAGAATTCCTCAGCAGCTCAAGTCCCTTAATAATTATGGTTTGGACATTTTCCAGAAAGCAAAACCACTTAGCATGCCATATTTAACAATGAAGAGTTTTCTGTGTTCATAATAGTCACTGTGCAGAGCAAATAGGCACCTTGAACAAAGGATAGGATATTTATATGTGTATATAAAATAACCCGCATGGCCTTACACCCCAAAGCTTGTCTACAGGGAAGAAAGTGGCACTGCCTTCTGCCCTGGGGTACCTGTTTTACGTGTAAAGTTGGAGAAAAGTCTACATGCCCTGCCCCGTCCCCACCACCGCATCTCAAACAAACAAACAACCAAAAAAACCACCTTCCTTTAACCCAGAATTTTCCAAACTTATTTAATAGCCAAATCTTTTGTTTTAACCTTTGGTTGGTTTTGGAGTTTGGAATTTTTCCATTTCGTTTTGTTTTGTTTTAAATATCTCTTAGCATTCTAAAAAGCCAGTTTCCCAAGGAAAATGTTTGGGCAAAGGATAGGCCAAGGAGGGTCGGAAGCAGGGATTTTAGACCGGGGGGAGATGGAGAAAACAAATCCCAGGCCCTGAGGGATGATGGACGTGATTGTTGGAACCCAGCTCCGTACAGCAGTTTGGAGCACCCGACCCCTGCTGGGCCCTGTTTGTGTTATTTTTTGTTCGTTTGGTTGTATATTCAACAAACATTTGTCATTGGGGGAAATTGGAGAAGAATGGCTGCTTGAAGGAAGCTTCATTAGAAGTGAACCTTAAAGGGTGGGTATGATTTCAGTGAGGAAAGATGGGGAGCATTCCAGAAAGACAGGGGCAGCCAAGTGTGAGGCCTGCTCAGAAAAAGAAAAATTAGTATAGTACAAGCCTCAAGTGCATGAGTAGGGTGGGGTCAGATGGAGGCAGGGATGCAGTGCAGGACCCCTGGATCAAGCAGGACTCTTTCACATGCAAAGGTCACAGAGTCTGACCCAACCCCCTTCAGCACACAGGGGCATTTTGGGTCATATAAGTGAGAATCCTGGGGCTAGGGCTGGATTCAGATGTGCCATCATTCAGAGGTTCAAACAGTGTCCCAAGGACCTGGTTTCTTGCTGTCTCTCCCCTCTGTTCTTTGGTTGGTTCTGCTTTCAGATAAGCTCTCACTGCCCTTGGACTTGTAAGATGGCTGCAACAGCTCTCGCCTTTATATCATCATTTACTTAAGGCCCGTGTCAATACAGTCCCTTTGCTTTTAAATGCTTTCTTAATGGCTGTCAGTTGGGTTCTAGGCACATCCTGGAATTAATCTCTGAGTCAGGGAACATGGTACCCTGATTGGCTTAGACCTGGGGCAGGTGCCCAGGCCTGGAGTTGAGAGTAGGGCTGGCCCCACCGAAACCACATGGTCTAAAAGATACGGAGGGGCTGGCTGTAGGGGGAGAGTGGGGTCCAGCCATCCAGAGAAGATGAATGGAAGCTAGGCCACGAAAACGGCAGATATCCACTAAAACCTGGAGCGCCAGGCCAAAGAATCCGGATATCATTTGCAGGAGAGAACCAGTAAAAACTTCTGAACAAATAGTGACCAGAACTATGCATTAAGATTAATTCAGCTACAGTTTCATAATTGCCATGTGCTTGGCACATGGTAGGGGCTCAATAAATCTGCATTGAATGAGGGAGATAAATGGATGGATTGGAGGTGGGGAGAGAGAGAAATGCCATTGTAGGAGGCTATTGTAATAGTTTCAGAGGGGAGCCAGCCAAGGAAGTAATGAAGACTTCTCAAGAAAATCAAGAGGTTCCATTGTCATGAAAGCCACAGAAGGAAAAAACTATCAAGAGGACAGGGTTGGTGAGTCATGCCAAACGCTGTCAAAAGGCCAGGGCAAGGAGGATAGGGACTGAGAAAATATCAGAAGGGAGAATCGAAAGAGAAGGTCCAGTAGGACGGTCAGAAGCCAACTTCAAAGAGTTCAGAAGTAAGTAGGAGGCTACCCTGAAACATCATCTGTCTTCCCTTCCCCACCCCTTTCCAGCTCCAAACTCAGCAAAAAAAAAAAAAAAGCTCCTTCACCTCCACACATTCTTTGCAAAGCACCTGATGCCATCCCCGTGACCTTTATCCAGCCATGAGGTCCTTTTCTCTCATGTGTCTTTAGGCTCTCCTCCCTCTCCAGGGCTGTCTCTCATATAAATATTGACATTACTCTCTTGTTCTAAGATGACATTTCTTAGGCCCTGTTCTGCCTTAAGTTAATGTTTCAGAAGAATCATTAGAGAAATTTTGAAGTTGGGGAGGACAGAAGTTTGAGCTTAGGTTGAATATCCTTTGTGGAAGGCAAGATTATCTGTAGGAATGAGTAACGGTTAGGGAGTGGGATATAGGGACAGGGAGAAGGTTGGAATAGTTCATTTAAGGTTCAGTTAGGGGTCACCAAAAAATGAATGAAAGAATTGCCAGGGGCCAGTGGGAGGCCAGCTGAGATTGAATAGCTTAAATTTATGGAGAGCCTAATCAGCATACTGCCTCTCTTCAGCAGGAATCGGTGGCCCAGAGTAGAGCAGTGGATTGGGTTTGAGGAAAGGTGGTTATGGAGCACTGTTGATCCTGGGCACAGGTCAAGTTGACATGGGGGCTGGGGGCTAGAAGAGGATCGAGGACCCAGGGACCCCAGGGTATATAAAGAAAGGCAAGTGATGGCCTGAGAGAAGAGGCAGGGTCAAAGATGTGGTCAGGATTCGTGTGAGGGGGTTGTCTCAGTGGAAGAAGTAGAAGGTTAAACAGTTAGGTTGGGGATATTAGGCCATATGGTGCATGATATGGTGAATAGACTACATGGTTTAAATCCCATATCTTAACCTGTGTCTCCGCTTACCTTGTTTATAAAATGAGGCTCATAAAACCTTCAAAAGGTCATTGTAATTAATACATATGAGATACTTATGATAGTGCTTGTGTGTAATAAGTACTCAGTGAATGTTGGCGATGGGGATGTTAGTTTAAAAGTGATGAAAAGGGAGACACCTGGGTAGCTCAGTCCGTTAAGCGTCCGACTCTTGATCTCAGCTCAGGTCTTGATCTCAAGGTCGTGAATTCAAGCCCCTCATTGGGCTCCATGCTGTGCATGGAGCCTCCTTTAAAAAACAAAACAGGGGCTCCTGGGTGGGTGAGTCAGTTTGTGTCCGACTCTTGGTTTTGGCTCAGGTCATGATCTCATGGATCATGAGATCAACCTTGAGTCTGCTTGAAGCTTCTCTCTCCCTCTGCTCCTGCCCCCACTTGTACACTCTCTCACTCTCTCTCTCAAATAATAAGTCGTAAAAAAAAAAATACAAAACAAACAAAAAGTGATGAGAAGGCTTAGAACTTGAGATCTTGAGGGGCACCTGGGTGCTCAGGCAGTTAAGCATCTGCCTTTGGCTCAAGTCATGATCTCAGGGTCCTGGGATCGAGCCCCGAGTCAGGCTCCCTGCTCAGTGGGGAGTCTGCTTCTCCCTCTGCCCCTCCCCCACTGCTCGTGCACTCGCTTGCTCTCTCAAATAAATAAACAAATAATCTTTAAAAAAAAAAAAAAGAACTTGAGATCTTGAAGTTGAAACAATTCTGAGTGACGCCAGGTTCTCAGATGCCATCATGCTTGTGAGTGGAGTGAAATCGGAGATGGAAAGTAGTGGAATTGAGGAGGTTGAAAAATGGTGAGCCCAAATTCTAGGAGGGACATGTTTACGGATGTGGAGGTTACCAGTAGGCTGGCAACAACTCTGTGTCACTGAGAAAGGCCAGGTCTCTAGCCGAAGTTAACAGAAATAGGGAGGTAGCTACTATGGGCTTCAAGGGAGACAGATTGTTGAGAGAGGAGGAGAGAGGTGCGGAAGGAGGTGCTGATCTGTCTGAGTCAGAGACCAAGGGAAAGAAGTAACAGCCTCTACAGGAAGTGAGGAGTAATCTGCCAGGAGGAGGAAGAAATGAGCCAAGGATGAAAAAAGTGGAGAATTTGCTCACAGTAGAACAGATTTTGATTGAGGAGAGATGTTTTTTATAAAAGCTTTTAAGAAAAATCCATTCCCCAAGCCTGAGGGCAAATCTGAAGGAGGCTTGAGCGTAAGGGAGGAAGTGGGCAGGAGGTTTTAGAGTAGATTCCTGGAAAAGCCAGTAAATGGGGGCTCTGTTCCCTCACCTTGATTGTAGGATGTGCAGCATTAGATTAGACACAATGACTCGATGTGCTGGGCATGCCCCAACTGGCCACCCCCCTGCCCGCCCGCCCGCCCACTTCTCCAGCTCCATGGGTATGCAGTGCTGCGTGCATTTCCCGCGTCTGTGCTACTGGGTTCTCTGAGGGTAGAGGGACCAGGAGAGCTGGGATTGAGGGCTTCTGCTTTTAGAGAGCAGACAAATGGCTTTAAAGGGAAGGGAACAGGACACCAGCAAGCTTTGTGGCTGAGTTCTCTTCCAAAAGCACCGCTCAGTAATATAATTGTATTCGGACATTTTTTTTGCATGACGTCAGGGAATAGCCTTCCTTAAAAGCTCTCATGAAAAAGCACAACTATAAAACAGACTCGGGCAATGAAATGGAAACCAGGCAAGTGGATCTGTGTAATTTGGGTAAAGAGATTTCTCCTTATGGCTTTGTGATCTGATCCCTGCTCTCTGCATAAAACTCTGTTTCACGGGATCCGCTTACATAGGAGTCTTACCTTGCAGGTGCTTTTAGACGTAATATGTCTTGCTTTATTACCAAATGGCAGGAAAGCGAGGGTTCCCTCCTCAGTGGCTGTTCAGACCACCCTCCTAGACTTGCCACCTTCCTAGTCCTCCAGGTCCTAAATCTCTCATCTTTGTATGAGCCCGGCCCCACAGTGGGGAGGGAGGGATAGTCCCATGTACACCTCATTTAACCCCCATGTGTACCTTTATCCATCGCCCCCTCACACCCCTGCTCAAGGTCAGTCTTCGGGAAGTGTGTGCCAGGGAGCACTACTCACTGAGCAGGTCCTTTCTTACCCACCCCATTTTCTTAAAGCCACAGGGGCACAGAATTTAATTACCTGCCATCCTGTGTTCTTGGCACACTCTCTGGCTCCATTCCCAAGGAGATCCTTTCTTTTTTGTATTTTTGTTTTTTATTGAGGTGAAATTCACGTAACGTAAAATTAACCATCTTAAGTATAAATTCAGTGGCAATTGGTACATTCATAATATTGTACAACAATCCCCTCCATTTCCATCATGCTCCCTCACCCCCCAAAAACACCCGTGTCCATTAAGGAGCCACTCTCTGCCCTTCCTTTCCCTCCCAGCCCCTGGCAACCACCAGTCTGCTTTCTGTCTCCGACTCTTCCCATTCTGCCCATTTCATGTAAATGGGATCATATAATATTTGTGTGCCTGGCTTTTTTCACTAGGCATAATGTTCACAAGGTTCATCCATGTGGTATATGGTAACCTGTATCAGTACTTCACTTATGCCTGAGTAATATTCTGTTATATGTATGTACCATATTTTGTTCATCCAGTCATCTATTGATGGACATTTGGGTTGTTTCCACCTTTTGGCTGTTGTGAGTAGTGCTGCTATGAACATGGGTATACAGGTTTTTGTTTGAGTACCTGGTTTCAGTTCTTCTGGGTATATACCTAGGAGTGGAATTGCTGGATTATATGGTAATTCTATGTTTAACTTTTTGAGGAACTGGAGGTCCCTTCTTTTTTTTTTTTAAGTAAGCTTTTTGCCCAATGTGGGGTCAACTCATGACCCCCAGATCAAGAGTCACATGCTGTACTGACAGCCAGGTGCCCCTGGAGGTCCCTTCTCAATGGACATTCTCCTAGGTCCACTCTGTCAAGGAATAGTAGACATATATCACCCCAGCCCTAGCCCCCAAGACATGTTGACCTCATTCTGCTAGATCTGGAAAGAAACTGAAGGAATAAGACTGAGGAGCCCGGAATCTCTCTGGAAGTGAATAAGGTCACCAAAGAGAGGCTGGTAATCAGAAGAAAGACAGTCTGGGGAAGGGGTTGGGTGCTAAGGGGCTTGGGGGCCAGTAGAAAATTGGACTAAGGCAGGGGGAAATTTAGCGAGAAGGGAACTCAGTTGCCCAGAATAAAGGAAGGCGTGAACCTAAAACCTCCGTGGCTGGTACGGCCATTCCCCTGGTGATGGAGGAGTGATGGAGGGGAGCTATACACTGATTTATCCCTCTAGCGATGGGGCAGGGGAGAGGTAGAAAGAGCCCTTCAGGCTGAGGAATTAGGACAGTCAGCCTTGAGGAGCCATTGAGGGCTTTTATAAAAGGAGGCTTTAGAAAGATAATCCTGACTACAGGGTGGAGGGCAGCTTGGAGGAGAAGAAGACAAAACTGGAAGCAGGGAGGCTGGTCAGAAGGTTACCATTGCTCTTAAAGGAAGACCTGTGAGGATGGTGCTAGGAGTGGCAGTGGGGAGGGAGAGGTGGGATGCCATCATCAGGACGGCTACCTGCATGCAGAGGTGATGACGGAGGACAAGATGCCCCTGAGAAGACAGGGCAGCCAGTAGCAGGGGGGAGGGCTGTGGAGAGGCCGAGGGGCTCCAGAGCACCACACCTGCTGCCAGAGTCCAGTCAGGTGAGAGGCGGGAGGGGTGAGTCTAGGGACAGGGAGGTTGGGGGAGCAGGCTACTCCTTCTTCACAGACGACTAAAGTCTGAAATTCTAGCTAAATACACAGTTTTCATCTGGATTATACCAACACCGATTAATTTTCATCAAGAAATTATTTGTAACTCTGTCAAGCCAATTGAATTCCTTGATCAGTTTTCTACACGGAGCAGTTAAGCCATTTCTAAAGTTCTCCCATATTTTCTTAGGGATCAGCTCTTTTAGGTATAAATTTAACAATAAAGACTTGACTTTTTAGTCAGAAATTTTAGTCAATAAAAAGCGTTTTAGGGATGCCTGGGTGGCTCAGTAGGTTAAGCGTCTGCCTTTGGCTCAGGTCATGATCCTGGGGTTCTGGGATCAAGCCCCACATTGGGCTCCCTGCTCAGTGGGGAGTCTGCTTCTCCCTCTGCCCTTCCCCCTGTTTGTGCTCGCTCTCTGTTTCATTCTCTCTCTCTGACAAATAAAATCTTTTTAAAAAATAAATAATAAATAAAAATAAAAAGCATTTTATCATACCTGGGTTTTAGATTTTGGCAGTTGTATTTTTCTGTTGCTGTTGTTATTATCTGTGTTTTCAGTGTTACTAACAAAATTACTTCTTTGGTCAGTTGTGAATTTTGCCATGTGCTGTTTAGCCATTGTCCGTTTAGTTGTATGTTGATTATTTTCAGCAGTAACATTCACGGCTAGATCAAAACATCCTCCAGGTCAAACACAACCCACTTCTTCCCAGAGTTCCTCTTCCTTCTCATCCCCACCCTTCCCACCAAAGACTGGTCCCAAGAGGAAAGGAGCAGTGGACTCTTCTGGGCGGTGGGTTCTGGAGCCTCAGAACACCCAGGCACTCTTCCTAGCAGCTAATTTAAATCCACTATACCACAGTTTAACCTTTTCTCCTTTTTTCAGTTGGCTAAAACCCCAACTCATTCATTGCCCTGTATTCTCTGACTTGTCATCTCTTCCTAGGCTTGTTGTTGAAGAGAGGTTTTCTGTGGCCTCTCCGTTCCTCTTCCTCACCCCAGCCTTCTCCAGCCTCAGCCACCCCACTCCCATCAGCCCAGGACCATGGCCAGCGGATGGTTTCCGATGCCTTTGGGAGGTGGGCAGCAATTCAAGGGAGTCCTGGCCACAAAGGACTGATAGGAAAGGCCCTTGGAAACCTGGGAGTGAACTCAGTTTCAAGATATAAAATTTCCAGGGGCGCCTGGGTGGCTCAGTCGTTAAGTGTCTGCCTTCAGCTCAGGTCATGATCCCAGGATCCTGGGATCGAGCCCCGCATCAGGCTCCCTGCTCCGCAGGAAGCCTGCTTCTCCCTCTCCCACTCCCCCTGCTTGTGTTCCCTCTCTCGCTGTGTCTCTCTCTGTCAAATAAATAAATAATATCTTTAAAAAAAAAAAGATATAAAGTTTCCAGAAACTTTGAAATCACAGGTACTTAACATTTTGAGCGCTGTTTATAAATCTTAAAATTACTTTGTGAGTTTAGGGATCATTTATACCTTGATGAACTTGCTATATTACCTTGGACTGTTTTTGTTCTACGTAGAGCTGTAAAAGCCTGAGAGGGAGGAGGGGGTACCTATAAAGGAACTTTCTGGATTCTGGATAAGGCTGGGAGATGGTAGTGGTCATATCCTCAGGAGACAAAAATTATCTTCCTGAATTTTTCTGATTTCCAATTTCTATTCTTCAGTTACACTTCAGGACCATCTGTACCACTATCTTCCATGGTCCAGTAGTGTGTTGGGGGAACTGGGCAAACCCCCATCTTGTGCTCTGTGCCCTGTGTCCCATGCCTAGACTGGATGGGGAGTCCTGGCTCCTGGCTGGCACAGTGCCTCGTGCTCATGGCAGCTTTGCTGAAATGAATCGGTCATTTAGTTTCTTCCTCTCTCCCACCACAAGCCCCGAATAAGCTGAAAGGGTTGAGAATGGGAGCAGGGGACCAGGGGGAGAGTAAGGGAGGTGGGTAGTGGCACTGAGGGTTAGAGAAGCTTAGGAAGAACTCAGAAGGAGCTAGTCTGTCTTCAGAGCTCGGACTGAGAAGAAATTTCCTTTAAGAGAAAGAAGTGAAATAAACTAAAGAAAACTGGAATGACTTCAAGGAGAGGGAAAAGAGAAATGGTGAGATCCAAGCTGGTCACTGAGGAATGTACGACGTGTCCGCAGATCCCTTGAACTCTGCCCAGGCAGAGGAAGAGGAGGCTGATGGCAGAAGGAGACTTCAAGTTGCCTAGGCCCCCCTCCAGGAGGGCTTCTCAGTCTGTAGGCATCTTCAATGTACCCCACCTCCTCGCTGGCTCATTGGGCAGCGTCAGGGAAATGGGGAGAAGGGCTCAGATTGCCCCTTCCAGGAAGAGTGCTTTGGGGTGAGTGTCCTAGCAGAAAGGAATAAGCACAAGGTGCTTACCTTCCACAAAGAGGTGGAGGTGATTGAACACTTCGTGAGGCTCAGCAGAGCGAAATCACCAAGGAGCAGGCAGAGTGCAGGGGAGGTGCTGCTGGAGAGGGTGGGGCTCATCTGGGGGGAGGGCCTGACTTTGCACCTTGCACAAGGGCATCAGATGTGGGCCAGATGCTGTTGTCCAGAGCATCTCCAGTCTGGACCCAACTCACTCCTTACCCTGTGACCCTGTCACACACCAGGCCTTCATTCGCCTGCTCTGGAGCGGCCATGGACAAAGCTCATGTGCACCTTACTCTTTCCCGCTGGGCTTTGGAGGTGGCCACAAGGAACAGGACAGTGAGTTGCACACAAAACTGGGTACAACTGAGTACCCTGAAAGGTTTAAGCGGGTGGGTGTTGCTCCCCTTCTCCCTAGGCTGAATGCCCCTAGGAAAACCCGGTTTTATTCACAGCCATTGTTGCCTGAGAGTGACGTTGGTTTAATCCATTCCTCATTCTTTGGTGTGGTTGGAAGTGAACAATGGCAAGCATTTTTATAAGCTTTGAGCTGAGTGTGCTATTCACCAGCTGTAATTTATTTTATCAACCCCTTTTCAGTGAAGTATGGCCCTCCCAAGTAAGAAGTGCACGCTTTTAACTCCTATGAAATGCTTATTTGCTTTATTCATGTTGGCTGTATCCATTTTTAAAATTAGGGGAAAATCTACATCTATTTACCCAGTGATTTGAGGTGGGCCCACATTTTTTAAATTATAGCTTTTTTAACTTTAAAAATAACGTTTTTTCAAAAATATATCTTTTCTTTAAAATGAAAACAAAAGCTCTGCCGGATGTTTTCTGGTTTCGTGATGGGTCACCAGGAAAACGTTTACGTCGGGCGTCTGACTGCATCTGGGGGGGGGTCTCGGTCTTGTGGAGCTGGGTCTACAGGAGCTTCGGGGAATCCAGGCCATTTGTTCCCTATGGAAAGGGCTAGAAAATTAAGAAAAAGCAAATTACTAATATTTGAAAGGTTTTTCCCCAACTATTTTTAGAATTTCAAGTGGTGTTTTTATCCTTTCCCTTCTGACCTGGAAAATGTTTGCACCTCCAGACAGAAAGGGCTCTGTGGTCAGCTGTTCGTCTCAAACAGCTGCTTTTTACCTCTTGCCACCTCTCTGCCCAGAGAGCTGATGAGGAGGCGGGGAGCTAGGGATTGCCTTGCAGAAAAAATATGAAAGGAGATGAGCTTCTTCTCATCTGCCTGGAATAGAGACGTAGGCCCCTATTGCCTGATGAGCTGAACAGTTCCATCCATCCACCCACTGAACTGTTGACTTGGAGAGACTTCACCACAGGGACTTTTTACAGTTGTGTAAGGTTGCAGACTATTTCAGGGGTAAGGCTGGGCTCCTCAGCCTCAGCCCTGTTGACATTTGGGGGAGGTATCATGTGCCTCGTAGGGTGGTTCACAGCATCCCTGGCCTCCACCCACTCCATTCCAGCAGCCCCACCTCCCCTGACTTGTGACAACCAGAACTGTGTCTGGACATTGACAGATGTCTCCTGCAGGGCAATATCATCTCTGGTTGAGGTTGAGAACCACCAGGTGGAGGGAAGCCATAAGTGATGTCGAGGCCCCAGAGACTAGGTGAGAGCGGAGGGAATAGGGTTTCCTGAGCCCAAGGAGAGCTGAACGGGATGGTGCAGCCACGGCCAGAACCTTGGTGACTCACGGGGGAGGTTGCAGGAAAGAAGTACCCAGCTTCTCTCTCTTTCTATCCTCCAAATTCTCAGCGTCCCCTCCCCGTTAGATGAATCCCACCAGAAGCCAGGTGATAGGGAACCTGTGTGGTGCAGTCCATAAAGGTCAGCCCGTGGGGCACTGAGTGGGGTGCAGAGGGACAAAGAACAGATGGGGGCACAAACAGAAAAGAATCAGTCTACTCGTCCATCCATATAGTCATTCAACACGTATAGGCAGCTTAGCACAATGGTCAAGTACACAGGCTGATACGTGGCCCCTACCACCTCACCTGTGTGATCCTGATCAAGTGACTTCTCTAACCCTCAGTAACCTCAGGCGTAGAATGGCAGCAGTAATTCTGTCTACATGTGTGACCTGAGTCTTGCAATCTTGGAGGTTTCCTATTGGGGAAACACAAGTCCTAAGTAAATTGTTCAGTACATGGCTCTAATCAAGTACCAAGTGGATGGTATCTGCTGTGTGCCCAGTGCTGTTTTATGGATGATCCTGGGAAAAGCAAAGACATAGGGCTCAGCCACAGAAAGCCCTCTCTCACCATCTGTCAGCACACTGAGTGCTGTGCAGATATGAGCAGAGAAAGGTCACAGCGGGCTGGAAAAATCTAGACCACAGGACCTGAATTGGGTCCTGAGGGATGAGTAGGCTAAGTCAGGATGAGAGAGGATCTATCAGACAGTGGGGATGGTGAGCAAACCAGAGCCATAAGAGTTGGAGGGAAGGAGAAGACCCAGAGAGCTCCGGGGGGAGACTGGTGATCGGACAGCTTTGATAGAAGGTCTTGGTGCTCCCGTCTGTGAAGATGAGGGGCTGGCTCAGGACCCGTCGCCTTCCTCAGTAGTCGGGTGTAGGAGTCATAACTCACGGCTGCAGGAGTGAGCTGGGAGGCGGTAGGATGCACCGATGCGTCCTATAGGGCACGGCCATTGCTCTGCTCCAGGCATCTATTACCACGTTAAAATGCAGGCCGGGGACACCAGGTGCTAATTAATTCTCTGAATTTTCAAAAGATGCTAGAAATTTGGATTTTTATGAGAAATCGCCTGACTTTTAAAAAAACCATGTAAGCCATATCAGACTTGTGTGGAGACCAAACAGTCCATTTGCACCCCTGTCCAGATGTTTCTGAGGGGCCCTTTGGGGCCTTAGAACCCTTGAGCTGTGTGTTTGGTTGGGTTCGGCCTCCTGTGTACTGTCTTTTAAGCTATAGCTCCCAGGGCTTTAAAAAGAAAAAGAAGTAGGAAGAAGAGGGGTCCTCCTGGGCCAGGTGAAATCAGAGTTCCCCTCCAGACCACCACGGCCAGGTTGGGAGTGGGAGGGAAGGGCTGGCTGTAGCCTGGAGGCACCAGCTTGGAGCACCGAGTCGGTGGGCCGGAGTCTCAGTGCTGCCCGCGCTCCTAGCACTTGACCCAGTGTCTGCCGAGGCTGGGGCTGGAGCTGCCCTTGAGAGCACTGACCAGCACATTTGGTTCTTGGATGAAATTTTTTAAATACTCAGATAAAGAACAGAGACTAATATCACGAATACCCGTGTTCCCACACGCAGCCTTCCTGCTGGGTTCTTCAAAACTAGAGATGCTGCCCCTTTTCTTTCCTTAGGACACAGACCTTCCTCTGGGCCATTTGCCTCAGGTAAGGGTTGTCTGGGAGCTCTGTCTAGTGGTAAAGGCTGACACAGTGACCTCTGGGAGAGCCCTGAAGTCCTGTCACTGATTGCCATGCCAGGAAATCGCACCTCTGAGTCCTGGCTCTGCGGGCCCTGAGGAGCAGAGAGCCACGCGCTCCAGGGTAGAGGGCTGGGAGAGGCCGGGGGGCAGAGGGGCCCTGGCAGCCTCAGGAAGAGGCAAATGGCAGAGTCAGCAGTCGAACCAAGCGGCAGTCCACACTTGTTTCTCATGACTAAATAAAATACAGGCTCTTGCTCTGCTGAGGGGAAGTGAAGAAGTCTGTGGAGAAGACCAGAAATAATGACGTTGTCTGGAAACAGCCTAGCGCATCCTTAAAATATTTTCGTCAGGAAAAAGAAGACACAGTAATACTCCCTTACTCCAACACTGCCGTTGCCTCCCCGGGCCTGCTCCACACAGGCCCTCCAGCTTTGCCTCGACTTCCGCTGGCAGACGCCCCTCCTCGGGGCCAGGCCTGTGCTCCCCGCTCCTCCGTTTCGCCCCAGCTGTGCGTGGCCCCTTATCCTCGGCCTGCCCAGTTTTCCCTCCATGAAGCTCCCTAATCCCACTCCCCACACTTTTTTTCCTTTTCTGTTCTTTCATTACTGCTACTAATGATATCATCAGTCCCCGTCGTACACCATCTTGGACTATTTCCTGACCCTTCGTGTGTCAGCTCACCGCTGACTACACTCCTCTCTCAGAGAGAAGGGACTGGGGTTTTCCTCGTGTTTCTCATAGTGCCCCTCCCCCCCCACACACACACACAGCAGGTGACACTAACTACTATGGGCAGATAGAAGCTTGAATTGATGGGTGAATGGTGGACGGAGAGATGGTTGGATGGCAAGGTTGAGGGAGTTCCATGAATGCCTGGAACAGGATGCTCCAGAGCTAGGGGCAGGGAACACTCAACCCATCTCCATTTACTCAGCATTTACTGTGCTGACTTGGCCTCTCTTGGGAAGGAGACTTGACCAATGGCCTTAGTCTAGAAGGCATCTCCCCCCATGATAACTTTAGAATCAGACAGTGCACTTCAGTCCACGGTCTCAAGCTCAAGGTTGGCACCTGGAAAAAGTCAACGTTGGCATTTTCATTTTCATCAGTGTGGTTGAAGACCACCTCAAAGCCTGGGACTTGAAGTGCATCCAGCACTGTGTGAAGCCTGCCTCTAGCTGCCAGCCCCAAGGCGGGCCTCATCACAGGAGTGAGAAAGAACATGGGCGGCAGGGCTGTGGGACTCCCCATGCTTGCCTCAGGAGTCTCAGCGAGTAAGGTCTTCCGTTAGCCGGGTGTCTGCCTTGGCAGAAGAGCCCCATGTGGTGAGGGCAGTAGCAAGATGATGTCCACACTGCATCAGCTCAGAAGCCGGACCACCCAAGTTAATCATTCGCGAGGGTAGAAGGCAAGGATTAACTAGTTCTAAATGCTGATTCGTTGGGTTTCCAGCTCACTTCCAAATGACTGGCTGCTAATCCCCCTTGTGTAGTAGGCCTACCACAGACAAGAGCACGTACCTGTGCACCTCACCCACTTAAAGCCCTCCCGCAGGGTCTAGGGCATATTTCACTCTCACCTTAGCTGTGTAGCCACTGGGGGGGAGGGCGATGATTTATTCGCCCACACTGACTTCTTCCCTCCCCTGATTCCTGCAGCTCTTAGGATGCAGACCACTCCATTGAGCACCAGATGTCTCATTGCTGCCCGAGGTCTCGCTTTTCCTCCCCTCCCAGGCCACCACCTTCTTGAGGACAGGGGATGTCAGCTCCTTGCCTTGCGTCCCCACAGTACTCAGCACAGTGCTGGCCACAGAGAAGACCCTAGGCACCTACTTCCAGACTCGGGAAGGGCCAGGCAGAGGCCCGGCTCCTCCAGGAAGCCTTCTCAGGCACCCTCCCCACCCGCTGAGCAGCCGTGCACCTCTGCGGAGTCCTCCAGAACCTGAGGCCTGGGCCCTACAAGCAAGCATGAGGGCTCTAAGTGTTGGTCTAGGCTCACGTGTTCTGCAAGCTCTTTCAGGGCACACAGTGTGCCCAGCAATCGGAACCAACTTGTACACATAGCAGATTTTTCAGCTTCACCGTTTTACTGAGATATGCCATACACACACCACACAAGTCACCCCTGGTTGTAGCTTATTTGTAGAGTTGTGCAACCATCACCACAGTGTATTTCAGGCCATTTTCGTCACTGTGAGAAAGAACCCATGCTTCTCCCTGTATTCATTTCCTGAGGCTGTGGTCACATAGCAAATTAACATAAACTTGGTGACTTAAAACAACAGCAATTTATGGCCTCATGAGGCCAGAAGTCCAAAATTAAGGTGTCGGCAGGGCCACACTTCCTCTGGAGGCTCTAGGGAAGAATCTGGCTCTAAGGAATTCCTTGCCTCTTCCAGCCTCCAGAGGCCACATCCCTCCAGTCTTCTGGCTTGACATCACCTTCCCCTCCGTGTGCCGGGTGTCTTTCTGCTCTCTCTTATTAGGACATTGGCGATGGCATTTAAGGGCCGCCCAGATCATCTAAGATTATTTCATCTCAGTACCATTAACTAAATCACATCTGCACATCTTTTTCCAAGTAAGGTAACATTCACAGGTTCTGGGGGCCGGAAGCCATTTTTTAACCTGCCACATTCCCCCTGCCCCATGGCCCAACATAATTCACATACCACAAAATTCACCAACTGAAAGCCTATGGATATATACGTTTTAGTATATTCACAAGGTTGTGCAACCATCACCACTGTGTAATTCCAGAATATTTTCATCATCAACCCAAAAAAGAAACACTGTTTCTATCAGGAGTCATTCCTCAATCTCCCCATTCTCCAACCTCTGGCAACCATTAATCCACTTTTTGTCTCTCTGATTTGCCTATTCTGGATATTTCACATAAACGGAATTATACAATACATGGTCTTGGGGCGCCTGGGTGGCTCAGTCGTTAAGCGTCTGCCTTCAGCTCAGGTCATGATCCCAGGGTCCTGGGATCGAGCCCCGCATCGGGCTCCCTGCTCCGCGGGAAGCCTGCTTCTCCTTCTCCCACTCCCCCTGCTTGTGTTCCCTCTCTCACTCTCTCTCTCTGTCAAATAAATAAATAAAATCTTTAAAAAAAAAAAAAAAGATTATACAATACATGGTCTTTTTGTCTGGCTTCTTTCAGTAAGCATCTTTCCAAGGTTCATCTGTGGTGTAGCCTATATCAGTATTTCATTCCTTTTTATGACTAAATAATATTCCATTGTAGGGATATACATTTTATTTATCCATCCCTTGGTTGATGGACATTTTGATTTTTTTCTGCATACTGGCTAGTATGAACATTCACAAGTACAAGTTTTTGTGCGGACATATCGTTTTTAGTTCTCTTAAGTCTATGCCTAGGAGTGAGCAAAACTTCAAGACTATTTCCCAACACGGCTGCACCATTTTACATCCCCACCAGCGGTGACTGAGAGTTCCAACTTCTCCACATTTCACTAAAACTTATTATCTGCCTTTTTTATTATAATTCTCCTAATGGTTATGAAGTGGTATCTCACTGTGGTTTTGATTTGCATTTGCCTATTGGTTACTGATGCTGAGCATCTTTTCCTGTGCTTATTGGTCATTTGTGGATCTTCTCTGGAGAAATGTCTATTCAGATCCTTTGCACATGTGTTCATTGGGTTATCTTTTTATTTCGTTTTAAGAGTGCTTTATGTATTCTAAATATACGTCCCTTGTCAGATATGGGATTTGCAGATGTATGCTCCATCTCTATGAGTTGTCTTCACTTTATTAATGATATCCTTTGGGGCACAAACGTTTGCAATTCTGATGAAGTCTAACCTTTCTTTTTGTTGCTTGGGCTTTTGATGTCTTATTTAAGAAACCATTGCCTAATCCAAGATCACAAAGCTTCACTTCTGTATTTTGTTCTGTGTGTTTCATAGTTTTAGCTCTTAAATGTAGGCCTTTGATCCATTTTGAGTCCATTTTTGTATATGGTCTGAGGTAGGTCCAACTTCATTCTTTTGCCTGTGGATGGATACCCAGGTGTCCCAGCTCCACTGGCTGAAAAAAACTGTTTTTTCCCTACCATTGTTTTGGCACTCTTGTCACCCAAAAAAAAAAAAAAAAAAAATCAATGGAATGTAAGTGTGAGGGTTTCTTTCTGGAATCTCAGTTCTATTCCATTGATCTGTATATCTGTCCTTTTGCCAGCACCAGACTGTCTTGATTACTGTAGCTTTGTAGTAAGTTTTAAAATCAGGAAGTGTGAGTTCCAGTTCTGTGTGTTTTTCCAGATTGTTTAGCTGTTCTGGACATGTGGCAGATTCTTCAGATGCACTGGTTGCTTGGTCACTTGCTTTCTGGTTTCCTTGATGGACTGGTGAGCCTGTGAGAGCCTGGCTGGCTTGCATCATTAGCTAAAAAACTCCTCTCCCATTCTTCTGCCTCCCTTCACAAGGCATTTGGCCAGTAGCGATCTGGGTTGTTCTGGCCAAGCCGTCCTAGTTCAGGGCAAAGTGAAAAAAGAGGAAACTTGGAGGGGTACATCTGGCCCCTCAAGCAGATTTAAATCCAGCTAATTCTCTCTCCTCCCGCATCCAGCTTCTTTCCCCTTCCTTCTTCATCTGGCGGAGTCAGTATTTGGACAGCTCTCATTTTCTCTGGATCCACTTATAGCCAAATCACACCAACACTCCCCTGTGCCTCTGTCATGCCCGTCACTCTCCTGCCACTTCCTAAGCACAATTCATGACAAAATGGTACAGGATGGGGGACATCTGTCCTGTCAGGTGGGGCAAGTGCAGCAGGCCTTCCTGGTGGCATCATGAATAAAAGTAATAAAGTCCAGTGTGACTTCCTCACCTCCATGGGCTGTTTCTCCATGGCCTCTCTGCGGGGAAAGGGCAGCTTCTGGGCTGAGGCAGACTGAGCTCACTGCCGCCACTTCTCACTGTACAAACTTGGATCCGTTCCCCGTGAGCATAGCTTCCTCACTGGTTAAATAAGGATACCTCCCTGCTCATGTGGGAGCAGTAAGGGTTAGATAGGCCAGTGTTCATTATTATCACCAGTAACCCTAGTTAACCATTTAGTGAATGCTTTCTTTGTGGCAGTCCCTGTGTTAGTGTTCAAACTGAATAAAGATGGGGGCAAAGGAAAAGATTTCATGACTTCTGGAGCCACACACGAGAATGTGTTGAGCATCTGCTATGTGTTTAATCCTATGCTGGTCTTCATGTATATTTTCATTTCTTTGAGGTATGAGGTATGAAAGATGCTAATTAATTGTGCCACCTCCCCATACAGATTCTAAACCATCTGAGAACTACACAGAGGAGTCAGGTAGAGATAAAAATAGAGATTATATTGTAGGTAAAGGCTGGACCAACACATGTCCAAGACCTACAGCCGAAATGCACATTTGCTCGCTGCTTCTCTCCCATCCCCGTCTTCTTTTTCTGTTGCCTGGGTTAAATCCTGGTTCCAGGGAGCAGAGGCACCAAGGAGCAGGGGTCCTGGGGGGATTGATTTGGGGATGGTGACATCAGTCTTGGGGCTGCTTCCATGATTCTAGGCTCTGCTGGGTGGGCTCCAGGTAGTAATACTGGCTCTGCTTTGGGGTCACCAGCCCTGCTTATCTCACTGGGAAGACCTATATGTCTGGAATGTTGGTGCTAATTCTCCAAATCTGTGCTCTGCAGGCACCATGAAACATTTTGCCCATTCTGATTATTTATATCCACTTAAAGCACTGTGACTATATACAAGTAGCTTAATCTGAGCCCAGGGTTCCTCACCTGTGAAGTAGGGATGGTAATACCCAACCCATAGGATGTCAAAGGAGTGAACAGAAAGTACTTGGTTAGGGCCTGGCACCTAATAGGCCTGGGGGGTGGAGGGGGGCATCCTACTTGGCCCAGTTCGGTACCCTGAGAACTCAAGCTTTCAGTCCAGACTCTGAGCCTTCTCCCTGTGTGCTGAGCAAGTCTCTGTGGGGGCCAGCAGTCAGGGCCAGATCTATGTGCTGGAGTTGGAGATGGGGATTAGGGAACGATGAGGCCTCAACAGAAGTGGGTCATCGAAAGACAGGCCCTGGTGCATGGAGGGACCCAAAGAGGTTCATTTTGTGGAAGTATTGCAGTCCTGTGTCTCAGACCTCCTGCAGGTTCGGAGTGGGAGGCCTCGGGTTGTTAGCGGAAGTGTCAACACCCAGAGCCTCTCTTCAAACCCATATTTAGGACTGTCTAAGGCAAAATGATGAAGTAAGCAATGGTTTCCCCAAGGCACCTGCTTCCTCTTTCTGCACCCCATTCTACTCTTTCCGCACCCTTTTCCAGCCAGCGAGAAAGACGAGGGTCTAAAAAACAAATTAGAAGACAGAGGGCAGCAAAATGTGAGTCAAATCCAGTTTGCCCCCTGCTCTTGTACAACCTCTCCACTACAGGGGATTTTTATGTTTGTAAATGGTTGGGAAAAAATCAAAAGAAGAATATTTTATGACATGTGAAAACTCTATGAAATTCGAATTTTATTGGAACATAAATAAAGTTTCCATATTGTCCGTGGCTGCTTTCAGCAGAGTTGAGGAGTTGTGACAGAGACTTGAAGACCCCCAGAGTCTAAAATATTTATTCTCTGACCTTTTAAGAAAAAGTTTGCTGATGCCCTGCTCTAAAATGGTAAGAGGTTTATGTGTCACGTGGCCATCGGGATTTGCTTTCGGAGGGAGGGGCAAACCAGTGGAACTCAGGCGTTGTGGCAGGCCTGCAGAGGAGACACTGGGTCTTTCCTGAGATCCTTCCAGTTACACTAGATGGGCTGACAGGAGCTAAATGTCTCATCTTGCAGGTGGGCTTGCTTCTGACCACACAGGGATGGGAGGCATGGAAATGGTGGGGTTTGGGCCTCTGACTCCTTCCAGCAGAATGAAATGGCTTTATAACCTCTAAGGAGCCTATCCCAGCAGCCTCCCTGCAGGCTGGTGGCCATGATTTGACCTGAGCACCTTCCCGTTGCCAAAGTCCTGCAGAGCCTCCCTGGGCTGGCCCTGAGCAGCACATTCACCGCTCGCCTCTCTCTCGTTTCCACAGAATTTGCCTTCTGCCAGGTGGACGCTTCAATTGCACTGCCTCTGGCCCTGGCTGTGCTGTGTGACCTGCTGCAGCAGTGGGACCAGCTGGCCCCTGGACTCCCAGTCCTGCTGGGATGGCTGTTGGGAGAGGGTGATGATTTCGTGGTCCGCGTGGAAAGCACACATCAGGTAATCCTAGGGTCTCAGGGCAGTGGCGGTGGAATCAGACTGGTGGCCTGAACCCACCAGATGCAGCTAATCAGGCTTATGTAGGCTTCACATGCCCACTGAAAGTGTCCTTTGGATGCTCACATACGGATCAATAACCGATTAGGAAAGTCTCCAAATGACCATAGCAGCCTGCTAGATGCTGCTGGGGGGTGCTGGGGCATCTCTCAAGCTGACTTTTGGGGTTCCAGTGGTGTTCCAGTCCTCAGATCACCAGGGGAGAGGACTTTGAAAGAACCTCCTGGGTTTCTGAAGCCGGTGGGCATTCCCCACCCCCTACACTCTCCGACGGCCCAGCTAAAGCCAGCAGCCATGGCTGTTCCACACCCAGGACACCCCTTGATTGCCTGGCCCTGGTGGCCAAGGGAGCTGGCATCCTGAACTCCACAGGAAGGTAGTGATCAGGAATACAGTTCTTGGCAGTCTACCACCCCCAGGGCACTGCACAGACAGCAGACTGAAACACAACCCCAGTCTTCATGGGAAAAAAGCCTGTTTACATAGCCTGGAACTTCAGCCTGAGGGACAGGCTTCAGGTTTCCCACACATTTAGAGGCTCAGGAGGCGTTCCTAGGGAACATAAGCAGGAGGTGACATCCTTGCGTGCCCCCTTGGCCTTGCTAAAGCTCCATGCGACTTCCCAGAAAAAAGCTAATACATTCATCTGGAGCCCCAATTTTTGCAACAGTTGCCCAGGGGACACCTCTAGATCTCCTGGTCTGGAGGCCAGCAAGGATTACAATTGCCATCCCACAGTACTATATATATTTTAAAAGCTGCTGCCAAAGGGTCTGGCTTCCAATCAGCCTGAAAGCAGGTGCTAAAGAGATTCCTCCCCTTGGAACACTGACCGGTCTTGGCACACCCTCAACAATGGGGACATAATAAGAATAAGTCAGGCGGTTTAAATAATCAGAAAGGTTCAAGAGACAACCAAGAACTAGAGCAAGGTTGAAGGAGAAGTTTCATCACCCACAAGGCCACCCACTCCTTCCAGACTGAGAGAGGTGGCTGCTTTGCCTAATACATAGAAGCAAACACAGAGTCAAGCAAAATGAGGAAACAGAAATATGTTCCAAATGGAAGAAAAGACAAAACCTCAGAAAAAGACCTTAATGATGTGGAGATAAGGAATCTACCTGGTAAAGAATTCAAAGTAATGGCCATAAAGAAGCTCACTGGAGTGTCTGTGTGCCTCAGCTGGTTAAGCATCTGCCTTCGGCTCAGGTCATGATCTCAGGGTCCTGGTATCGAGTCCCACATCGGGCTCCCTGCTCAGGGCGGAGTCTGCTTCTCCCTCTCACTCTCCCTTTGTGCTCTCCCCCTCTTTCTCTCTCTCAAATAAATAGATAAAAATCTTAAAAAAAAAAAAAAAAAAGCTCACTGAGCTTGGGAGAAGAAAGGATGAACACAGTGAGAACTTCAACAAGGAGAAAATATAAGAAAGTGCCAAATAGAAGGCACAGAGCCAAAGAATACAGTAATGGACTGAGAAACACTAGAAGGGCTCAACAGCATACTAGATGAAACAGAAGAATGGATCAGCGAGCTGGAAGACAAAGCAGTGGAGCTCATCCAGACAGAGCAGCAAAAAGGAAAGCAAATTTTAAAAATGAAGATAACTTAAGAGAGCTATGGGACAGCATCAGGTGGAATGACATTCACACCATAGGGATCCGAGAAGGAGAAGAGAGAAAGGGACAGAAAACTAATTTGAAGAAACAATGGCTGAAAACTTCCCTAGCTGGAAAAGGAAACAGAAATCCAGGCCCAGGAAAGCCCAAAGAATTCCAAAGAAGATGAACCTAATGAGATCTACACCAAGACACATCATAGTTAAAATGTCAGAAATTAAAGAGAGAATCTTTTTTTTTTTTTTTTTAAAGATTTTATTTATTTATTTGACAGAGACACAGTGAGAGAGGGAACACAAGCAGGGGGAGTGGGAGAGGGAGAAGCAGGCTTCCCGCCCAGCAGGGAGCCCAATGTGGGGCTCGATCCCAGGACCCTGGGATCATGACCTGAGCCGAAGGCAGACGCTTAACGACTGAGCCACCCAGGCGCCCCTAAAAAGAGAATCTTAAAAGCAGCAAGAGAAAAACAAATTATTACGTACAAGGGAAACCCCGTAAGGCTATCAGCAGATTTCTCAGCAGTAATTTTACAGGCCAGAAGGGAGGGGCATGACATACTCAGAACCGTCCAACCAAGAATACTATACCTGGCAAGGTTATCATTCAGAATGGAAGGAGAGATGAAGAGTTTCCCAGACAAGCAAAAACTAAAGGAGTTCGTCACCACTAACCTGGGCTTAGAAATGTTAAAGGACTCCTTTAAGTTGAAAAGAAATGGCACTAATTAAGATGGGATGAAAGGAACCCTGAC
Organism: Phoca vitulina; assembly: GCF_004348235.1. Taxonomy (NCBI): domain Eukaryota; kingdom Metazoa; phylum Chordata; class Mammalia; order Carnivora; family Phocidae; genus Phoca; species Phoca vitulina. The sequence continues at coordinate 225,874 of NW_022589801.1, forward strand.
TGCCGCCCCATCCCACGCCCCTGACCAACAGGAAGTAGCTATGATCGGTCGTCACCCTTCTTCCTAACAGGAGTTAGGGTTACCTCTTCAGAGAGGGGAATGATGAAGGATAGCTGGAAGGCAGGCAGGCAGGGACAAGCCACACACACACACCCCCCCCCCCCCCGGCCCTAAGGAAATCACCCTTAAAAGGATTTTACACCACCCTGGAAGGAACCCTCCACCTTTTCCCATATGATAGGTAGGTGACAAAAATCTGATTGGATGACAGGTGCAGGGAGGGTTAATCAGATTAAAACAGCCTGCCAACAAGCCCATAAAAACCCCTAGACTTAGAAACTCCAGTGGCAACTCCCTCGGGTCCCCTCCCTCCTTGGGAGCTTTGTACTATCACTTTGCTATCGCTCAATAAACCTTGCTTTGCTGCCCACCAAAAAATAAAGAGAGAGAGAGAGAGAGAGAAATGGCACTAATTAATAAGAAGAAAACATATGAAAGTAAAAATCCCACTGGAAAAGGTAAGTATATAGTAAAGGTAGTAGATTAATCACTTCCAAAGCTACTTTGAAGGTTAAAAGAAAAAATGAACTAAAACTACAATAATTAAGGGAAACATAAAAAGATGTAAAATGTGACATCAAAAATATAAAATGGAGTAAAAATGTAGAGCTCTGGGATATGTTCAAATTTAAGTTGCTATCAACTTAAAATAGACTGTTATAGACATAGGATGACATGTGAACCTCACAGCAAACACAAAGAATATGTATGTATGTAATATGTATGTAAATACACAAAGAAAATGAGAAAGGAATATAAACACAAAGAAAGTCATCAAACCAGGTGCGCCTGGGTGGCTCAGTCGTTAAGTGTCTGCCTTCGGCTCAGGTCATGATCCCGGGGTCCTGGGATCAAGCCCCGCATCGGGCTCCCTGCTCTGCAGGAAGCCTGCTTCTCCCTCTCCCACTCCCCCTGCTTGTGTTCCCTCTCTGGCTGTGTCTCTCTCTGTCAAATAAATAAATAATAAAAAATCTTTAAAAAAAAAAAGTCATCAAACCACAAAAGAAGAAGAAAGGAACATACAGGACCTACAAAACAGCCAGCAAATAGTTAACAAAATGTCAATAAGCAGATACCTATCAATAATTACTTTAAATGTAAATGGACTAATTCTCCAATCAAAAGACATAAGAGTGGCTAAATGGATTAAAAAAAAAAAAGATACATCTGTATACTGCCTGCAAGAGACTTCAGAAGTAAGGACACATGCAGCCCAAAAGTGAAGGGATGGAGAATTACATTCCATGCAGATGGAAACAAAAAGAAAGCTGGTGTAGCTAGACTCATATCAGACAAAATAGACTTTAGAAGGAAGACTGTAATAAAAGAGAAAGAGGGTGACCATATTAATAAAAGGGTCAATCCAGCAAGAATATATAACATTTATAAATATTATACACCCAAAATAGGAGCACCAAAATATATAGAGCAAATAATAACTGACCTAAAGGGAGAAATTATGAGTAATGCAACAATAGTAGGGGACTTTAACATCCCACTTACATCAGTGGATAGGTCATCCAATCAAAATTAATAAGGAAATGTTGGCCTTAAACAATACATTAGACCACATAGACTTTAATAGGTATATACAGAACATCCCATCCAAAGCAGGAGAATACACATTCTTCTCAGATGCACATGGAACATTCTCTAGGATCACATGTTAGGCCACAAAACAAGTCTCAATAAATACAAGATAAAAATCATGTCAAGCGTCTTTTCTGACCACAATAGTATAAAATTAGAAATCAATTACAAGAATAAAACTGGAAAAACTACAAATACATGGAAATTAAAGAACACGTTACTGAACAATTGTTGGGTCATAGAAGAAATCAAAGGAGAAATTAAAACACCTAGAAACAAATGAAAACAGAAACACAATATAACAAAATCTATGGGATGTAGAAAAAGGGGTTCTAAGAGGGAAGTTCAAGTGATAAATGCCTATTATCAAGAAACAAGAAAGATCTCAAATAAACAACCTAACTTTACAGCTCAAGGGACCAGAAAAAGAAGAACAAACAAAACCCAAAATTAGGAGGAGGAAGGAAATAATAAAGATAAGAGTGGAAATAAATGAAATAGAGACTAAAAAGACAATAGAAAACATCAATAAAACTAAAAGCTGGTTCTTTGAAAAGATAAACAAAATAGACAAACCTTTAGCTAGACTGACCAAGAAAAAGAGAGGGCTCAAATAAATAAAATCAGAAAGGAAAGAGAAGAGGTTACAACTGATACCACAGAAATACAAAGGATCATAAGAGACTGTTGTGAATTGGATGTGCTAAGAATGTGTCTTGGGGCAGGTGGAAGGGAGATGAGAGGTATATGTAGGAAGACAGGGAAGCACTTCCCTCTCACTCTGTACTTCTGAAACAAACATTTCACTAAATAATACTTTATAACACATGGTGCTGATGTTTCTGAACCATTGTATTTTATTATTTTTAACTGGTTTTAATCCATATTGATTTCATTACCTCTTTTTTTTTTTTTTAAGATTTTATTTATTTGACAGAGACACAGCGAGAGAGGGAACACAAGCAGGGGGCGGTGGGAGAGGGAGAAGCAGGCTTCCCGCTGAGCAGGGAGCCTGATGTAGGACTCGATCCCAGGACCCTGGGACCATGACCTGAGCCAAAGGCAGACGCTTAATGACTGAGCCACCCAGGCGCCCTGATTTCATGACCTCTTAAACATTACAACTTGCAGTATGAAAACCACTCTTCCATAGACCTACCCACTTGGTCATTGAATGTAGTTGACCAGCAATTACTGTGTATTTTTGTGTAAAGGTTATGGAGAAACACCTTTTTAAAAAATATTATGATTCGGGGCACCTGGGTGGCTCAGTCGTTAAGCGTCTGCCTTCGGCTCAGGTCATGAGCCCCACATCGGGCTCCCTGCTCAGCGGCAAGTCTGCTTCTCCCTCTCCCTCTCCCCCTGCTTGGGTTCCCTCTCTCACTGTGTCTCTCTCTGTCAAATAAATAAATAAAAATCTTTAAAAAAAAATTATGATCCTAAAAACTGGTTCATAAAACTGAAGCTTTAGGGAAATTTCTTTACATTTTCTCCTCTGTTAAACTGAGCCTTGAGATGACAGGGGCTGTTTATTCATTTATCATTGTGTTGCCAATACTTAACACAGTGCTTTGCTCATGGTGGATACTTAATAAATAATGAGTGAATGAATGGTTTGATGAATGTTACTACAGTACTCTTGTTCGAATCATTTTTCTGAAATACTGGAAGGTATTTCTAAGATAATTCTTATTTATAATGAATTTAGAGAGAAATTTGTGAAGGATAAAAAAAGAGACTACTGTGAGCAATTATATGCCAACAAACTGGACAAGTGAAAAAGAATGAATAAATTACTAAAAACTTGCAATCTTCCAAGACTGAATCATAAAGAAATAGAAAACCTGAATAGACCAGTGAAGAAAAAATAAATAAAAAATAAAAGGGGGGGAAGCCCCCCCCCCACAAACAGAAATCCAAGACCAGACAGCTTCACCAGTAAATTCTACCAAACATTCAAGGATTTAATACCTACCCTTTCAAACTCTTCCAAAAAATTGAAGAGGAGGGACTGCTTCCAAACTCATTTTACAAGGCCAGCATTACCCTGATACCAAAACCAGATAAGGACACAACAAAAAAAAAGAAAGAATGAAAGAAAATTATAGGCCAATATCCCTGATGAACATAGATGCAAAATCCTCAACTATTAGCAAATGGAGTTCAACAACACATTAAAAGTATCATATACCATAATCCAGTGGGCTTTATTCCAGGGATGCAAGGGTAATTCAACATCTACAAATCAGTCAATGTGATATACAATATTAACAAAATAAAAGATAACAATCATGATCATTTCAATAGATGCAGAAAAGCATTTGACAAAATTCAACATCCATTTATGGTAAAAACAAAACCCTCAACGAAGTGGGTACAGAAGGTACATATCTTAATATAATGAAAACCATATATGACAAACCCAATGGATAAAAGCTGAAAATACTCAATGGATAAAAGCTGAAAGCCTTTCCTCTAAGATCAGGAACAAGACAAATATGCCCACTCTCACCACTTTTATGCAACAGAGTCCTAGAAATGCTAGCCACAGCAATTATGCAAGAAAAAGAAATAAAAGGCATTTAAATTGGAAAGGAAGAAGTAAAATTGTCACTGTTTGCAGATGACATGACACTATATATAGAAATCCCTAAAGACTCTACCAAAAAAACTTTTAGAATTAGTAAATGAATTCAGTAAAGTTGCAGGATACAAAATCAATGTACAAAAATCTGTTGCATTTCTATACACTAATAACAAACTATCAGAAAGAGAAATCAAGAAAACAGTCCCATCTACAATTGCATAAATATATATATATATATATATATATATATATATATATACACACATATATATATATATACACCTAGGAATACATTTAATGAAGGAGGTAAAAGACCTTATTAAACTATAAGATATTGATGAAAGAAATTAAAGAAGACACAAATAAATGGAAAGATATTCCATGCTCTTGGATTGGAAGAATTAATATTGTTAAAATATCCATCTGCCCAAAGTAGTCTACAGATTAAATGTAAACCCCATCAAAATTCCAATGGTATTTTTCACAGAACTAGAACATGTATTCTAAAATTTATAGGGAACCACCAAAGACCCCAAACAGTCAAAACAGTCTTGAGAAAGAAGAACAAAGCCAGAGGTATTATGTGCCTTGACTTCAAACTATACTACAAAGCTATGGTAATCAAAACAGTATGGCAGTGGCGCCTGGGTGGCTCAGTCGTTAAGCGTCTGCCTTCGGCTCAGGTCATGGTCCCAGGGTCCTGGGATCGAGCCCCACATCAGGCTCCCTGCTCTGTGGGAAGCCTGCTTCTCCCTCTCCCACTCCCCCTGCTTGTGTTCTCTCTCTCGCTGTGTATCTCTCTCTGTCAAATAAATAAACAAAATCTTTAAAAAAAAAAAAAAAAAACAGTATGGCACTGGCACAAAAACAGACATATAGATCAGTGGAACAGAATAGAGAGCCCAGAAATAAACCCATGTATATATATATGGTCAATTAATTTTTGACAAAGGAGGCAAGAATATACAATGAGGAATGGATAGTCTCTTCAATAAATGATATTGGGAAAACTGGACAGCTACATGCAAAAGAATGAAACTGGACCATTTTCTTATGCCATATACAAAAATTAACTCAAAATGAATTAAAGACCTGAATGTAAGACCTGAAACTATAAAACTTCTAAAAGAAAACACAGATGGTAAGCTCCTTGACATCAGTCTTAGTGATGTTTTTGTGAATCTGACTCCAAAGGCAAGGGAAATAAAGCAAAAGTAAACAACTGGGACTAAATCAAACTAAAAAGCTTCTGCGCAGTGAAGGAAACCATCAACAAAATGAAAACAGAACCTACCTAATGGGAGAAGATATTTGCATATGATTTATATGTCCAATAAGGGGTTAATATCCAAAAAAATATAAAGAACTCATACAACTCATTAAAAACAAAGAAATCTGATTTAAAAATGGGCAGAGCAAAAAAAAATGGGCAGAGGATCTGAATAAACATTTTCCCAAAGTAGACATACAGGTGGCCAACAGGTACCTGAAAAGATGCTCAACATCACTAATCATCAGGGAAATGCAAATCAAAGCCACAATGAGTTATCACCTAACACCAGTCAGAATGGCTAGTATCAAAAAGACAAGAAATAAGTGTTGGTGAGGATGTGGAGGAAGGAGAACTCTCATGCCCTGTTGGTGGGAAGGTAAATCTGTGCAGCCACAATGGAAAACAGTATGGAGGTTCCCATAAAATTAAAAATAGAACTACCACATGATCTAGCAATTTCACTGCTGAGTATCTATCCAAAGAAAATGGAAACACTAATTTGAAAAGATACAGTGCACCACTGTGTTCACTGCAGCATTATTTACAATAGCCATGATATGGCTATTACAAAAAACCACGTATGGAAACAACCTAAACGTGTCCTTCAATGGATGAATAGATAATGGTGTGTGTGTGTGTGTGTGTGTGTGTGTGTACACATGCATGCATTGTGTGTATATTATGTGTTTTATATGTATAATGTGTTTTTATATATATATATAATGTGTTATATATATATTATGTGTTTTATACACACACACACGGGAATATTACTCAGCCATGAAAAAGAATGTAATGTTGCCATTTGAGACAACACAGAACTCAAAGGTATTATACTAAGAGAAATAAGTCAGAGAAAGACAAATACCACCTGATTTCACTTAATATGTGGAGTCTAAAAAACAAACAAGCAAAACCAAACCAAACATACTCATACAGAGAACAGATTGGCAGTCAGTGGAGGGGAGGGGGGTTAAGGTGGTGTGAAATGGGTAAAGGGTATCAAGAAGCACAGACTCCCAGTTATAAGATGAATAAGTCATGGGAATTAATGTATAGCATGTGGAATATAGTCAATAAGATTATATTAACTTTGTAGGGTGACAGATGGTAACAAGACTTAGTGTGGTGATCATTTCACAACGGATACAAATGTTGTACACCTGAGACTAGTATAATATTGTATGTCAGTTATACCTCAATAGAAAAAAAAATAAGAAAGGAAGAGGCCCCTTGGAAGTTGAGGGTTTAATTATGGAGAATGCTTATTAGTCCACATTGGAAGAGCTAGGGGCTCCCCATGGTTAGGTCTGAAGGTGAAACATTCCCAGAGAATCAGGATCCTTCCACAGTATTTGCTGCTTAGAGAAAACTATTAGCCCCCTCCAGGTGAGTCAACAGAGAGGGAAACTGAGGACCAAGACCAGCAGCAAAAGCATCTTGTCAACTGAAATTTGTATCCATCCACCTGTGTCTGAGTCAGCTGGCCCTCTTGACATACCCAACAGGCCAAGAGTTCAAAAAGCAGCCTGTTTATGGGAAATTTGGAGACAAGATAAAGTGTCTGTTACAAAATAACCTTGAAAATCCCCAGCATTATAGAAATGTGGTTTCATACTCAGAGAGTAGGGTGTCATGTTTGGTAATCCTTTGCTCTTTGTTCTGCTGCTGAGATTTCTCTTCCTCCCTGCTCACACCCTCTGATTTCTAGATGCACCTTTGGGTCTAGGGGGCCACTCCCATGTTGAGGTTCCCTTTCAACAGCAGGCCCCAAAATATCTTGGCTTGGAACCACAAACACATCTTTATCAAAGGTCATGTTAAGTCTGGGAAAGAAAATTCCTGCCTGGTAGAGAAGTACAGCAAATGAAAATAGAAGGTGACCTTCCAGGCTGCAAGTGGCAAGTGTATGTGGGTGCTGACAGGCAAGAGTGGGCCCTCCCTTGGGAGGAGGAGGGGGACATACGTCCTCCATGTGGCAGGACTCTGGTCTGCTTGGGAGCTTGTCAACATCCCCTGTAACGTTGACTTTGGGCCTTGTCATTTGATTTAGGTGGAAGACTACCTGTTTGAAAAAACAGAGGTCAACTTTTGGGCTGAGACCCTAATCTTCGTGAAATACCTCTCTGAGCACCTCTTCCAGCTCCTCTCCAAGTCCAGCTGCAATGCCCTCAGCCCCCAAAGCCTCCACCATCTTCACAGAACAGCGTCAGAGCAGGGCCACCTCCTCTCCCAGCTCTTCAGAGAGCTACCACCAGCTGCTGAATTTTTGAAGACAGTGGAATTCACGAGACTGCGCATTCAGGAGGAGAGGACTTCGGCTTGCCTGAGGCTGCTGGCCCTTTTGGAAGGAAAGGAAAGGGAAGACACCCCCATTCTCGGTGCTTCCGACTCTCCTGCAGAAGCGAATCAGTTCACTCTTGTAAGAAAAGAAACGGCTTGTTGAAGAAAGAGGACTTTTGGGGGTGGGGTGGGACTCTTCCCCCATTCCCATCTGCAGGGAACGTGTTGAACATAAATTCAAATATTTTCTTCCCTTCGTGAGTCTAGTCTTCTGTCCCTTCCCACAGAGGAATTTTTCTTCAGTTCACCCATTCAGAGCAGCCTGGTTTATTGCAGCTACTGTAGGAAGTGAGGCTACCACATTGAATATTGACTGTGTTCCCAGGTGCAGGCCACCTGCAGACCTGAATTCGCCTTTTTCTTCCTCCACAACCTCCAACATCCCCATAGCCAGCCAGCATTTTCTGTGAACTGACTGTACTAAACTGGATTGTAACTCATGATTTTCTCTTTCTTCCACTGGATTGAAGAGCTGGATTAGTTGGCAAACAGCCCACTGGATCAGAATTCCAAATTTTATTCCATTTTAGCTAAGGCAAAAGTAGGTTCCGAATGTTGGATCCTGGGAGAATTAGAGATCAACTGCATAGAAATAGTTTTGTTTTTACTATCTACGTGTGCAAGTCCTGTGGCGACCTGCACACGCCATCCGAATTATTAAAAGAGCTCCTAGCCACCAAAAGTGTTTGGGCTAATGCTAGGAAACCTGATTTTGCCACCCACTGAAAGCATAGACCCTTGGCTGTTAGAAGGAAGTCCGGAGAAGGGAAAGCCAGAATAAATGATTTATTCGATTCCTACAATGTTTACTGTCATTTTCTTGGTGGCAATAACAAGATTCTCATTTAAGATGTCAGAAAACACATTTATTCACTTCAGTGTTTGAATCTAGACACCCGACGGGCTTTCTGCCTTTTGGAAGCCCGGCCCAGCCCTCTTCCTCTGATACCCAGCAGGTGTCGCTCTTGCACACATTTTGCTGCTGGCCCTGCCTTTCCTTGGCTTGCCATTTTCTACTTAAAATTTCAGAATAAGCGTTACCTGCAGACAGCTATCTTGAAATTCATAGTTTGGATTGGTCATAGCCTCATCCATATTCGTTTTTCATCCTGATTATCAGAAAAGGCCATTTTGGTAGTAATATGTAAAGTTGGTCCAGCTTTTAGGGGCTGTAAATATTTTTAAATACTTCTCAGGTGAGCAGTCACTTTGGAATTATGTTAAAGGGGCAGTTTAGAGGAGAGAGGGTTTGACAAAATTTCTTACTGCAGAAAGGCTCGTGTTTCAAAATTGCTTCTCTTTAAAAGAAAACCACCTACCACTAAAAACACAACCATACTGGAAGTATAGAGAAAGGGCCCATAGGAAAAGGCAGGGAATGAAGTGAACTTAGAGTCCAACGTTTTGTCCTAAAGAAAACAGGAAATTCCCTGGGTGGTTTTGCACTATTCAGCTCAAAATGTGGTGTTTTTTGTTTTTTTGTGATCCTGAATTAATTACCTGGTTGGGCATCTCTGTCTGGAAAGTTGCCAGTCTAACATTTCTTTTTGTTCTGAGAAGACCTGACTGGGTGAGAAGTCAGGGAATCGTTGGCATGATGCAGTGATGACCATGGTTCAGTAACTATGAAACTGGCCTCAGCAAAGCCCAGCTCACTGGAAAAGACCAGCATTCCTTTTTTCTCCACTTAAGATGAAATAAAAGCCATTACATAACAATAAAAATACTTTCTACCAGTGGGTACTCTGTACCAAAGCATGTCGCATAGCATATTTATTACCTTATCTCCAGGATCCTTCTACCCAGCCTGCAAAGTGGGTGTTCTCATGGCTGCCGACTGGTAATTACCCCAGATTCTGATGTTGGCTGGCTGTGGCCAGCCTGGGAGGACAGGAGGGACAGATGTTTCTCCTGGTTTTGAATCTGAAATCTTGTTACTGACCTACAATAGCAGTGGCTAAGGAAATGGCTGTTTCACACTTGCCTGATGCATTTCCAGGGGAATCTTAGAATACTGCTGTCAGGGCTACCCTCAAACTCCTGTGTTTGGGGTCATTTCAACAAAGAACAAAACAGAACAGTTGGGGTTCTTGGGTATTGCAGGCTGTGTCAGCCACCATTGCCTGGCGCTGTCTGGGGGTCAGTGTAGGGCTGGGTGGTGCAATCACCGGGAGCCAAAGAGTCACCTCTCCTGAGGTCACTGCCCTTGGCTCCAAGCCAGAGGGTCCAAGATTCGGTGCCCCTCAGGTCTGCAGGCATGATTCTGTGGATCTCTACCCATCTGGCCACAGCCCCTCAGAGACCTGGCTGTCTCCGTTTTTATGCTTTGTCAACTTGTTTTAATAAATAATAAGGGTTATGCTTGTTCATCTTTTACACACCTTAACAGATAACTCATTTGTGCCTTGACAAAGGTGAGAGACGAGTAAAGCGGGAATTATCTTAGTTTTACAAGGAAACCCAAGTACCAAAGAGATCGTGATTTGCCCAGGGTCACATGGCTTGGAAGGGGCAGGGCCTGAACTCCAGCCCTGTGTTTCTGATCCTCAAGTCCTTGCAACCCTATGCGGACTCCCGCTCCCTGGGGAGTGGATGTGTGGGGAGTTTCAGCAGGGGGAACTGCATGCAAACTGAGCTCTGAGGAGTCAGTTCCACGAGTGACAGGCCTGGCTCGTCCCTTCCAGGTTAACGAATGGAAAGGACCACGAGGAAACAGCAAGAAATAAGATCAATTTTGGAAAGGGGCGTGGGTTGTTTCCTTCCCTAGAGGGAACTGAGCCTTCCAACTGAGGCACAATTGCAGCCTAGGCTGCCAGGTGTGCGCGATCACGGACCCGCTCCAGCTTTTTGGCATCATGTGTTTAAACGCGGAGTGATAGGTGTCCTGGACCAGACCCCAGATCTACTCGAACCAGGGTGTCAGCCGCTTTAGCCTAACTGGGCGCTAGGGGGGGGTGTCTGCCCCATACCCGGAGGGCACTCGGCGAAGGCATTTCCCAGCGCAGGCTTTTTGGGGTGTGGGACTGGCAGGGGGGAGGGGGCGAGCCCACCTTGAGCGTCCTCGGTGCCCAGCCCTACCTGGCCGCTGGCCGGCCTCCGCCACAGCCTGCGGCCCACAACGAACTAAAGCAGGGCGCGGCGCCCCCAACGGCCGGCGAGAGAAGGGGCCTGGAGGGCGCGCCGGGGTAAGGCTGCGGCGGGCGGGGAGCCTCAGCCGGCAGCTGCACCCCATCCCCCGGGAGGGTTGGGGAAGGCCGGGCCGATCAGCGGAAGAACGGGGTGGCGGGAAGTCGCCTCCATGCTTGCGCAGCTCTCCCGGCCTTTCCTCCCGTCCTCCCAGCCCGCTCCCCCGCCCGGGATGCTCCGCGCCACTCCGCGCCTTTGGCCCTGGCTCAAGGTCTTGTGATGTGATTAGCAAAGCCAGCGCCTTGTCCTCAGACACTCAGCCCAGCCCGGCAGGCCCCGGCGCTGAAGCCCTGTTTACTGCAGCCTGGGCGGGGAGGGGGGCGGAGAAACGGGCCCAGGCTCCTCCGGGCGAGACTGCCGCGGCCGCGTGGCCACTCCCGCCCCCACCCCCACCCCCACCGCGTCTCCACGTGCAGTCGGGATGGAGCCACCACCCACCGGACGCAGGCCCTGAGCCCCCGCCCCCCGGCCGGAGCACTCTTTGCAAGGCAGCCGGACCGCGCGGACGGTTGCAATATTCTCGCATTTTGCAATTCCCGCGCCCAGTCTAGAACCGAGAGTAGGAGATTAAAGCTCTGCAATTTCGCCTAGCAGGATCGGACGGGGAGAGACACGTCCAGAGCTGCAGAACCCTGGCCACGTTAAACGTGCAGGGGATTTCCAGCAGTGCAACCCCAAAGGAGGGGAGCCTTATCTTCCCGCCGCCACCCGGCAGCACCCAACAGGAACGAACTCTCCACGCCGCCGCGGGCGCTCCGGCACCCTGCCCCGCCCCAAGGCCTCCCGCCCCCTCCCCCGGAGGAAAAAAAATTGGCGGCGGCCAATGGGAGGCCACGAAGGCGCTTGACGTCCGCGAGCCGGCGGGCGGCGTTGCCTGGAGACCCCGGCGGGGTCAGCGTTCTGTCCCCTCCCCCGGCACGCCCGCCCCGCCGCTGCCGCGCTCCCGGGCTCTATATAGGGCGCGCGCTCGCGGGCCGCGGAGTTCCAGCAGTCCGCGAGCTGTCGTCGGCTCCGCGCGGGGGGGGGGCGGGCCGGGCACCCCGGGGCGCGGAGGCGCGCTCTCTGCTTCTCTCTCCTTTTTCCCCCCCGCTCCGCACTCCCGGGCACCCTCAAACCAGTCCACGCTGCTTCCCTCTCCCTCTAGTCTCGTCCCCCGGCAAACTTTCGGTCCCTCCCCCGCCGGTCACCCGTTATTCGTCGTGGCTCGAGCCCGGCCGTGCCGCCCCGAGGGCTCCTCCGGACCTCCCTGCCTGCAAGTCCGACCATTACACGATCCAGAAACATGTCGACCACGCTTCTGTCCGCCTTCTACGATATCGACTTCTTGTGCAAGGTACGCGAGGGAACAAGGAGGGAGGAAGGCGGGCAGGCAGGAAGCCCCTCGAGTTTTCAGACTTTGCTTCTGCCCTCCGCTTTTGGGGCACCCCTCCCCACCTTGACTTTGGGGTCGGGAAAAGTTCTGGAGTTTGTTGTAGTGTGTGTTCGTGCTTTGTGGGCGGGGAGAAGGAGCAGGGAGGAAGGGCAGGAGGGAGCCGCTGTCGCTGTTTAGTTTCTCCGGCGCCGACCGCGGCCACGCTGCCCGGGGCTTCCCGGACGGGGTTTGCGCCGCCCAGGCTGGCGGCCTACGGGCTGAGGATCACATGTCGAAACTGACCGCGGCCTGGGGTGGGAGTCGGCTCCTCCCAACGCGAACTTGATTCTTTTGCGCGTGTACGGGTGGAGGGTGGGGGCCGAACCGAAATCTGCGAAAAGGAAGAAGAATCAGAAGGCTGAAGTTCCTCTGCAACTCGCCCCAACTCATCCCTCCCTTCCCATATTTCATCCCGTCCTCGCCCCCCTCCTTTTGGCAGACGGAGAAATCCCTGGCCAACCTCAATCTGAACATGCTGGACAAGAAGGCGGTGGGGACGCCCGTGGCCGCCGCCCCTAGCTCGGGCTTCACGCCGGGCTTTCTCCGACGGCACTCGGCCAGCAACCTGCACGCACTCGCCCACCCCGCGCCTAGCCCCGGCAGCTGCTCGCCCAAGTTCCCGGGCGCGGCTAACGGCAGCAGCTGCGGCAGCGGGGCGGCGGGCGGCCCGGCCTCCTACGGCACCCTCAAGGAGCCGTCAGGGGGCGGCGGCACAGCCCTGCTGAACAAGGAGAACAAATTTCGGGACCGTTCGTTCAGCGAGAACGGCGAGCGCAGCCAGCACCTCTTGCACCTGCAGCAGCAGCAGCAGAAGGGGGGCGGAGGCTCCCAGATCAACTCGACGCGCTACAAGACTGAGCTCTGCCGGCCCTTTGAGGAGAGCGGCACGTGCAAGTACGGCGAGAAGTGCCAGTTCGCGCACGGCTTCCACGAGCTGCGCAGCCTGACCCGGCACCCCAAGTACAAGACGGAGCTGTGCCGCACCTTCCACACCATCGGCTTCTGCCCCTACGGGCCGCGCTGCCACTTCATCCACAACGCCGACGAGCGGCGGCCCGCGCCGTCGGGGGGCGCCTCCGGGGACCTGCGCGCCTTCAGCGCGCGGGACGCGCTGCACCTGGGCTTCCCCCGGGAGCCGCGGCCCAAGCTGCATCACAGCCTTAGCTTCTCGGGCTTCCCGTCGGGCCACCACCAGCCCCCGGGGGGCCTCGAGTCGCCGCTGCTGCTCGACAGCCCCACGTCGCGCACGCCGCCGCCGCCGCCCTCTTGCTCCTCGGCCTCGTCCTGCTCCTCGTCCGCTTCGTCCTGCTCGTCGGCCTCCGCGGCCTCCACGCCCTCGGGCGCCCCGACGTGCTGTGCCTCGGCAGCGGCTGCGGCCGCCGCGGCCCTGCTGTACGGCACCGGGGGCGCCGAGGACCTGCTGGCGCCGGGCGCCCAGTGCGCGGCCTGCTCGTCGGCCTCGTGCGCCAACAACGCCTTTGCGTTCGGCCCGGAGCTGAGCAGCCTCATCACGCCGCTCGCCATCCAGACCCACAGCTTCGCCGCCGTGGCCGCCGCGTACTATCGCAGCCAGCAGCAGCAGGGCCTGGTGCCCCCCGCGCAGCCCCCGGCGCCGCCCAGCGCGCCCCTCCCTGCCAGTGCCGCCGCGCCGCCCTCGCCGCCCTTCAGCTTCCAGCTGCCGCGCCGCCTGTCCGAGTCGCCCGTGTTCGACGCGCCCCCTAGCCCCCCGGACTCGCTGTCGGACCGCGACAGCTACTTGAGCGGCTCCCTGAGCTCGGGCAGCCTCAGCGGCTCCGAGTCCCCCAGCCTCGACCCCGGCCGCCGCCTGCCCATCTTCAGCCGCCTGTCCATCTCCGACGACTGAGGCGGCAAGAGGGCGCCAGCGCGGAGGAGGAAGGGAAGGCCGTTCTGGGGGTGTTGGAGGGCGCCCCTGCCATCTGGAGTCCTGTTAGGGGCAGGGAGGGGCACGGGAGTCGGTCGGGGGGGTTGACAGGCCACGAGCAGACTGCGGGCCGCACCGAGCACTTGGACTCGAACTTGTGTGCCGGGGGGGGGCTCCCACCCCTCCCCTTTCGGTTTCCTCTTTTTTGTTTTGTTTTTTTTTTTTTAATTATTTTTATTATTATTACGAAGTTTCATTCTTGTTGAGCAAAAAAAGCCAACGAACTTTTGTATTGATGAACAAAATTTTCACAACAGGGCAGTTGTGATGCGAACAGAACAAAAAAACCAAACACTTAAAACTTCTTTAGGTCTCCTAGGAGTTTGGGACTTTAGGGAAAAAAAATCAACCCAGCACCAGCAGCTACCAACCACCATTCCATATCTTCACTTGAAAAGCATTAGTTACAGTCCAGATGTGGGAACTCTTATCTTGAGAGAAGTTCCTAATTGTCGTTTGTCTCAGACCATTGTAAACAAACCAGCCAGCCACCACCTTGCTAAACCTCTAAGCTTCTGGAATCCAATATTGTACCAGGAATATGCCTTGATTGTAGTCTTCAGCTCCATAGGTTTTTGTTTGGCACAAAGTTATTTACGTCTGGGAAAAAAAACAAAAAAAAAAAAACCCCACCTGCATTCCAAAGTTTCCTACTGGTTACTGGTGTCATTGCCACCACTTAGTGGATGTTTAATTTTAGAACCATTTTGTCTGCTCTTTTCTGGAAGCCTTGGGCAGAGCTTAGTTCCTAATCGTTGGGGGGAATAACTGCTGAATTTTTAGCTGTTTTGAGTTGATTTCGCACCACTGCACCACAACTCAATATGAAAAAACTATTTAACTTATTTATTATCTTGTGAAAAGTATACATTGAAATTTTTGTTCATACTGTATTTATCAAGTATGATGAAAAGCAATAGATATATATTCTTTTATTATGTTAAATTATGATTGCCATTATTAATCGGCAAAATGTGGAGTGTATGTTCTTTTCACAGTAATATATGCCTTTTGTAACTTCACTTGGTTATTTTATTGTAAATGAGTAAAAAAATCTTAATTTAAGAGATTGTATGTAATATTTATTTCATTAATTTCTTTCCTTGTTTACGTAAATTTTGAAAGATTTGCATGATTTCTTTAGAGAAATCTATCCTGATGCTGTGGAAGTAGTTTGAGGAATATCTTAATGAGTTTTCTTAGAATGTATAATGGTTGTAGCCCATCCAACTTTGATGAAAAAAAAGTTGACCACATACTTTGCAATCAGGCTTCAATGTGGCATGCTTTTCTCATTCCAACTTTTTTTTAAACAAGAAAAAGCTTTGTTGTTCCACCAATTCTGTGACCTACTCTGCAATTCTGTGACCTACTCTGCGTATAAAGACCTATGTAGCAATAATGGGGTGGGGGGTTAGTCTCACAGTGCCTTTGGAAGGGCCAGAACTTGCCTTAAATCTTCCTCAACCAAATAAGTATTTTTCTATTAGTCCTTGAGAGAATTTGAATGTAGGATGGGTTCAACTGCACAAAAGGAAAAGATATTTACCACTTTCTTATATAGATCTAAAGTGAAGAGGCCACCTCTTAGTGCTAAAAAATGGTATGTAGTACATGAATATGCCTTGTTTCATTACAGAAAATTCCAAAACTTGTACTTTTTTTTTTTTTTGCGTGTGTAGAAGGGCAGGAATGCTTTCCTGGACAGCGGATGAATGAGCAGTAGCTTTAGTGCGTACGTAGGGACAGTTGGAGCACTATGTATGTATGTACTCTGGACTACTTTGACAGAAGTAGGATTTTGAATGTAACAAGATAAGTCAACTTGAGTTGTAATATATTTTGGGGAATCAGTTCACTACAAATGTGACTGTAAACATTGTACTGTAAATGTTTTGTAGTTTTCCCCCAATAAAATTTTTGGGAAAAAAGGTATTAATGTGTAAGATGCTTTTTTTTTTTTTCCCCAAACTGGAACATCCGAGCGTTTCCGCTTAACCACCACCTTGTCAGGCATCGCCCAGGCCTCGGAGGGGTTGGGGGGCTAAGATTTTGGGAGCTGGCACAGGCCGGGTTCAGAAGGGCCTGCCCCTATGTATTTTATAGCAAGTTCTTCAGCTGAAGTAATTATTTGGACTGTCAAGGGCATTAGTTAGCTGTTCCCCTTGGTAATAAGATGCATCCCTGTGTTGGCTGGCTGGCTGGTGGCAGGCCCTGGCTGAAGGCCTGAAGGGGTGTGGCCCGCCTGTGAGTCACCAAATGGGTCACGTGTCTGCGGTGGCAGCTGAAGGTCCGATTTTTTTTTTCTTTTTTTTTCTTTTTTTTTCTTTTCTTTTTTTTCTTTTTTGCTGGGACGCGCAGGGAACGGAGAGCGGCCAGGGCTAGGGTGGGGAATGCGGGAGGGTATGGCCAGCCCCGGGCCTGCAGGCCCCTAGAGTGTTCCACTGCGGAAGAGGAGGCGGTGGGGTTAGGCCCCAGCCTCTCTCGGGCTGGGGAAGCAGAGTTTTGCCTGCACTTTGGGAAGCCTGGTTGTGTCCTTGTCCGAAGAAGGAAGGAAAGAGGAGGAAGATGGAACAGGTCAAACTTATATCTGGGTAATGTGTGTTTATGCGGACAGCTTCCTCTGGGAGTGAGTGCACACGTTTTTTATGCAAAAGGATTAGTGTCTGCTTCAGGCGACTGTAAGTGGCTAGAAAGCAAATTGCAGCCCAGGCCTCTAGAAGAAGGAAGAAAAAAAGAAACGGCACCAATTTGTCTGCCGGTTCGCACACAATCGAACAAAACCTTGGTACGGTTTTTTGGTTTTTGGTTTTGCTTTTTGTTTTCTTCCTACCGTCACTTTCAAGACTTCAAAGTCAGGTTCATAAATCAATTCCTGTTTTTCCCTTCTCCCTCCTCCCCGCCTACCTACCCCCACGTCCCACCCCCCAGTTCAGACACTTTTTTCCAAAGTAGGTAAAAGATTTAGCAATAGTTTGTTTTCTTATCTACCACAGCTGGGCCCTATCATCCACTGCTTGCACCCCTCTGCTGGGTCTCCTGCGTCTCCCAGCTGAGCCGGGCGGGCGGGCCGGTGGGGGGGGTCGGTCTGGAGCCCGCGGGGCCTCGGGCAGCTGTTTCACGTTAGCCGTGATTGCGCTGGTGTTAACTGGAGCGTTTTGGTGCTTGGCTGCCAAAGGGGATGGGCAACAGTTTCAGAGTTCTCCCAGATGCCGGGCCCCTGGCTAAGGGCCTCGGCTGTGGGGGAGGGGAAGCCTGCAGCCCAGGAGGGCTCGGCGGGCAGGACCTTGCCGGCTCCCTGGCCTCTCCACCATAAAGAATGTGCAGTGGGGAGGAAAAGTCTGAAATGCGGTGCTATTTAGGCCAAGCTGCATTTCAGAGGCCTTGTTTCCACCTCATTCCAAAACTTATTTTTTCTAAACAAGTACTTTTGATCGGCTGGAATGTCAGACTTGTTGGGGTAAGCCACATTCATTTTTTTAAAAATTGGTTTGTTTGAAAGCCCAACTGCTAGGATCTGATGTTTTGTGTTTGAGGCCCAGTGGAGCATGGCAAGCTGGGGGGGGGAATCATTCAGAAATTTCCTCTTGCCGCAGATCAATGGAGGGTATATAGGTCATTGTCTTTCTGCAGTGGCTGGAATGAACAGCAAACAAAACTCTGTGCTAAAGTATTCTTGTAAATGAAGGGGACTAGAAGTAAAAATTGCAAGTAAGGACAAGCCGGGATTCCTGTCACAGGCTGGGGAGCAGAACTGGAGCTCACTGGGTCCAAGACTGTGTTACACTCAAGATAAAATTCTTTTGCAGCCAGTTGTGAAAAGGAGCCCAGGATGGGAGGGAGTTGAGCATGTCTTTTTTTTTTTTAGATTTTATTTATTTATTTGAGTGAGAGAGAGCACAAGGCTGGGTGGGGAGGCAAAAGGAGAAGGAGACTCCCTGCTGAGCAGGGAGCCCAACATGGGGCTCCATCCCAAGACCCTGGGATCATGACCTGAGCCGAAGGTAGACGCTTAACCGACTGAGCCACCCAGGCGTCCTGAGAACGTCTTAATAGTGGGGGCGCCTGGGTGGCTCAGTCGGTTAAGCGTCTGCCTCCAGCTCAGGTCATGATCCTGGTGTCATCCAGGCCCGCGTTGGGCTCCCTGCTCAGCGGGGAGTCTGCTTCTCCCTCTACCCTTCCCCCCTGCTCATGACCTCTGTCTCAGTCTCTCTCTCTCTCAAATAAATAAATAAATTCTTTAAAAAAAAAAAAAAGAATGTTTTAACAGTGGCATTGCCGCTGGCTGTTTGAAAACGAAAATATTTTTTTTTAAGCAGCCCAATTAGTATGTGCCACCTTCTAGATTATTTCAGAGGGGGGATGAGTACATGGACATATTTGCCGCCCCTCACTCTGTCTGAATCTACTGCTGAGTATATAAAAGGGAAAAACAATAACAACAACAACACACACACCAAAAAAAGATTGAAAAGGCCAAAGCCCAGCACCCGCCCATGGGAAGAGACTGGGGGCGGCAGGGGTTGCGAGCCCCGCAGCGGCTCAGGAGACTGGATGAAAGGGCCAGGCCTGGGAGAGCCCAGAGAAGGAAGGACAGACAGGCACAGCTCTTGGCCCCAGGTCTGGCCCAGCAAGAGGACGCTGGGTATTAAAATCTGCTTGGGGTCTGAGAACCCGCCCCCACCCCACCCCGAGGCTGGGCTTGTTCGAGGAGGAAACCCTAGAGAGCGTTTGAACTGGGAGGGAACCATCCCCATGCACTTGCTGTCCCCGTTTTGGCGATGGTGACAAGAGCAAAGGAGAGGTGACTCTAGCCAAGTCCTTGGCCTGGTGACTTGGGGCAGCCGAGGGAGCCACAGCCAGGCTCCCCTTCCGTCAGAGGACCGGCGCCACCCTCCGTTGTTGTTACCCCATTTCATTGTGTTTGGTTTCTGTCGTGCACGCAGGAGGTGGAGCAGACCTGTGGCCATCCAGGGCCGTTCGAGTTGCCCGCAGCTGGAGGAAGGGAGGAAAAGCGGGAGGGGCGGGGCCGAGGCGGCCCAGGAGGTGGGTGAGCGCCCCCCCAGCAGCAGGAAGCCCACAGCCCCTCCAGGGCCCGCCCCCCTGCCTAGGGGGCTTCTCCGACCTCTCCTGATGTTGCTAAACCTGGAAAGCATCTGAGTGTTGCTGTGTCTAAGGGTGTGTCTTGGGGGGGGGTGTCCATATGGGGGGGGTGTGTGCGTGTCTCTGTGTCCCTGCATGGCCAGCTGGGTGTGCACATGTTCGAGCCTTCTGTATGCGGGTGTTCAGGGGTCTGTGTGCTGTTGCCGCCTGGGAGTACTGGCGTGGGGGGCTGTTGGTGTGGGGGGGTACGTGTCCGTAGAGTCTGAGAGTGTGGGTGTGAGTGTGGGTCTGGGTGTGGGTGTGTTTGTTGCTGTTGGGGCTGGTGTGCAAGGGCCTGTGTGTGAGTAGGGGTCTGGGTTTGGTGTGTCTGTTGCTGTGTGGAGGTGTGTGGGGGTGTGTCTGTTGCTGGGGGGGGTGTGGGTATGTGGGGGGGGTGTGGGTGGGTATGTGGGGGTGTAGGGGGGTGTGTATGTGGGGGAGTGTCTGTTGCCGGGGGGGTGTGGGTGGGTATGTGGGGGTGTGGGGGTGTGTGTATGTGGGGGGGTGTCTTGCTGGGGGTGAGCGTAGCTATTGCTGTGTGGGTAGGCATGCGGCTCTGTGGGGCATGAGGAAGGTTCTGCGGGTGTTGCTGTATGTTTGGGTCTGGATGTGTCTTTGTGGGGCTGAGGGTGTTAACAACACCTACAGAGGAAAAGCAGCCCTTTTTAGCAGGCCTCTTTTCAAGTTGAGAGCTGCTTTCAAAACCCGGAAATGGTGGCCAGGCCGTGGTCTGTCTCCTGCAGGGCGGTGGGCAGAACAGGGCTGAGTGGGAGGATGGCAGACAGGCCTGCAGGGACCCCAGACCCACCTTACTGCCCGGCACACCTGCCAAGGACAGGCCGCCGGAGCCTGACTGCAGGGACATATTTAGAAACAATTCATTCTCTGGGTGGAGGGGGAGGGGACCCCTTTATTTTCCTCCGTACAGAAATAGCTCTCATCAGATAGGAGTTCTTGAGCCCTCTGGGGTGAGAGGCAGCTCTGAAATAGAAGGAAAGATATTAAGGATTTTAGACAGACAAGAAAACTCCTGAGCTCACTGAAACCGAGTTTAAAATATTTCTCTAAAAATAAGCTTTGTTTTCCTTGTGGATTCCTCTGGCAATCGGACCCTTGTGTCAGGGTGCTTAGCTGGGCTATGAAGCCAGGTGGAATTTTTAAAAAAGCAAGTGTTTCCCAGCCATGGCCTTGGAAAGTTCTCTGTTTTCCATTTATTAAACTCCTAGTTTCCAGCTAATTAAAATTATTTTCAAATAAAACTCCATAGCCCAGCAATATTTGGTGAAACACAGAATTCCCAGTGACCCCTCTGCAAGAGGCCGGGCTGGGCTGTGGGATGGCCTGGGACCCCCTCCCCTGGGCCAGTTTTATGGGGAGAGGGACCCTTCAAAATGCAGGTCCGGGGCCTTACGTTACCAAATCCCAGCACCCTCACGGTGACAGGTGAGGGGCTGCTCGCAAGGCTGTCTCTGAGCCGTGCACCACTTGAGAAGGGGTTGTGGGGTCACTGGGAAACTGCTGTTTGTCAGCCTGCACCAGGGAGCACAGCAGGGGTACCCTGCTGTGGGGGGGGGCACTGGACTGATGTGTGTGGCAGGTGATCCTGTGCTACCTGGGCGCCTCTTCCTGGCCCGGCTGGTGATGAAGCTTCAGGTCCAGTCAAGCCAGTGTGCCAGGACTTTATTGGGCACCTACAGGATGCCCAGACTCCCAAGACAGCACGTTGTGAAGCAGAAAGCAGAGACACGGCCGGTCAGGAGGCTCGTGTCACCCAGGGCCAGACCTGGTGACAGGTCTGTCCCCTTGCTGCCCTGAGATCAGTCCAGACATCAAAGGGAGGGCGCGCTGGGGCTGCTGGCCGGGACCCTTCAACCGTCCCACAGATGGTTCTTGATTGTCTAGTAAATGCCTGCACTGGGGTAACAGAGGCGGGCTGACCGATGTCGTCCCTGCCTTCATGGAGTGTTCCCATCTTCCAGGTTCGTTCATGTTGTAGCATGAATCAGCTGTCATTCCTTTGTAGAGCAGGATAATATTCCATTATATGGCTCGTACCACATTTGGTTTATCCACTCATCAGTTGATAGACATTTGAGTTGTTCCAGCTTCTTGGGTCTTGTTGAATAATGCTGCTGTGTCACCCGTGTACAAGTTTTTGTGCGTGTGAACATGTTTTCAGTTCTTTGGGTTATATACCTAGAAGTAGAATTGCTGGATCATATAAAAAAAAACTCTGTGTTTTAACTTTTTGAGGGACTGTCTTACTATTTTCCAAAGTGATACATTGGTTTTCAGAACTGGTTTTTTTTTAAGGTTTTTATTTATTTTTTTAAAGATTTATATTTATTTACTAGAGAGAGAGAGCGTGCACAAATATGAGGGGGTGGGGGCAGAAGGAGAGGGAAAAGCAGGCTCCCCACTGAGCAAGGAGCCCAATGCGGGGCTTGATCCCAGGACCTTGAGATCATGACCTGAGCCAAAGACAGACACTTAACCGACTAAGCCACCCAAGCGCCCCCAGAACTGTTTTATTAATGTTAGTTTCCCCCTCTCAACCTCATGCAGGCTTCATGATGTCCACATAAAAAACTTGTACACTGTTCACAATAGCCAGAAAGTGGAAACAACCCAAATGTCCATCAATAGATGAATAAGTCAACAAAATATGGCCTATCCTTAGAATAGTATTTAATTATAGAAAGTAATGAAGTACTGACACATGGAAGCACCTTAGAAACAACAAGGGCACCTGGGTGGCTCAGTCAGTTAAGCATCTGCCTTCAGCTCAGGTCATGATCCCAGGGTCCTGGGATTGAGCCCCACATCGGGCTCCCTGCTCCACGGGAAGCCTGCTTCTCCCTCTCCCTCTGCCCCTCCCCACTGCTCGTTCTCTCTCTCTCTCTCTCTCTCTCTCAAATAAATAAAATCTTTAAAAAACAAAAACATAATGTTAAGTGAAAGAAGCCAGACACAAAAGGCCATATGTTGTATGATTCCACTTACATGATATGTTCAGAATAGGCAAATCCGTAGAGACAGAAAGTAGACTGGCGGTGGCCGGGAGCTAGGGGACCAATGAGGAATGACTGCTGATAGATGTGTTTCTTTTGGGGTTGATGGAGATATTCTGGAAATAGATAATGATGATGGTTGCACAGCCTTGTGAACATACTAGAATTTGTACATTTGTATATTTTAAACTGGTGAGTTTTATTGTGTGTAAATGATATTTTTCCTTTTAGAAAATGTATACGCACAAGCTGAAATCCAGGCTACAAAAGGAAAGGACAGGGAGAAAGCCTCTACCAGGGAAACCAACCTCACTTAGGGTCCAGGAAGCCCTTACGAATGTAGGAAGGGCAAATGGTAAGTAACAATAAGATAAAGGGCCAGTGAAAGAGTTTTCAAGTAAAAGGAGCTAGTGCAAAGGCCCTGTGGTTAGAGGGAGCATGGTTCCAGAGAGGGAAGGAAAGAAGGATATGGTGCCAAAGGGTAGAGAAAAGAGCAAGGTGGCACAGGATGGGGCTGGGGCAGTGGGCTCAGCCCTCAGAAGATCTCGCCTGCCTTCTGCTTCCCACCAATTCCTCTGTCAGAACATCGTATTTTTGGTTCAGTGATTTCTACACTCTTGTTTTCTCATATTATCCTAACGCTACTTCACAATGCCTACATCGTTCACCTCAGTTCATCTCATCACGGGGGCGTTTTATCATCTCACATCACAACAAGGCTGAGTGCAGTACAGGAAGATATCTTGAGAGACCACATTCATGCAATTTTCATTACAGTATAGTGTTATAATTGTTCTATTTTATTATTAGTTATTGTTTATCTCTTAGTGTGCCTAATTCATAAGTGAAACTTTATCATAGGTATATATGCATATATAGGAAAAAGCATAGTATATGCAGGGTGCGGTGCTATTTATGGTTTCAGGCATCCCCTGGGGTTCTTGAAACACATCCCCTACAATAAGGGGGTAGGCCACCATATTACCATTGTGCTTCATCACCTTCTGCTTCCCCTCCTCCCCAGCTCACGCCCACAGGTCTCCTGGTAGGAATGCCTTAAAGATTCTAATAATAGTTACTATTTATGGAGCTTCCATCATATACTCAAGCTTTACATATGTTAAGGACAGTCCTTCATATCCACCCAAGACTGAGGTACTGTTACTATCCCCATTTCACAGATGAGGAAACTGAGCTCAGAGGAGTCATCATATGCCTGAAACTGGAAAAGCTGGAGCAGAATTCAAAAGAATCTAAACTGTTGCTCCTTCAAATCGCCTGGGGCTACTGCTCTGACTCCTCTCTACCTGCCTTTCTTTCTCACACTGTCTATAAACCTGTATTTCCAAGAAGACTTCCAGGGTTCCCTTCCAGGGTAGACTGTGTCCTGCCTCATCTGTGCTTTTAACTGTGTTCAATTTTTACAATCTTTAATTGTGTTCACTTAGTTCAAGTCACCCTTCGGCTCAAAATCCTCACTCAGAATAAAACCTAAAATCTCAACGAGGCCTACAAGGTCCTCTGTTATCTGTCCCGCCCCACCAGCTCCCTCCTTTACCTTCTGGCCTTGACTCTACCTTCCCCTCATCCTGCACCAACCACACAGGCCCCCTTGCTGGTCCTCAGTCATGCTGCGCCTGCTCTCTGTCTCAGGGCCTTTGCACTTGCTATTCCCCCCATGCTCTTCCACATGACCCATTTCCTTCAGTTTCCTGCTGTCACCTTTTCAGGGGGCCGCCCAGACCACCCTCTCTAAAACAACACCCCCATCTGGTGGCATTCCTCTCATCCGGTTTTATGTTTTCCCTAGCATTTGTCATCCTTTAACATTTTTTAAATGCCTTTGTTTATGTACCTACTGTCCTTCCTGCTTAGACTCTAAGCTTCATGAGGGCAGGCGCTGTCCCCAGAGCAGGGGAAACCACTGAAGGATTTTAAGCTGGGGAGTAAGAGAACCACATTTACATCTTTTAAAGTTCATTTATTTATACTCTCTACACCAAACGTGGGGCATAAACTCACAACCCCGAAATCAAGAGCCGCAAGCTCTACCAACTGAGCCTGCCGGGCGCCCCAACCACATTTACATTTTTAAAGCATTTCAGGCGCCCGGGTGGCTCAGTTGGTTAAGCGTCTGCCTTCTGCTCAAGTCGTGATCCCGGAGTCCCCGGATCGAGCCCCACTTCGGGCTCTCTGCTCAGAGGGGAGTTGGCTTCTCCCTCTCCCTCTGCTCCTCCCCCCACCCCCCGCTCATGCTCTCTCTCTCTCTCTCTCTCATAGATAAAGAAAATCTTAAAAAAAAAAAAATAATTTCAGTTGTATGAAGAGTAGACTGGGGAAAAAAAGTATTCCTTATAAAAACAATTGTAATGCTAAAAGGGTTTAAAACTCATGACCTAGTGTATCCCTTTCATTCCACAGATGAGAAAACTAAGGCTTAGAGAGGGTGGGGGGGACCCCTCTAGAGACTTTCCAATTTCTGGCTTTCTACAAGAGCCCTGGAAAAAGAGACCACCCAGGACACTGTCCTCCCTAGGTATGATCTGTACCCGTAGGGCTGTTGGTAAAAATGGAAATACCAACTCTCACCAAAGCAGACCTAAATCCCTCTGGGCTGAGAGGCTGGGAGCAGCTGGTTTCGGGATGTTCTGTCCCTCCAGCCTCTCAGGGAGGGCCTGGAGGGTCCACGGGGTGGCCCTGGCCAGGAGCTTACAAAGCACAACCCTGTGAGCCCAGAGCTGCCGCAGGGGCTGGGGCAAGGGAGGACTCCAGGCAGGTGTCACCACCACTGTGTCATGCAGGGTTACAAGCAGAGGCTCCCATAGACCTCCATTCAAACCTCATCCCACGGCCACTCCCTCCCTGTGTAATCCTGAGCAGACCTCTGAGCCTCGGTCTCCTCATCGTGAAATGGGGATGATGGTACAGTTCTACGGTGCAAAGCCCCCGCGAGGGTCAAGTGTGATGCCACGTGTGAAGTGTCTAGGAGCAGGCCTGGTTCAGGGTTCCCCCGATGAAACTGTGCAGATGAGCAGAGTGGTCAGCAACCCGGGCTGCCTGAGACCACGGACCAGCTGCTAAGGCTCTCTGTGCCTTGATGTCCTCATCTACAAAATATCGGGCCTATTCCCTAGGGCTCTCATGAAGCTTAAATGAGTCAACTCATGTAGTGAGAAGAGAACCTGGCACAGCAAAAGCGCGACAAAGGGGAGGGGAGTGGGGGAGCGGGCAAAATGGGTGACGGGAAGTGGGAGGTCCAGGCTTCCAGTTATGGAATGAATAAGTCACAGTGTAAAAGGGAATATAGTCAACGATACTGTAACAGTGTTTTGTGGTGACATACGGCAGCTACACTTGTGAACAGAGTATCACATACAGAGATCACTATGTTGTACACCTGAAACTAATGCAGCATTGTGCGTCAACTAGACTGGTAACTACACGGACCAAGACAGACATACTGTATAGATACATACATAAATGTAACAATTTATTATTGAATCTCTTGGGTTTTTTTCACACTTAAACAACAGGCACCAAATCTGAGGGCGTCAGGAAGGCCCCCTTGTCTGCCTCTACCAAAACTCCCCCAACTACACGAGCCTGAAGTTACGGCAACTGCCTTTCTTTAGAAATTCTAGATAGATCTGCCCTGTCCAAAATGGCAGGCACTAGCCACATGTGACTACTTAAATTTAATTTCTATTAATCAAAATTTAAAACTCACTTCCTCAGTTGCCTAGCCACATTTCAAGTGCCCGACTGCCACAGGCACTGAACAGCACCACTATTCTAGAGTGTTCTATAAAATGCAAATAGCTATACGGAAGGAAGCCTCTAGCATCTAACCCTTGAAGGGTTGTCCTTTTCCAAAGCCAGTCCCGGAACATACCCATGATGCCCTTGATGGCTCTCCCTTCCTCCCTCAGCCAAGGGAGTCCGAAATATTCCCAAACCACCCCTCTGTCCAGTAGACTACCAGTGCCAGTGGGGGAGAAACCGAGGGACCACTCACCGCATGGTGGCACCTCACAGCCCTGTCTAGCAGCCTGGGACCTGCCTCCTCTCAGACACCCCAGGGACACGGACCCCTCCCGTGGTCCCTGCCTCCACAGCTGTGATACCACATCCATCCAAGTCACTGATGCCAGAACCTCGTGTCCTCCGGGGGTCTCTCTCCAGTTCCCTCCACCCCTTCCCTCATAGGCTGCCTGAAGCTCATGACTCTGCTCTCTCACCATGCCCAGACACTGCCCCCTCTCTCTTGTCTTTACTGCCTCTGCAGCTCAGGCTCCTCCTCTCCCCAGACCCAACGAGGAAGCGGGAGCCCCCAGCTGCTCCTCCTCCTGGCCACCATTCATCATTCCGGGCCAGCTTCAAAAACACTTAGGCAGCGGCGCCTGGGCGGCACAGTCGGTTAAGCATCTGACTCCTGGTTTTGGCTCGGGTCGCGATCTCAGGGTCTTGGGATTGAGCCCCGCATGGGGCTCCGTGCTCAACACAGAGTCTGCTTGAGATTCTCTCTCCCTCTGCTCCTCTCTCTCTCTCTCAAATAAATATTTTAAAATAAAACACTTAGGCAATTGTGCCCCTCCTGCCCTAAGTCCCCGCAGGGTGCCCTCACCCCCAGCTCAAGGCCACGCTTCCAAACATGCTCGGTGAGGCTCTGCCTTGCACCGGCTGCCCCTCACCTGCCCTGGAGTGCTGGTGGCTGACGATTCCTTATGGACCTCCGCTCTCCCCGTGCCCCTGCCTGGAACATGCCGCGACGTCCCCCTGCTTCGTCTGCCTCCGCTGAACCTCAGCCTCGGATCTGGCCCCTCCGCCACCCCGCCCAGCTCCCCAGGGCCCCGCCAAGGCCTCTGCAGGAGCACAGAGCACATTTTCCTATACCAGCTGGTGAGGGCTCTGGGGACTCTCTAGCCTGCAAGTTCCCTCCTTGCACGTTCCAGCCTGGCTCCTAGAAAGGCCTCAGTGACTGCGGCGCAGGCCGAGCCCCCTGTGAGAGCGGTGCTGTTCTCTCCCACTTGACAGAGGAGAAGAATGCAGCTCGGGGAAATGAAGAACTCGCTCCAGGTCTGCCAGCTCATGAATGGTGGGGCCATGACTCCGCTCCCACCCCTCCCCCACGGGTGCCCCAGCCCTTCAGAAGGGGGACATCAGGTTCTGGCATCCGGAAGTGTCCCTCCTCACCTTCCTCCTCAGTCCCACTCAGCAGAGCTGACTGCTGTACGGTGTTTGTGTGAGGAACCCCCGCGATTTGACTGTGAGGCTATACACACATGCTCGTGCACTGCGTCAGCTCACAGCACCAGGTCATGCCGGCCCACTCCCCACACTCGGGGTACCAGCACCTTCTCTCAGTGCTGACATGGTGCTCCACAGCGTGAGGGCCTCTCTCAGTGCTGACATGGTGCCCCACAGCGTGAGGGCCTCTCTCAGTGCTGACATGGTGCCCCACAGCATGAGGGCCCTTGCCGTGGCCGCCAAGGTTCCGCACTAGTGCGGTTCTGTGGACAAGGGCAGCACACGCATCCTTCTGCTCAGACCCTCGCATGAGGATTTCCATCAGATGAACCCCGAAGGGCAGCACAACTGAGTTGCGGGGCAGCTCACGTGTTTCTGTGGAGGGAAAGGTGCATTGACCCCTGCCCTCCTAGCAGCCCTCCACACATACCTGCCATCCCACTGTGCCTCGGAGGCCATTTCCACCCGTTTGCTCCCTGTATGCCTGTTCTCAATTTCTGGAGTCTGCATGACAGAGGCTGCCCCCTGGGGTCTAGTCTTTCTCTGTGTCCTTGTCCTGTTCTCAAACCGCCCTGTGGCCCAGCCCACCTCCCCACACCCCCAGCTCTTAGAGGGCAGCCTGTGGTTGTCCGTCTGCCGGGCTGGTGCCAAAGACTAAGGCTGCCCCCTGGGAGCCCCAGAGCAGGCCGGGGTCAGCCCCACTGGAGCTTGAGGGCCAGGAGGCGGGAAAACTCTCCCCCTGAAACCAGGGATGGGGGGAGGCCCTCACCTGGGGGACTACTGGTGGGGGCGGCAGAAGGGGCCCTGAGACAGCAGTCTTGCCAACTGAGGGTGTGAGACTGTGCAGGTGTATCTCTTCGAGAGCGTGTGGGTGAGTGTGTGTGTGCGCCTGATCCCGTGCCAGTGTGCGTGTGTGTTTTAGGGGCGGTTGTGTGAGGCGTTATGTAATGGAGGCACTCCCTGGGGCCAACAAACCGCAGTGGTGTAACCGCCGGCCAGCCAGGCCACCAGAAGGAAAGGAGGGAAAATGTAAACACCATTCTGGGCCTTTCCCTTGCCTGCCACAAACAGGCCCTGGACAGAGCGGCTCTTCCGGTCCTCCATTCCTGCTGCCTTAGCCCTGTGTGCTGGCCTGGGAGGGGGTGATAATGGAGGCCGAGGAGCCTAGGCCAGGGGTCAAAGAACTCTCCAGAAGTGAAATCCGAGGCTCTTGATCCCAGCCCAAGGGGCGGGACAGAGAGGAGAGCCCATTGGGGTCTACCTGGGCTTCTCCTGGGTCTGCCACAGGCCATGCATCCCCCACAAATTAGGCATGCTGCCTTTCTCACCCCCAGAGTTGCTTTCTCTTTAAAGCCTTTGGACGCTCCCTGTGTCCCAGAGGCCTCTCCCCGGCACTGGAGCCCCTGGCCCTGCAGTGAGCCAATGCAGACTCACGAGCAGACTCACCACTCACGTGCGTGCTCACACTCTTGGGGTGGCCTCCGAGCCAGCTGTCTCTGCCTCTCTGTCTCTCAGGGACACCCAAAGGTACATCTCTCCCTGCCCCCGACACCTCATCCCAGGCCAGCCGCCTGCCTTCCAGCTGGCTCCCAGCAGCTCAGCCCTTCTGCACCGAACCAAGCCTCCCTCTTCCAGGAAGCCTCCCCTGCCCGCTCCCGGCCATGGTCCCCTCTTCCTGCTCTGAGCTCCTGAGGAGCCTCTGGACAAACAAGCTGACATCCGGCCGTGCACAATCGCCCCTCGTTCTCCAGTTGTTCACTTTAATAATAATGGCCATAATTTGTGCGGCACGCTCTCTGCCAAACCCGGGCCCTTAAGGTACCCTTGGTATGACGATGTCACCCTCACGGCAGCCCTAGGGCCTTTTGCTCCAAGATCAACCCAGCCAGGTCTGTGGCAGGAGAGCACACGGTTGAAGGAAGTATCTTGTAACCTGGGTGGGCTGGTCAGCTCCAGGAAAGCCAGCCTTTGACTCAGAGACCCTACAGCCAAGGCTCACCCTGTGGGCTTCCAGTGGCCTAGGAGGTTCAGGGTCCTCTTGACTTTGGGTCCTTCCCTGAGAACCCTTTGGAGAAGTTGTCAGCAAGCAGGCTGTGTGTCCTTGTGAATGCACAGGAGGGAGGGGAGAGAGAAAATTCTCTTCACTAAGGTAGAAACCAGGGGGCCAGGTGAGTAAAAACCAGAAAGCTAGAAAGCAAAGATGACTCAGGAGACAGAGATGATACTGGCCAAAGTGAAAGGCAGGGCAGGGCAGTAGGAAAGAAGGGGGAGCCCAGGCGAGAGGGAGAGGTGGCCTACATAGGGCTGGCCCCGTGGTCACCCCCCAGCCCCCGACCCACAGAGGAAACCTCCTGCTCGCTCACCCTGGCCCTGGAGAACCCAGGATCACCTCCCCTGCTTCCGTCTGCTCCCCTAGCGTGCTGAGCCCATGCAGTCACCCACCCTTGAGGGGGCAGGATTGTCCATGGCCCAGCAGTAAAATTATCTGGTTGTACAAGAATTAAATGCATAAAATATACCCCACCTGGCACACAATGACACTAAATCATGCCAGGGCCTCCTCTCAGCCCTCCTTGACCACCGTCCCTGCAAGCCTTCCCGTGGTCACTCCTTTTAGCAAGTCGAAGCTCACAGAGAGACCCCTGGCACTGGGCTGGCATTGGGGTACCATGGAGGAGGCATGCAGAGGTGCTTGAGGACCCCTCGCCCTGCCCTGGGATGGAGGTGGGTGACCTCACCCACCTTGTCCAGTTTAGAAGGTCCCTTTGTCTCCCTTGGCCTCTATTTAACTCGTGCTGCTTCTCTGTGCAGCTTCCTCCGGCTGTCCAGGCCCCGGACACCCCAACATGGTCATGCCCTCCCGAAGCAACCACTGCTCACCTGCTGTTCCCAAACGCAGCCTCCGGAGCCAGACGGACTCTCTCATCCCAGTTTTCCCTCTTACCAGCTGTGTGACCTGGGGCAAGTTCCTCAATCCCTCTGTGCCTCTGTTTCCTCATCTATTATTCTCCTGTCCCTGGGAGGTCCTAGGGGAAGTTTTGTCTCATCAAATAGCATCCATATTCCGGAAGGGCCTATACGAAGCCCATTCTTCAGGCCATACCACCTTTTAAAAATCTCCACCTCCACTTTAAGAGAGGGTCACCCCATGTTAGAGAGACAAAAATTGAGGTTCAGAGAAACCACATGCCTTGCCCAGGGCCAGGAGCTTCTCTGCCTCCCATTGGGTTCATTGCAACTCTGATTTCTGGGTTCTGAGATGGGCCACAGAGGTTCTGGCCCAGGGGTGATTAGGAAAGAGGTGAGTGAACATTCCAAATGCGCTAACAAGAGACTGGACACTGCATAGAGGCCTATTCACAGGGGACTTCCCCCCCACCCCCAGCTCATCTGTGGGGTGGTAGGTTCCACATGGCCCAAGGATATGCCTGGTCTGCGAGTGCTGATCAGAGATGTTGAGCTGTGAAGTTAAGTTAAAAGAGCAAGTGAAGATCTGTGTTGACAGCTCAACCTTCTTTCCCGTACATTCTCTTTAACGGACACACATGCTTATATGTGCTAGTGTGGACGTAACATTTTCTTCTGTTACCCGGTTGCTGTCAGAGGTTGGGGAAAGGATGAAGGGAGGGCATGTTTTATTTTAAATGTTTCTCTTTTGTTTGACTTTCCTACCATGTGCATATATTATTAGTTTTTTTAATTAGTGTTTTAATTGAACAGATGCTTTATGAGCACTTAGGATATAAGCCATTCTGCTCTTTTTCTGTAGTGTCAAAAAAAATACGTAACTAAAGTTGGGAGAGGGAGTAGAGTTGTATGGGGTCTTGCTGTTGAGGGCAGGGCCTGGCTGGGAGCAAGAGGCTGAAGGGCCATGGACCCCAGAAAGAGTAGGGGGGAGGGGGCTCTGCTTAGTGATTCTCCCTCCCCACTCCCAACTGGCTCAGGAGGACTTTGAGGGGCCCAGGCCAGCGCTTGAGGCTTTGGAGCCCTCTCTCCCATTGTTTGAGCTAAAGCTTGCGGAGCGTAGGCTCCTTTTCTATGGGGACAAGAACCAGGACCTCTGTCTGTTTGCCTGAGTTTTGCCTGCAATTTGCATGACCCACCACTGCCCATCCTGCTTTCTGAACCTCTGGTCCTAGTTCCCCCACCCCGACCCCACCCCGAAGTTGCAGGGAGCGTAGCCGGAGCAGCGTGCTCTGGGGCCAGGTGCTCTGTGCCGAGGCCCGCCCTCCCGTGTTCTCACTGGGAGCCTCCTGGGGCCCCGCTGCAGATGCCCCTGACTCCTCAGTCCTGGCCTGCAGGCCTCCCTAGTTTGCAGTCACAGCTGGCTCAGTACCTGGCTTCGCTCACCACTGACCACCAGGCCAAGCCATTACCCACATCCTAGCAGACAGAGACCCCCATACCTCCCTCAAGTGGGAAGAGTGCTGTGAGCTCCGTTTCATAGCCTGAGAAACTGAGGTCCAGGTTGGTAAGTGACTTTCCAAGGCCGATGGCAAGCTAGTGACATGACAGAGCCTGAGATTCAGGCCTGTCTCCAGTCCTGGGTGCTCGACCCTTTAGGGTGAGCTGATAAAAAAATGAATTTAGTATGAGCTCAGGTTTATTTAAAAAAAAAACCATCTTTAAAGTGACCCATCTCAATATCATAAGTCATTAGGGAATTGTGGATTAAAACAACAAGACACCACTGCACACCTGTTAGAAGGGCGAATATCCAAAATACTGACAACACCAAATGCTGGCGAGGATATAGAGAAACAATAATTCTCATTCATTGCTGGTGGGAATGCAAAATGGTACAGCCACTTTGGAACGCAGTTTGGCCGCTTTTTACCAAACTAAACAAACACACTGTTTATGATCTAGCAGTTGCATTCCTTGGTATTTACCCAAATGAGTTGAAAACTTATGTCCACACAAAAACCTGCACATGGATGTTTATAGCAGCTTGCCGCAACTTGGAAGCAACCGAGATGTCCTTCAGTAGGTGAATGGATAAATAAACTGTGGTACATCTAGACAGTGACATATTTAGCCCTTAAAAGAAGATCTATGAAGCCATAAAAGGCATGGAGGAACCTTAAATGCATATTACTAAGTGACAGAAGCCCATCTGAAAAGCCCACATTTAATTCCAACTATATGACATTCTGGAAAAGGCAAAACTATGGCAACAGTAAAAAAATCAGTGGTTGCCTGGGTATAAGGAAGACAGAAGGATGAATAGGCAGAGCACAGAGGATTTTGGGGGGGGGCAGCAAAACTACTCTGTATGATACTATTGTAGCAGATACATGTCATTATACATTTGTCCAAACAGATGAATGTACAACACCAAGAATGAGCACTCATGTGAACTGTGGACTCCGGGTGATAACGACGTGTCAGTGTACGTTCATGCCTTGTAACAAATGTACCACTCTGGTGGGGGATACTGATAGTGGGGGAGGCAGGGGTAGATGGGAAATCTCTGTACTTTCTACTCAATTTTGCTGTGAACCTAAAACTGCTCTAAAAAATAAAGTCTAGGGATGCCTGGGTGGCTCACTTGGGTAAGCTTCTGCCTTCAGCTCAGGTCATGATCCCAGGGTCCTGGGATCGAGTCCCACGGTGGACTCCTTGCTCAGTGGGGAGTCTGCTTCTCCCTCTCCCTCTGCTGCTCCCCCTGCTTGTGCTCTGTCTCTCTCTCTCTGACAAATAAATAAATAAAATATTTAAGAAATAATAAAAAATAAAGTCTATTAAAAAAGGAAAAAAGTGACCCAGGAGTGAGAGGTGCAAAGACCCTCTGCACAGTGTCTCCCATAAGAGGATACTGAGGCAGGTGGATTGGGGGGTGCTCAGGGCCTGTGGGGGGCTCCAGCGCCAGGCTGTGGGTGAGCCGGCCTGTCTCTGCCCCTCCCTCCTCTCCACATGTTTCCTGGAGGAGGCTCAGAGATCCCCGGCCGTTGGCCCTCTTCTCCTCAGCTTCCTGTTTGGGTTCCAGAGAGACGTTTGGGCCGTTTGTGCAGCTGAGCTGGGAGCTGGTTGGGCTGGTGGGAGGGAAGACATTTGTCTTTTGTCTCGCCAGGGTGCGGGTCAGGGGGTGGCAGGCTCAGGGTGGGGTGCTGCGAGTCGGTGGAGCCTCAGCCTGGGGTCCCTTGGATACTCAAATCGTGACCCCAAGGCCCTTGAGAGGTCAATTAGTTCAGCCCCCTGCCTTGGTACAGGACATATCTGGGCCAGACAGCTGAGGTCTCCAACATCACTGGGTCCAAATCCAGCCCACGCAGGCCGACCTTCTCACCGTGTGACTCAAGCAGGCCACTTACCTAGACGAGCCCCACCTTCGTCACCTGTGAATGCCTACTGCACAGGTGCGTTCGTCCAGAAGTTGCAATGCCCATGTTGGAAGGGAAGAAATCCCACTTTGTCCCAAGCTCCCACCTGCCCCTCACCTTCTGCCCCAGGCTGGCTGCCCTGCCACATTCATGAGCGTGACTTCAGCTGCAGACCTGCCGAAGGCCACAGCCCCGTCCCCAGGAAGCCACCCGCCCCCTCCAGCAGATCAAGCTAGAGGCAAGTACTTTCTCAGAGAACAGCATGGGAAAGACCAGGGGATCCTGTGGGTCAGGGATCCTGCGGTTTCCTGGGGAAAGACACTCGAGAGTCAGATGTTCAAGGATGAATGGAGTTGCCAAGCAAAGAAAGGCGGGAAGGTGTTCCACGAGCAGAGGCCCAGAGGCAGGCAGCTACCTGATGTGGGCAAGGCTGTGATTGAAGAAGGTGCTGGGAGGAGAGGCCAGAGCCCACTCATGCCACCTCCCCTCCTCCAGTCTCTGGGGCCTAGGACTGCAGGGCCCACCTGCAGGGCCTGGCGGCCCCACCTCCACATACATGACAATCCTCCTGGCCCTGCTTGGGGCTCCAGGGTGGGGGTGGGGCTTGACTCTTAAGACCCTGGGGAGGTCAGACCACAGGTCCTTAGGCCAGGGAGAGGGAGCAGGGAGGACTGCGGTCTAGGCCCCTTCAGCCGGAGGGTCCTGCGCACCCCATTCAGTGAGGCTGCAGACGGGAAAGGCACAGGCCCAGGCCCCTCGGCGTAGGTGCAGGCTTCTCTCTGGAGATGCAAGGAGAGGTGCCTGCAGACGGAGCTCTGCAGGTGGGGCCTGGGGGCCTGGGGGGCCTTTGACCAGAGGAGAAGGTGGGCACCCCTCTACCCCCCGAAGCACCCCACATCTCCTCCTCTCTTGTTCCCAGCAAGCGTCGAAAAAGTGAGATTCAAAATGTGGGCTTGCCCCACCCCCACTCTGCCCTGACAACCAGCTCCCCGGTGAGATTAAGGTCTTCCTGAGCCAGAGGCTTGGGCTTCCCCATCAGATTAGGGCCTTCTGAAATAGAAGCCAGGTTTCCTTCTAAAACAGAGCCAGGGGCTCTGCCTCTTTCCGGTCTCTATGCTCCCTGCCAGGTCCTGAGCCACGTTCCCAGGTGACATAAGGTCTGGGCCCCTGAGGTGCCAAGGGTCTCCTCGGCTTCCTCAGGAGCCAGCAGTTCCCACCATCGGAGGCCAGACCTTCTCCAGGGTCAGAGAGGACTCCTAAGAGAGGCGAGACGGAGGAGGGGCCGGTGAGGGCACAGGAGGGCAGGGCCGGGTACATCATCTGGGAAACTCGGTGTAGAACGAAAATTCAGGGCTCCTTGCTTAAATTTTTAAATTTCAGGATGACATTGACAGAACATTCAAGCAACCAAGCACAGGGCCCTTCTAAGTGCAGGGTCTTGCCCTGGACAGAATGTGTGTCCATGAAGCCGGCCTATGGGAGGACCGGATGTTCCAGGAGGGGGCACTTCGTGGGGAAAGGACGGGAGGCTGGAGCAAGCATCCAAGGGGCAGGGAGGAACTGGGCCTCCTGGTGTGCTGAAAAACAGGGAAAGAGGAGGCTGATTAGATGAGATGGTCCCAGATCAGATCAAGAGGAGGTTGATTAGATGATATGGTACCAGATCCAGAAGGATCCTGAACACTCGAATTTGAACTTGGTCCTAGAGGTAGACATTTCCTGAGCCACAGGGAACCAGGAGAGGCTGGGCCAGGGTGGAAGAGAATATCAGACCTGGGTGGGTCCCTGGAAATCATCTGCTCATGGATGACTTACTGAAGAGGAAAACTAAAGCCCAGAGAGGAACAGAGGCTCGCCCAAGGTCACCCAGCCAGGGTTACAGAGTCAGCCCAGAACTCTGGCTCACCTAGAACCTTGTCTCGGGTTCCGTGGGGAATACATCTGATGTGCAGGGTGGAAGGGCAGATCATGGCAGGCCACCAAGGTCTGTTTCACCTAAAAGGCAGGACCTACCTTCCCCAACACCCTCCATCCTGGGGCCATACTCTCCTGGGTACCCTTTTCCTCTGGTCCTGCCTCAGTATCTCTTATATATTTTCCCTCTCTCAGTGTCCGTCCTCTTGTTTCTCCACTATCTACCATATCTGGCCCCCGGGAGTAGGCCTCACCACGCACCTGGACTTTTGGAAAACTCATACCCGCTATCCCCAGCCTGGCCAAGCAGCGCCTGCAAGTGGAAGGGTGCACAGAGCGGGGGTCCCCGCCACAGGAAGGCAGCCAAGGCCCATGAGGTCTTCTAGGCCCCCTCCCCACAGCTGCTGCTTCCCCCCTACTGCCTCTACGCTGCCCTCCCCCCACTCAACTCAGTGCTCTGCCCTCTCTCTCTACTCCCCTGCGCTTAGGACCCAAACCCTGAGACCCACCCAAGGCATTTGGGAACCTTACTGAGGCCTTTGTGCTCCCTGGGCCCACAAATCCGTTACTTTTCTGTGTTCATTGGGAAAATGGAGACCTTCCAAAGCAGCCCATGCAAATATGTGCAAAAGAGAAGCAAATAAAAATGGGGTGCCGCCCCCTTTAACACCAGGGTGGGCACTGGGTTCTGCTGGCCTCCCCCTTGCGCTGCCCCATAGCCTACGTTTGCGAGTGTGTGTCTGTGACTGGGCTGTGTGGGTGAGAGAGTCAGAATGCAGAGCCAAAAGCCATTGTGGGAGGCGCAGCCTGGGGGCCACGGGCTGGGGATCTGTGTCTCTGAGCCTGAGTGAAGGTGCGAGGCCTGGACTACACTCCCCTCCCCACAGGGAGGCCTGGATCAAAGGGTGGGTTTTTTTATGGCTATGATGTGCATGCTCCCCGGGCTTCTGAGCCTTTGGGAACACCTCAGGGTCACTGTCAAAGGTGGAGGAAGGCAGACTCTGAGGAGCAGTGGCCTAGGGAGGGGCGCTACGGCAAAGGGGAACAGCTTGCAGCTGCGGGGTGAGCCGGGGGTGGTTCTGCTCTGAGCCTAAGACAGAGGCTGCTGCCCCCAAAGGAAACCTCCCAGGTGTTGGCCTGCAAGTCCCCATTGGTGCAAACTTGAGGCCATCCCGGCACTCAGCGCCACCGCTGTCCTGAGGAACTCATGTGGGAGCCACACCGCCAACAAGGCACTTGACCTTTGGGGGCCTGGGTTTCCTCATCTGTAAACACCAGTGATGGGGTGAGGAAACCATTGTGCAATGCTGATTCTAAGCAGTCCGGGTCTGGTAAGATGATTTATAACCTGCAGAAAGAAGGCAGGCTGTGGGTCCTTCTAGAAGTCTCTGCGAGAAGCATTAATAAAACATCTTAAAGGGGTGAGCCCCGTTTTAGAACGGACTTGGAAATCCCCATCCAGAGCTCCTGAGTCCCCATGTGGAGTCTCCTTAGGCCACATCCTCAACATTGAGGAGACCGGGAGCCCTTTTGCCTGAGAGAGTCCCTCACAGAAGTGTCCCTGTGAGATTAAGAATATGAGTATCGATGTAGGTGAGAGAAAGTTAAAAGGAGAAAGGAAACACACCATCCGTAAATGGTTTGAAGAGCTGAATGTGGGGTTCTGGCAGCTGTGAGAAGAGCAGCGTGTCAGGTTCTTTTAAATTTTATTTGGCTTTGGAGTCAGGCAGGCCAGCCTCTGCCATTTTCTGGCGGTCTGAACCTGGCTGAGTCGCTTCACCTTACCCGGCCTCAGTTTGGCCATCTGTAAAATGGGGATGATAATGCCTGTCCCCATGCTTGCAGTCGGAAGGCAGTTCCGCAGGACACATAGGGAGGGTAGTTCAAGCCCATGTGGGTGCTTGGCAGGCATGCTCGCTCGGGGCTTCCCCGTGAGCAGAAACTGAGAGCTTTTCAGTAGAGTTGTTACTTGAACCAAGAATTCAGTTTTTCTAGAAAAAGACTGAGTGAGCTGTGTGTCATAGGTC
Source organism: Phoca vitulina (assembly GCF_004348235.1). Lineage (NCBI taxonomy): Eukaryota > Metazoa > Chordata > Mammalia > Carnivora > Phocidae > Phoca > Phoca vitulina. The sequence continues at coordinate 263,930 of NW_022589801.1, forward strand.
TGTGGTTCTTGCAGTGGGGAAGCTGACCACGGGCTTGCTCACCAGAGGGCAGGCCTCAGGCTTGGGTGTGATAGAGCTGTCCCTGCCCCCAGCCCTGGGAGGGCCACGCGGGCTACACGTTGAACTTCAAAGGACCGTTCTAGCAGATGCAGCCAGCTTGCTGCAGCTGTGCGACAGCCCACACCAGTCTGAGTCACCCAGGGCTGCGGGAAGCTGGGGGAGCAGGGCCGGGCAGTGCTTAGGGCCAGGTTAGTCTGAGAGGCTTCCTGGAGGCGGCGCCCAGATCCTGACGGCTCAGAGAAAAAAATGGGTTGGCTGGGGAAGGTGCCACTCCTTCGTGATTCTTCCGTGAGCTAAATCCCTGTAGCCCCGGGTGTTGGGGCCTGGTATCTGTAGATCCAGAGAAGTCTTTAGGTGGAGGAAGGAGTTGGGAGAGGAGATAAGAACACTGATAAACTAGATCACATGTAGGAATGTAACCTACTGACCCAGGCTGTCCTCCAAGCCCCAGGAACACACAGCAGTTAGTGACAAGCAAATCTTCCTCCTCCAGAAAGCCCACCAGGAGTGCTCCCAGTGGTGCAGTTTGCGGATGCCAAGCTACAGAAAAATTTCTTGGGTCCCTGCCGTGGGTATGGGAGGGTGTAATCGGGTGGGCATGGGGTGGGGGGGGAGAGGCGGGCCGGGGCCGGGGCCGGGGCAGGGGCCGGGGCAGGGGTGTGCGCACGGGGAGGTGGAGGCCAGAAGCAAGGGGCTTAGAGGCCTGCACGGGGCTGGCCCACAGCAGGTGGGAGGTATTTTTAGGCTGGCTCAGGTGCAGACAGAGACATTACGCCATGGCCCGACAGGTGGTTAATATTTAATCCCTTCCTTAATCATTAACTCTGCGACTGGCTGAGGAGGAACGAGACTGTTGTCAAATCAGTAACCATGGGCCGGGAACAATGTCCACAGATCTCCTGGCCTCCCCTCTGCTGGGAGTGCTGGCTGGGTGGGGTCACCACTGGCCCCGGGGGCCCTGGTTCATCTCCTGCCCATGGTGACCTCAGGACACGGAGAGGGTATGAGAAGGTCAGGAAGAACCCCCCTCCGGGGCCGGAGCGCCCTCGGACCCCGGAGGCGCTTCCTGGTGGGGAGTGGTGTTCATTCGTGCGTGAGGATGGCAGGCCCCGCTTCCCGGCTGTGTGACCTTGAGTGCATCATGCCACCGCCCTGAGCCTCAGTTTCCTCATCTGTGCCAGGAGGCGAAGTATTCTTATCTTGAAAAGATTCGAATGAGATACGGGTATACAGGGAAGTGTTTTATAAGAGGAAGATTGGGACAGCGAACAAATTAGGAAAGTACAGGCAGAAAGACACAGAGTAAAAGAATTTAAAGATGAGGGGCGCCTGGTGGCTCAGTCCGTTAAGCGTCTGCCTTGGTCCTGGGATCGAGCCCCTCTTTGGGCTCCCTGCTCAATGGGGAGCCTGCTTCTCCCTCTCCCTCTGCCTCTCCCCACCACCCATGCTCTCTCTTTCTCGCTCACTCTCTCTCTCTCAAATAAATAAAATCTTTTTAAAAAATTTAAAGATGACAGTGCTCTGGCTTCCGTGCACTAAAATGCAGCTCCTTTCACCGCAGTGGTTTTAATCCAGGTCAGTGAGTGTGTATCGGCAAAGCTGGGCTGCTGGGGTGATTTGAAGAAGGAGTTAGCCTTGCCCTCAGGGAGCAAGGGTGACCAAACTCCAGGCCTGAACCAGAACAAGATGGGGAGTGTTTGCGATGTAGGTCAGCAGGCCAGGGCTGCAGGGCACGCAGGGAGGGGCTGGGGAGAGGACAGTATGAGCTGGAGGGCCAGAGCAGGCTTTAGGGGTGAGGCAGGGCAAGGAGCACCCTGAGAGATGAGCAGGAGCCGGGGTTGCTGGGGGAGGGGGCGCCGCTGCATGGGTGCTCACACGTAGCCAGGAGCGTTCAAGCACATAAGCAGACTGTGGGAGGGTGTACCTGAATCCCACTCACACACACGTGCTCACACGTGCATGCACGGTTCCCCACGGGCACGGGGACACGCACGCGCGTGCACCCTTGGGCCGGAATGTGCCTCCTCTGCCCGCCCCAGCCCTGAGCCCAGCTGACACCCAGCTCGTCAAGAAGCCAGGGTCCTCTCCAAAGCAGAGCTGCTTTTCCCTGTTCCCTCCTTCAGCGGAGGCGCAGCGGGAGCCCCGTGTGCATGTGAGGGTCCGCATGGGCATCTAGATGCTTCCCCCAGAGGGACAGGAAACAGGCGGGAAGGGGACAGAAGGACCTGGGAACAGGCAGGGCTTCTTAAGGGGGTGGGAATGGAACTGGCCTTCAGGAGGGCCCAGGGACTAGAGGGGTAGAGAGAGGTCCTGGGGGTGTCTCCCAGCACCCCCTCTGGCTGCCCCACCCACATCCCACGCTCAGGCTGGGCCCAGGCCCCTGGAGCCAAAAATAAACCAGGCAGAGACTCCTGAGAAATTAGGCTGAGAGTTAATAGAAAGGGAATTCTGTCCATCCCTGTGCTCCCTCCCGGGGGGGCCTCTAGAGCTGTGTAGGGGCCTGAGGTAAGGGTCCTTCTCTGTGCTCTCTAAGCACATAGTAAGACTTCCATAGGAAGCCAATCCTGATCCATGGTCTCTGCCCCAGTGTAGCTAGAACAGGCCATAAAAGACTTGGTACCACCCTGTGTATGAGGGAACCCTAATGGAGGTACAAACACCACTAGGGGCAGGCCACTGGTGGTGTAGAGCTCAGGCTGTGTATCCAAACTGCCACATCCTGCCTCTGTCCTTTTCCAGCTGTGTGACCTTGGGCCTGTTACCTAACCTCTCTGTGCCTCAGCTTCTTGTCTATAGCAGGGGGATAATAATAGTAAAGTACTTGCTGCTTGTGGTTGTTGGGAGGGTTAAGTGAGCCAGGGTCCGGTACAGTGGCTGGCACAGGGTAAACGCTAAAGCCATTTGAAGAAGGAGAATGTTTTTGACTCACACGTTCAGGGAAGCTTCCTGGAGGAGGAGACATGTAAGCAGGCTCTTGAAGGACCAGCTTCCACAGATCCAGGTGAAGGAGAGGTATACGTTCCCCGTGGAGGCAAACATGTTTGGGGACTTCCACGTGGAAGGAATTCCATGTGGCCCCAGCCACTGTCTGAGGAGGGAAGTGGGGGAAGGTTTGGAACGTCAGGACGCCGTGGAATAATGGGAACCGCAACACCAAGGCTGAGCTTTGTCAGGAAAGAGCTGGTCTCGGTGGTGAGGGAAGCCCAGGCAGAAGGCCTTCTGAGGGACAGGGGCCCTGTGGGAGGCAGGGCCCCGGACCCTGGGCTTGGGTGGTCTGGGAGGCTGGCCTGAGGCCGGCAGGGAAGTAGAAGTGCTAAATCTTCATCCACGGGTCTTTCTCCCCCCGGAGAGACTCTGAACGCAGCCTCCGTGGGGTTGTGGCACGGGAGCCTTGCGCATGCTCTCTGAGGCCTCTCCGGCTCTTATATTCTGTGGGTCTGGCCCAGTGACCTTGCACACATCACTTCATTTCTCTTGCCACCATTTTTTGTTCATCTGCAAGTGAGTCTAGGAACTCGTGCCCATGATAGAGTATGTGACCCCAAGGAGAGGCCTGCTGCTTTTCTGGCCAAGGTTAGGCCAAAGATCAGGCAGGGAGGTTGGGCAGGGAAGGACCCGGGCCACGGCTTCACCTCTGTCTTCCTGAGGTGGCCCCTCAGTTTATCTGAGTCAGGGCAGGGCAGGGGTGGGCGAGGAGGAGATACTCCTTCAGTGTCCAGATAGTGTGAGGGAGTGATAAAGGGTGTAAGGCCAGCAACTGGCTTAGAGAGGGTGGGAAAAGCAAGGCTGTCACTCGCCTGCCCCCTTGTCCCACCCCCATTGCCCCCTCCAGTCCAGTTGGGTTTGTCCCCAGCCTTCCGCCATCCCTACCACCACCCCAGTGGGGCAGGAGGAGGGAGAAGAGGCCACAGGAACTGGTGTTTGAAGGTTGGTGGTGGCCTTTGTACGTGTTTCATGGGACTGATGGGGACAGAGGGCAGGCTTTGGGGGGTGGGGGACAAGGTCGGGTGACTAACTTGTCCAGTCTGCCCAGGGCCTTTCCAGTGTTAGCACTGAAAGCCTGTCCTGGGAAATCCCTCAGTCTGGATGGTTTGCCTGGGACTGTTCAGGTTTTAAAACTGAAAGTTCCTTATTCCGGGAAACCCCTCAGTCCCAGGGGCACCCTGGGAGAGAAGGAGTGAGTCAGGTGAGTGGCTAGGATGGTAGAGCAGACAGCTCTTTCCCAGGTTCCCAGAGGCCTGTTTCTGAGCCGCATCTCCTCATCCTCAGCACGCACCCCTGTGAGGACGCTGCTTGGGTTTGACTTGAGTCCACGAATCTGGAAGTTCAGAACCGCTTCACCTGATGGCTTCTTTGCCAGGCCGAGGGTGAACTGGGAAGAGAGTTCACAGGACAGTCTTTGAGGTCCGCTGCTCTGCCAAGAGCTTCAGAGGTGGAGACGGGGCTCGGAATGGGTTCTGGGCCCCACCACTCACTGCTCTGGTTACTGAGCAGGCACAACACTACAGATGTAACGAGGCGTCGGATCTCTGAGATCAGAAATTGCTGAAAACCAAAGAAGGGGCACCTGCCTGGTTTTGGGGTCCAGTTGGAAGGCTCTGCTCAGAGCCTCGGCCCCCCGCCCAGTGCCCCTGCTAACTTGGCCTGCCCTGCATGGGCTTCTGTGGGACAGAGCACATTCTGGGCACAGAACAGGAAAACTGTCAGGTGCGCGTGGCACCCCCCACAGAGAGGTTTCAAAGCAGGACAGGGATATCCCGCAACATGCAGTTCAGGCCTAGGCCTCCCTGCCTCCTAGCCTCTGGGCTTGGTTTTATCCCACACTCACCCTGGAAAAAGGAAGAACTTTCCTTACCTGGGATATGGAAATCCCAAAGACCCTTAGACCCAGCATTCCTGTCCTCAGAAGGGCTCTGGCCAGTCAAAATGGAAATGAGAGCAGAGCCTGGGGGGATGAAACAGAGCACCCTGAAGGGAAAGGCCTTGGACCTTGGGGGATGGGCCTAAAGGGATAAGAGAGGAAAATGGCATACAAAGCATCCCTTAACACAGCTCCCTAAAGGTTGACTCAGCCAAAGAAGGTAATTGGCAGACTCCACTGGACTTCGGGGAAATGTCTGTACCAGATGTCCACAGAGCAACTGTTTCTAGACTTGAAGGAAAGTCTACCCCGCTTCCCCTTTCAAGGATCCCTGGGTTGGTTGTGGGGCAAAGTCTGTTAGTGGAGCCAGCTGTGGTCTTGCGATTAACATCAGGGTAAATGGGCTAAATCAGCTGACCACGTTCTTTTTTTTTTTTTTTTAAAGATTTTATTTATTTATTTGACAGAGAGAGAGACAGCGAGAGAGGGAACACAAGCAGGGGGAGTGGGAGAGGGAGAAGCAGGCTCCTGGCCGAGCAGGGAGCCCGACGCGGGGCTCGATCCCAGGATCCTGGGATCATGACCTGAGCTGAAGGCAGACGCTTAACGACTGAGCCACCCAGGCGCCCCTCAGCTGACCACGTTCTACTCTAGGCTCCGTTGCTTCTGGAGTCTTCCCTGCCTCATTTTACCTCATATCACGCCAGATCGCTTTGGATGTTCACTTATGCAGTGCCCCCCCCACCCCACCCCTGTCGTGGTCCCTGGGAAGAGAGTTCACAGGACAGTCTTTGAGGTCCGCTGCTCTGCCAGGAGCTTCAGAGGTGGAGACGGGGCTCGGAATGGGTTCTGGGCCCCACCACTCACGGCTCTGGTTACTGAGCCGGCACAACACTACAGATGTAACGAGGCGTCCACCTCTGAACCACCAACGCTTCCCAGGTAGCGCACTGGGCAGATGCCTGGAAGATGAATGTGTGGTAGGCCCGGGGAACCCCCAACGGTGACAGTGAAGTTCCAGACAGGCGGGGGCCCTGGGGAGAGGGGCTGGTGAGGGAGCTCGAGGAGGGGTCCAGAGGCCAGTCTAGGTGTCCCAGGGGGGAGAGACAGCAACGGTGCACCGAGTGGGCCGATTCGGAGCCCTTTGTGTCTCTAACTCAGCCCTCCCCGCCCTCCCACACCAGACTCAGCCACGAGACCAAACTGTGTGAGCAAATGGTGCTGATGGTCCTGGGGCTGGGACGGAATCTTCCCAGACAGGCTGGCCAAAGGGGCCAGTCGCTGACTTGCCAGGTCTGCAGGGAGCCGCAGGGAAGTGGGGGGCCGAGGCGGGGGAGGGGAGAGGCTGGGGCAGGGCTACCACGAGGGGGCGTGGCCAAGGGGGAAGGTGCTGAGGGCAGGGGAGCCAGGCCTGGTTGGCCTTTGAAGGGCAGGTCTTCCTGGGGAGGACACTTTAATCGCCCCCAATTAAACCATTGCCGGAAGCTTTTAACAGCCCCATACGGCCTTTCAAGGACCGCCCTTTTGTTAGGCAGCCAAGCTGTTATGCAAAAAGAGAGGGGGCTGGGGCCTCTGACCACTCACCCCAGGCCCCAAGGCCAGCCAGCCCCAAACTCCAGTCAGCCTCCAAAGAGGCTGCTTGTTTGCGAATCAAAGGCTGGAGAACCTGCTTTGATCTGGGGAAACTCAGCCCTTCCCGGCCTCCTCAGTTTCAGTCCCCCCGCTGAGGGTGTGGGGCCTTCGGAGCCTTCAGCCCCACTTTCCAGATCTTTGGCTAGCCGAGCTGATCCCTGGGGTCCTGGGAGCCTGCCCTTGCCTCTCACTTCCAGAAGCAGGTCTGCCGGGATGGTAGAAACTCTCACTGCTCCCACTGCGCCCTTGGAGCAAAGAAACCTTGGCTCCACCTTTGCAGGATGCTGCAGGGTCTTCTAGGCCCTAGTGACAGAGTGTAGTCCCCAGATGGGCATCATGTGGGAGCTCGTTAGAGCTGCAGACTCTCGGGCCCCATCCCAGACCTACTGGATCAGAACCTGCTCTTTAACAAACCTCCCAGGTGAAGTTTGAGAAGAACTGCTCTAGTATCTTCTCCTTTTTGGATCTCCCCTCCCCCTTCCTTCCCCCAAAAAGCAAGATAAAGTGTAGAAATGATATTAACCATGGTAGCTTATGGGCAATATAGCCCTCTGCTTTCCAAACTTTATACAACATACAATTTCTAAAAACGTCAACAAACAAAGCCCTTTCTGTAAATAGCTTCTAGAGGAGAGGACCCCAAATGGCAGGTTTCCATTTGGTCATTTGGTTAACATCAAAACCCTCCACCCTTGATTTCCACATCTGCTCCCTCATTTCATCCTCAGAATTGCCAGAGGAAGACAGGACAAGCATCCTCATTATACAAAAGAGGAAACTGAAGCCCAGGAGGGTTTGTAGAGGTAGAGGCCACAGTTGTGGGGGGAGGAGGAGGAATTCAGGAAACTCCATTCAGGGCCTCCCTACTCTAGGTCCAGCAGGGCTGTCACAGACAGTTGCAAAGTATGTGCACTGCATAAAGGCACCTGGCCTGAGGTGGGAGTGAGGGCTGAAGTGTAGCTCACTCCACTCACCAAGGGTGTCCTGGTGTGGGCAGAGCCCCATGTGCTGGAGGAAGGGGAGCCTTTTTCTAATTTACATGAAAGTCCCACACAGGCCAGTGAAAGCTGGGAGCTTCCAGAATTCCCCATTTCCCTCCTCCTCCTCCTCCTCCTCCTCACAAGAGCTGCAGATCATCAAGCACATGCCAGCCTTCAGGGTTAGTGCTTTCTTTCGTGATCCCACTTAGTCCCCAGGACAACTCTTGGACTCATTCTTCTGGATAAGACCCATTCCTTCTGCTTCTTTCCTTGAAGCTGGTTCCTTGAAAATCAAACAAGACTGGAGCATACTCCAGATGAGTCAGATCCTGTTGGAACAAAGGTCTCCTGCGGCCCACCCTGGGATAGACAGCCTGGCTCAGCCAGGGGGATGCCAGTAGAGGTTCGCTGAGGGGTATTTTCTGGACGTTCTCAGGTCTTGAAACTTGAGTCCCATCTGGGGCAAGTCTTGGGTGCCTGGGGGTAGAGAGAGGGCTAAAACCCACCTTGCTTTCCCTCCGAGATTCCACTGCAGACTCAGCCTTACAGAAAGACGACAACCCCTAGAGGCAGGAGGGGTGTTTAGGACTCCTGGAGCTGTAAGGTAAGGTGACGACAATAAGGTAAGGCAGGCTGATGGTGCCTTTAGGGCAGGGGTCGGCAAAACTTCTGCCAAGGGCCAAATAGTAAAAATTTTAGGCTGGTCTCGTTCACATCTCCTCAGCTCTGCCTCTGCGGCAGGAAAACAGCCATAGGCTGTTGTGTCCCCTAAACAAATGGGTGTGGCGGGGTTCCAATAAAACTTTATTAATGGATGATGAAATTTTAATTTCATGTGGTTTTCCCACGTGCCAAAATGTTCCCCTCTTCTCAATGTTTTTTTTCCCCAGCCATGTAAAAACCATCATAGCTCTGGGGCTGCGCAAAAACAGACGGTTGGCAGAATTTGACCGGCGGGGGCCCCCCGGTGTAGAGCAAAGGTTTTGAGGTGGGTCATCAGTGAGATTCAAGCCCTGGTTATCTCTCTAACCAACGGTGTAATTCGGGGCAAGTCACTGAATCTGGCTGAGCCTGCTTCCTGTCTGCATAATGGGGGTGGTGGTACCTGTCATTCAGGGAGGAAGCGAGATGAAGCTTCTAAGAGCGCTTCCTAATCTCAGTGACTGGCAGGTGGCAGGCACTCTTGAAATGTCAGCAGTGAACACTGCAATCGGCCCTTGGAGGTCAGTGGGAGGGGGCACGAGGCTGGAGAGGTCAGGGACCCTTCCTGGCAGAGGTCTGGCGTTAGCTGGGCCTTGGCTGATCTGAGAAATGTGGTCACAGAAGGAGGGGAAAGGTTGAGAGGTCAGGCCTGGGAAACTGGCCCCAATCCTAGGGTCCAGGATGGCCACTGAAGGTTCTAAAGAGGGGACCCCTCAAAGTGGGGCAGTCCACCTGCAAGGCCTGCCTGACTGAGGGCAGAGGGGTCCTGTGGGCAAACACCCCAGGCATGGGAGGCATGTGATGAGGTGACTGGTGAGTCCAGGCGATTGGGGTGTGGGCAGGGAGATGGGTGCTTATCAAGGGAATGTCAGATCAATAGGCGGCAACATAGCCAGGTGTTGTGTTTTGTTTTTAATCACCTGTACGAATCAAATTAGCCCCTTTCTTTTTCTTTTTTTTTTTTTTAAGCTTTTATTTATTTGAGAGAGAGACAGAGAGAGAGCACAAGCAGGGGGAGGGGCAGAGGGAGAGGGAGAAGCAGACTCCCTGCCGAGCAGGGAGCCTGACCCGGGGCTTGATCCCAGGACCCCAAGATCATGACCAGAGCCGAAGGCAGACGCTTAACTGACTGAGCTACCAGGTACCCCCAATGAGTCCCTTTCTTGGCTCCAAGTGCATTTCCAGGTTAATTTGAGGGGGCCACCTACTGATTTGCTGGTAGCAGGCCTGCCCCCCCATACGGCCCCCTCATATCACTGTAGGTGCCAGTCCTTTGCTGCCTCGTGCTGAGTGGTGCAGGGAGGCTCCCCAACAAAGCTGAGCTGCTGAGAGCTCTCCCCTGAGATGTTGTTAACTTGGGATCAGAGAGAAGATGAGTAAGTCCCTCTGTGGTGGAGGGAACATCAGGACCTGAGGCGCAGAGCTGTGTCCCCTGTCACGTAAGGGAAGTCAGAGGATCCGTGAAAAAAGAAGTTATCTTAACAGGAAGCCGAGAGGAGAGGCTCAGTGAGTCCCCCAAAGGACTGCATCCTGGGCTTTTGTGCGGGGCTGGGGGCAGGGGGGTGGCTCGGAGATTCCCTTCTTCCTCTGATTGTCGGAGATATCCTGAATCCTTTTGAATAAACTCCTCTTTTTCTAAGCTTGGTCTGAGTTTCTATCACTTGCAAATGAAGAAAATCGCCACTGAATGTGTCCTCACAGCTTTCCCGCCCGTCATTTATTGTGCGCTTACTGTGTGCTGGTGCAGCCTGGGAGCGCGGCCATCCATTGCTTATTATAATCCCCAGCCCCGCTGTGAGCTAGGGCCACTGGGAGCTCCATGCTGGCAGTGATAAAACTGAGTTTCCCCTGACACTTAAATGGGGTGCTCCTCAGGCCTTGGGCTTGGTCCTCTTTGACTAGCATAGATAGATTCCTCTCCCCTAGGCAGTCCTGTCCATTCCCGTGTCAGAATGATTCCATGTCCACAACTTCCAATTCTCAGTCTAGACCTCTTTTTGGAACTTAAGACTGACGTATCCAGCTGCCTACTCGATATCGATATTTCTATTTTTTTCTTTTTTTTTAAAGTAATCTCTACACCCAACGTGGGGCTCGAATTCATGACCCTGAGTTTAAGAGTCGCATGTTCTACTGACTGATCCAGTCAGGCGCCCCTTTTAAAAATTTTTTATAAAAAAAATAAATAAATAAATAAATAAAAATTTTTTATATTTAGGGGTGCCTGGGTGGCTCCGTTGGTTAAGCGTTTGACTTTGGCTCAGGTCATGATCTCAGGATCCTGGGATAGATGCAGCCCAGTGTCGGGCTCCCCTCAGCAGGGAGTCTGCTTCTCCCTCTCTCTCTTCCTCTGCCCTTACCCCCACTCATGCTCGCTCGCTCTCTCTCTCTCAAATAAATAAAAATTTTAAAATCTTAAAAAAAGTTTTTAATTAAAAAATTTTTTGAAATGTATTTTAGACATAGATGTTTAAAATTAAGCTCCTGCTATCTTCCCTCCCATCAAATCTGCCTCTCCCCTGGGGTCTCCTCTCTCTGGAACTAGCCCTATCCTCCACCCAGCTTCCCGCAGCAGAAACCTGAGAGTCCTTTTTGACACATTTTCCTTCAACCTCTACACCTCCCCTATCACCAATTCCTATCGTACCTACTCCTTAAGCATGGGTTATGTCCCCTTCTCTCCACCTCTGCTGTCTCTCATCCAGCTCTCTCTTGAAAGATAGGCTCCTCCTTGATCTCCCAGAATCCACCCCAGCCATTATCCATTCAACTGCTGGAGACATTTTTGAAGGAGCTCTTACCACATTCCCCCACTCCTTAAAACTACTCAGTGGTTCTAGTCCAAAACCTTCCCCAAGGTCTATGTGGTCCCATCAGAGCTGGTCGTTTCTACCCTCCAACCTCAGCTTGAGTCTCTCTTTTGCTCACTCACTAGACTCCTTTCAGGTACTAAAGTCTTGTGACCTCAGGGCCTTTGTATGTGCTATTTGTTGTCTATACACTGTTCCCTCCCTCTACTTCCCCAGCTCTTTTCATTCTTAGGTATCCTTCATGTCCTGGCTTAAATCTCAGGAATACCTTCTCTTGAGCCCTCCAGAAAATATTAGCTCATAGCACCCTTCACTCTCTGTAGCACTCAATAAGTATGTTTTGGATATACATTTAATAGTTGTCTCCCTTGCTAGACTATGACTCTCTATTCCGTTAACTATTGTACCTGTGGCACCCTCTACAGCGTCAGGCACAGAGCAGGTGCTCAGGGGTATTTGCCGAATGAGTGACCTAACGAAAGAGGCTTGGAGAAGACCCATGACTTGTGACCAAGGGTCCTAGTGCTGGTGAGGGAGGAGAGTGGATGTCAGCCCCAATCTCTTGGGCACTATTAACACTGTGCAACATTGGCAGCACTAGGGAACCAGGAAGGAAGAGGCTGAGAAGCCAGCCTCAGGCCCTCAGACTCATGGGAAAGGATGCAGGAAGCAGGGTGGGATCGAGGGTGGAGATGGGCATGCACTGCCAAATGGAGTCTGGCTGGAGGTAAGGAGATTCCCAGGTCCCAGAGAAGGACAGGGGTGGGTTACAGGTCCTCCACTGACGGAGCCCTGGTCCTGCACCCAGGCACCTCACCACGAGCTTTGCCTGTGTTGCCTCATTCGATCTCCTGCTGGCTATACAAGGCGGGATTATTATCTCTTGTTATAGGCAAGGAAATGAAGCTTTAGAGAGAGGAAGTAACTTGGCCAAAGTCTCCCAGCTAGTAAGTGTCAGAATCAAGATCTGAACCTGGAACCTGAGCCTAAGAAGTCAGCTCTTGGGGAAAATCAGCCCAGAAAAGAAAATGGCAGGACAGATCCCACTGCTGGATTTCAGGGAGAGCTTGCAGCCCTGCCCCCCACCCCCATCGCTTCACCCCTGTGGGCTCTCCATCCCTGCAGGTATCTTTATGAAATTCCAAAAGCTCTTGCAGGAAACCAAAAAGCCTCTCTGTGCAACCCCTCAGGTGGTCAGACCCTCCCAGGCTGGCGCCTACCTCCCTCGAGGATTTCCACCCCCGCACAACTTCCATTTGAAAAGGAGCTTGGGGCCTCAGTGCCTATCCTGCTGGGGCCCATCAATGCCCTCAGCTCAGGGATGCAGAGTGAAGGAAGTGGGGCTGGGGCTGGGAAATTCCCTCAGAGCCTGGCCTTGGGTGTTGGGCTTATTTTATGTAACATTACTTATAGACTACCCCCAACCCATTTAACACTTCTTATATGTAACTCTTAAAAAATTAACATTATTTTATATATATGAACTCAACAATGCTCACAACTCTATGAGGTAGATGCTATTATCCTGACATTTTGCAGATAGGGAGGTGGAGGCAGATAGGGTCAGTGTCCAAGGTCACCAGCAGTAAGTGGCAGAGCTGGGATTTGAGCCCAGGCACCGGGCTCTAGATGTCGTGCTCTGAAGCCCCTCCCCTCCACTGGGGAGCTTCTCTCGGGGAGGGGGATCTCTAAGAGTCCCGCTCCGCAGCCCGCCAGGCCTCCGTGGCCTCAGGAGATAAACGGGTGCCTCCTTTTCGCACTTGCCCAGACTTTGTTTACCTTGGGGGAGCAAGTGGCCGCCCCCAAACAAAGGGGATGCGGGCGGAGATAACCCAATCGTTTCGGCCCGGCTGGGCCATTGGGAGGGCCGGGATTGAACTCAGCCTGGACTTCGAGAAACTGCCAGGGCTTGGCTGCCTGCTGTTTGTTGCAAAACAATGAGTCAGCCCTGCGGGGAGGGGAGTGGGAGGGTGGGGGAATGGGGGTGAGGGGCCTCTCCCCCTCCAGGCCTGCCTCCGGCCTTTCCCATCGTGGGTTCTGCCCACCCCCACTCTCCCAGCCCTTAGAAGGCTCACCAATTTCCTTTTTTGTTGTTTGGCTGTGATAGGAAAAGTATTGAAAAATAGAAAGTGCCCTAGACAGGAAAACACTCTGAAAGCTGAAAGCTGAAACCCGCCGGCCTGGGCCAACACCCCAGTGTGGGGTGGTCAGCCAGCCAGGATTCCATCCCTGGGCTCCTTCCCAGGGACCTGGCCGTGGTGGCACCTTAAGCCCTGGTGGGTAGAGAGGAGAACTTGGAAGACCAGGGGTGAGTGGTGACCGAATCAAGGTCACAGCTGGTGCTGACGGCCAGGAGGGTGGGACGGATCCTGTGGGAAAGCTCGGGAACCAGGTTACCTGATGGGAAGAGCCTGGAGACACAGACCTTTTCAAAATGGGCTCTGCCAAGGGACCACGCCCTTCCATCCCCATGTGGGAAGATCCCCCCTCACTCGGGGCACATCTGGGTGTGGGGCCATTCTCTGCCTTGGCTCTCACTGGAGGAGCCCCTTTCCGATCCCATCTGGCCATGGTGGGTGTCACAAGCCACTCCATTCTCCTCCAGGCCCTGCCTGGCCCTCCTCCACCTCCAGACATTTCTTCCCACTTACCCAAGACAGTGCTTTCCCCTTGTTAGAACGGGACAGAGGGAATTTGTTCAAGGTCACAGAGCAAATTCATTAATTCATTCATCAAAATCTTGCTGGGCTGCTGCTGAGCCAGACTCCACAGAGACCCCAGGAAGGGGGGTGCACTCTCCTGGGAGCGGGTTGCCGAAACCGGAAACAGCTCTATAATAATAGCACATGGATCCAGACTTAGGTGCCATGCATGCAGCAGGGTGGTGGAGGGGTCTGACCCCTGCTCAGTGACAGGGAAGGCAGATAGAGTGGGTCTTAGAGACAGTAAAATTGTGTTGGGGCTGAGGATGGCAGAGGAGGGTGCTGGGCTGGGGAGAAACCAAACCCATCAGCGCTGGTCTGCGAGCATTACTGAGCTCCCCCAGTGGCACAACGCTGAGCTGGGACCTGGGAGAGGATGCAGGGCAGCTATCACATGGTGCCCGCCCTCGAGAAGCTTCCTGGGCCAGTGGGAAGACAAACTATCATCATCATAATGTTGAGGAGAGCCAGCAAGCGTTGTGCATCCCTATGCACGATGCACCTCATTTAACCCGCACTAAACCTGCTCATCCAACAGCCGCCAACTGAACACCTACTAAGTGCACGACCTGTTGACCCTGGGATACAAGGGGGAGCCCAGAGGCGCAGGAATCCACAGTCAGCAACATCACCCCTGCATTTCTCCCTCTGACCTCCTGCAGCTCCAAGAAGGGAGGAGTTCCCATTCAGAGTCTCCCATAACTGTTTAGAACAATCCCCTGCCATCGCCATCTCTCCCAGGTCCCTGGGAGACTCTGAGACTCATCTGTCTTCACACATCCCCCCCCCAGGACCAGGTACAGTACTGAGTACATGACAAGGTACTCATTTACCATTTGCTGAGAGTGGTCTCCATGGTTTCTCCCCAGCTACAGTCGGACCTTGAACCTAGACCACAAATTCCTTAATCTACCCAGGCAGTGTTCACAAGGTCCTGCGGGCTCCAGAGTCCTTGCGCAAGTGTGAGGCCGGCGGACCGGCCGCTTCCGTGAGGCCAAAGCCTGGTACTGATGCATTGCTGAGCCTTTAAGGCCGCGCAGGGGGCGGATCTCTGAGGCTGTCAGTCACCCCACGTGAGCCAATCAGCACAAGACATCTGGAACTGAAATCTGCGCTAGGTGGTGAATGGGAGGGCCCTGGTCAGGGTCGGGGTGGGCATCCTGCAGGACCTCCAACCCCGGACTACTCCCGATTTTGACTGTTGTGGCTGCTAAGGTACAGAGGATCCTGACTCTGGGAAGGGAGGGACCCCATGAGGCTAACACCGCCTCAGTGGGGACTACCGGGCAGGTAGCTCAGGAGGGGGAAATGGGGCAGGGCCTAGGGGCCATGCGTGGAAACTGACCGTGGGGGTCGACAGTGCCAGTGTGCACTCTGGGAGCTTTTTTTTATTTCTTGGACTTGTGTGTTTTTATTTCCTCTTTGTCCTTCCTTGGGATTTACTGAAGCCCTCTGGAAAGTTTCAGCTGCGTCAGCTGTGTGTGTCAGAATGGGGTGGTGAGGCCACGGGTGGGGAAGGGGTGCAGGGGTGAGGCGGAGGCGCGCCGAGCAGGACCAGGAGGTGGGGACGCTGAAGCTTTTAGTTTCACGAGGGGGTCTCTCTTTTCCCCTTCCAGGCCCTGTCCCAGCAGCAGGGCTGCCCAGAGTATGACTGGGACTGTTTCTTCCTTTTATTTCTGGCAAAAGCTACAGGAGGGGAGTTCCCCTTCTCTGTTTGTTTTGATTCTGTTGTTTTCTTAAAGAGAGGAAGGAAAACCATCATCACTTTTTCGGTTTTGTGAACAAAGGCGGGCAGAGAGGATGTTCGCGGGGGCCGGGACTGTGGGGGCTGGGCCTCACCCCTCTTCCTCCGCCCCCCGCCCCCGAGTCCTCTCTGCAGCAGCTCTGAGCCCCTAGAACCACGTGGGGTCAAGTTTAGGTGCTGGCTCTGCCTTTTAATAGTCTTTAACCTCTTTGAAGTGCAACTGTAGAAATGGGAGTTGTCAGATCCGCTTTACAGGATTGTTGAGATTAAAAACAAAAGAAAAATACTAACGTGCAAAAATACAGTGCCAGGCACACGGTAAATGCCCCAGAAATGTCTTTCCTTTGCTTCCTTCCACAGTGGCAGTTGGAGGGGTCTTTCCCTTTGGCCCGGTTGTGTGGAAAGCTGGGACCTTCCCCACTGAAAAAGGCCCCCCATCTTCCTGCTTGTCCATACATAGCTGGCTTCTTCTCCAGCCCCATCTGTAAAGGCGAGAAGCAAATGACTGGTAAGGCTGGGGCTCTTTCCACATTGCTGGGAGACTGGGGAGGCCCCTGAGTTTCTCCTAGCTCCTTAGTCCCCCAAGCCTGGTGGCCTCACTGGGTTGGATCCTCAGGGTCCCACCCCTGCAGCCCTGGGTCAGCCCCCCTTCTTTGATGAGATGTGGGGGGCTGCCTTGACCAGATAAAAGGAGAGCCTCACCCCACTTAGTAGGGCCCTGGGCCCCAGCTTGCTCTGAAACTTGCCCAGGATGTGCTACCTCTCAGGGCACTGATGTCTTAGTCTGTAGAGTGGTTTCTGAACTTTTTGAACACAAGCGTTCTTTGATAGAATTGAAACATTCTGCAGACCCGCTCCCTGCTCCCCGTGATGGCAGGGGTACTTTTAAAATCCTCAGACCGAGGAAAAAAAATATAAATGACCAGAGCAAGTACACATTCAGTCACGCTTTTAAATGAATGTGGGTTTTATTCAACAGCTTCTACACACATTCAAAAATGTGGCCCCTTATGTGGGAAATGTCAGCATATAGATGATGCCGAAATCTAAGGGAGCTTGAGGCTCTAGTGTGTGAGAGCACAGACAGCCCCAGGATTGAATGCTTCCTCCTTGGCCCTCTTGAGGCTGACCCAGGGACTCCGGGACACCTAGCAGGCAGTCCCAGGCCCAGATACAAAAGCCCAACAGTGTCCGACAAGAAGGCCCATAGTGTCGTGGCTTTTCTTCAACACGCAGCTGCTGCCTGGGCTTGAATCCTCCCTCTGCCACTAGCCAGCTCTGAGACTTGGGCACATGTTCCTTCACCTCTCTGGGCCCCCGTGTGTCACCTGTAAAATGGGGGTGATGGTACTGGTGAGTTTCTGTGAGAATGAAATGGGATCATCACATCGCAGGGCTTCCTTAGCCCCGGGCACCGTTGGTGCTGAAGGAATGTTCCATTTAAAAACAAAAACAAAGCCCACAAGTACCCCTGCTCACCTTTTTGCAGTTGCCAGCTTGCCACTGTTTGGGCTGGTGCTGTACCCTTCGGGGATGGTCTCCCTGTCCTCTCCGGGGACCCCTCCTGGCTCTGGCAGCTGCCTTGCCC
>NW_022589801.1:281108-406933 GCF_004348235.1 Phoca vitulina
CCCCCCCCTCCCCCCGCGCCGGCCTGCCCCCCCACCCCCCCCCCCCCCCCCCCCACCCCCCCTTCAGGACAGAGCTCATCCCTCCTGTGTTGTTGCCTGGCCAGGCCTTGTCCGAGGCAAGGATCCCGGCCTCCCCTTGGGTTGCTTTGCCAGCCCCAGCCCCCTCCAGCCCAGGCCGGGCCTCCGCTCTGGGGACGGGGAGCGTTGGTTCCCGACCACATGAAGGAGGGCGCGCGGAAAAGCCATAAACCCGAAGCCTGAGAGGGATGTTTGTTAAAGCTGGACAGGTCTGTGGCCAGGGACGTGGAGGGGGTGTGCAGAGACTGAGCGGAAGCGGGCGTTTCAGGGGAGAGGGATGAGCACCGAGGAGCTGGCATGGGCCGGGCAGGAAGGAGGCCCATTAACACTTCCTCCGGCACCTCGGCCAGGGTGCACACAGGCGCGTTTGTCCCGCTTTCACTGTGGGGCTGTGTTCGAAGCAGCCCCTGCCCCCCAACCCCAGGTGGGCGGTGTAGCCTGGGCACAAATGCCCTTTATGGGATGGGCAGTGCTAGCGGAAGACAGCACCTCCTTGGACCCAGACCACCCCCCAGAGTTCAGAATTGACCCTGGAGCCGCCTCCCTCCTGCTAAGGCAGGCACGCAGGGAGCCTGGTCACAGGGGACAGAGGGGCATGGCTTTGCGGCGGGGACATCCCAGGAGAAGGCAGCCAGGTTTGGAAGGCCAGGGTCCCCCAGGGACGCTTCCCTCCAGGGCCCATGCTGGGGGATCGTCCCCGCCCCTCCTGCCTGCTGCTGAAGTAAGGGATTTCCATCTCCTTGAGGGGCTCTAGAGGGAGAGTGTGCCCTGGGGAGGCCTGCAGAGGAGAGGGAAACAGGCACACCCCAGTCATCCCTCATTACCATCCCTCCTCCATCCCAGGAGGAGCGGGGACTTCATCAAGCACCCAAGGACAACCTGGCCACCCCCTCCAAAGAGCCCAGTCCATGTGAGCCTGGGACCGAATTCTCCGAGGCGCCCCTGTCCTCTTCCTACCACCAGTGGGTGACAGAAGTCACACATCCCACAGACAAACCCTTCCGTCAGGCCCCACTGAACTTCTGTCCCCCATTCACACAGCTCCCCAAGCCCCCTCCCCTGGCCTGCCCAGTCTTTTTTGCTCATTTAGTCCACTGACAGGTGCAGGCACGTGCTGCCTGCCTGTCAGCGCCCCCTAGAGACGGCCCAAGGATCTTCACACCCTCCCCATCCCCCAACCCCAGGGGAGGATCCAACTGAACTCCTCCTCCCAGGGTAGGAGACGTGACAAGGGAGCCTGGATGCTGAGCTCTGTTTCCTGTGGCCACAACTCCAGGCTCACCTGGGGTACAGATAACCCTTTCTGTAGATACCATTGTCCCTCTTTTATGCATGGGGACCCTGGGGAGACAGAGGCCCTGCCCTGTGGGGCTTGAGGTCTGTTTGGGAGCAGGGTCAGATGGGAGGGACTCCTAGGTGGGGGGCACCCTTGCTGGGGTGCCCGAGCTGAGTCCTGCCTGCTGGTGGCCGGTGGACGCTGTGCTCCTGGTGCCCGTTCTCCCTGGCTGGGCTCTGCATGGTGGGTGGACTCAGGTGAGGGATGGCCAGAGGGAGTGAGAGGGCAAGGCCCTGCCTTCACTCTTCTCCTAGGCCGAGTGCTCAGGCTGATGAGCTTCCTTCCCCCCTGAGCACCCCCTGAGCACCCCCTGTGAATGTGACCTCGCCATCACCACGGCCACCGTGCTGACTTGGGTTTATCTCTGGCCCTCTGGCCCGGCTGGGGGAAATGTAACCGAAGGATGTGACACCAGCCTCCGTCACAAACCCAAGTCCTAAAGCCCTTTCATGTCCTGCAGAGCCAGAGGCAAGGCAGGCTGTCCCGGCCAGACACCCTGAACGCCCACACAAGCACAGAGACGGAGACACTTCCTCCACGCCCAGCACCCACCTCTTCACAACGCGGATGTCCGTGCGGACACACCTCAGGCACAAACACATTCGCCACCCACGCCCCACCCCTCAGGGGTAGAGACCTACGGCTCGCACACCTGGGCCCGGCCCTCAGCCCGGGAGCCCGGAGTCCTGCCCCCGTGGAAATTTCCTCCAGCCGCGACCTCACAGACACAGGTACGCTGTGCTCTCTCCCAGATACCCTTCCTGACCTCAAGCACACAGACGAGCTCACAGATTCAGACACCCGGCGCGGCAGAGTCTCCGCAGCACCTGGGTGCTCGCACACCCGGGCACGTGCTCTGTAGATACGCACGTGGACCGGAACCCCAGTGCTGGAGCGCTGGACCGAGGGCTTTGTGCAGATGGACAACGTATTTATAGTTCGTGGGTTTTGAAAGGTGTGTGTGTGTGAGAGAGAGAAAGAGAACGCACAAGGTGTCGGGCGAGCCAAGTGGAGAGGAAGAGAAGGAAGGAAAAACTCTGTGACTCACTTCCAGCCTAACAATGCCACATCTCAGCCCCTCCAGTCAGGGGGAAGGGCCCGTTTGTCAACCCAGGCTCCGCCTGGCTGTGGGGCTGTAAAGTGAGGGCCTGTCCCGTTGGACAGAGGAAGTGGGGACCCCATCCAGAGAGACTTGCTCTTCCTCTGTCTGCACCTGGGGGGCGGGGCATGAACTTAGCATCCCACATCCCCAACACCTGTCTTGTCTCCTGTACCCATCTCTAGATGCTTTGGCTGCACTCCCCATCCCTGACCAAAACAAACCCCAGAGACCTCTGTTTCTGCACCATAAGCTCCTGAGCTCGGACATCCCCAACCGACAGCCTGGTCTACTGCTCCTGTCACTAGGATCCTGCCTTCGCCACCTAACTGCACCCCACGAGCCCCTCCAGACCTTTCTTCCAGGTGTGTCTGCCGCCTGCCATGCCCCTCCGTGCCCCCATACTCATCCCCTCTATCCTTGAGGCTCCAGATCCTTCCCTGATGCTGCCTCCTGGCCCCGAGCTCTTCCTGCCCCAAACCATGGGTTCTAGTCCTCATTTTCTGGGTAGTGAGCCACCTCCTCCTCCCAGTTAGACTATGAGTTCCTAAAGATCAGGCTCTGGAATTTCTTCTTCTGCCTCCAGAACCCTGCCCCCCACCCCAACCCTCACCAGCAGGGCCCTGGACAGCAGCAGGGGGCCAGTGAGGCCTTGAGGGATAACAGTAGGAATGGAAGAAGGGTTGAAAGACAAGGACCTCTGCCTAACAAGGTAACTAGTTTCCCTCTGGACTTGATTCTCCTGGCCAGGGCTCCATTCTGCTGGGACAGTGAGGGAGGGAGGATTTCTCACTGGGTACCCCACTCCCCCCGATCGAGGGCCCAGAGAGCAGGGCAGGGCCTCGTCTGCATACCTATTTAGCATTCTGTGACATGGGGGCTCTCATTAGCCTCAGTTAATTGAGGCGTCTAGGGGCTGGGGAGTTGCCCAGGCCACCCAGCTGGTAAACAGCAGAGCCCTAGAGCCTCTGCAACTCCCCCCTCACAATACCATCCTGCCCCTCAGCAGTCCCGCCTCTGTCCCCAGTTTGCCCTCTGAATGTCACTGGTCTCTGACCTTGAACTTTTGCTCTGCTTTGTCTGCCTGAAACTCTGCCTGTTTCTGCCCTTATCTTTCCTCCCCTGAGCCCCCCACCCCTTTGCCTGAGTGCATCTTTAACTTGCCTGGAGCAGAGTGAAGTCCGCCCGAGGTTGAGGGCGTTTCTTTACAATCTCGTAGGGAGCCGGGCTTAGCACACACTTATCAGTGAGGAAGGCTTTTCTGAAGCTAGACAGAGACCTGTCCTTCTTTCTCGCCACCGGCAGGGATCGTGCTCATAAGAGACGCTCCTTGTCTGCTTGTAGCTTCCTTTCTGGCTTGCTGTCTTGCACACTCACACACACACACACACACACACACACACACACACACACACCCCATAGCAGACCTGCCTCCCCAGAGCCTACACAATCCCTGTTGCAAATGATGATGGAAAAAACAGGTAATGGGCTCTGGGAAATGCATGGGACTGACTCCTTCTGGCACAAACTCAAGTGTGTGATGCAGCCCGCAGATAGCATGTAATTATTTGGTAAGAAATTGAATTCCAACCTCAAGCCAACAGCTGTCCCTGTGTTTCCCCCCCACTCTCCTGTGCTGCTTGCCAGAGCCACAGTGCCTCAGTATCAGACGTGAAATGTGGTTGTGATTTTCGTGCTTAACCAAAGTCAAAGCTGATTCCTCGGTGAGTTCACTTTAGCTGGAACATAAAGACTGACCCAGATTCTTGTGTGTTGATGTTATGGGGAGGGGGGCGGGGGTTCCCGAGTAGAGGGGAGGTGGATAGTCTTTGGATGGGGGGCGTCGACTCTGCCACAAGGGGGCTTTGAGTCACCCTGTTGGGAGTGGCCGTTAGCACAGCTAGGGATGGACATGACCTGCCTGTGTGGCCTTCGGTGACACAGAATTGGGAACAGGCCTGGCAGGATTGCACTTCACTAACCCCTGGGCGTGGGGGTGGCTGCCTGACTTGCTCTGGCCAATGAAATGTGAGTAGAATTGACACTTCCGGGGGACGAGAGTGAAAGCTAAGGCGTGAACTCTCCTATCCCCTTCTCGCCCACCATGGTTAACAGCGAACAGTGGTGTTGCCGGGGTGGGGAGCTTCCTTCAGCCTGGGTCCTGAAGTGAGGAAAACGTACTTCAGAACGCTTCAGGTGACCTGCAGTGCTCATTTGGCAGGACGGAGAAATAAATCTTTACTGTTTTAAACCACTGAAATGTTGGGATGTTTGTTACTGCAGCACAGACTAGCCTGCCCCGCCTGATATCCCTGCCTTGCGGGGTCGGTGAGGGGATGCAGAAGATAATGCTCACCAAGAGCTTAGCAGAGTGCTCCTCAACATGCCACCTCCTCCTCTTCCTCCTCTGTGTTATTTCACTTTTATGCTTTGAACCAAGTCACAGCAATGTACCCAGGCCCACTATGTGTCTGGTACAGGGGGTGACAGATGTACATGCAGGTAACTGTCACCTGAAGGGCTAATGCTGCATTGCCCGTATTCGTCCAGAGCTAGGTGAGTGCAAGGGAGGGCGTAGTAAGTTTACCGGGGTTCTCAAAAGTAAAGTCTAGACTAGATTCTGGGGTGGGGAGTGTTGGTTTGACTTCTTTGGGCAGAGCAAAGGGAATGGTGGGTTCTAATAATGAGAGGAGCTGCCCTTTCTTGAGCATCTGTGACGCACCAGACACTGAATCAGGCACGTCGGCCCTACTGGCAGACTGACAATAACATCCATGGTGTGTGTGCTAGTATATGTCCATTTTACAGATTAGAAAATCAAGGCCCGCGAGGGTGCCCAAGTCACCCCAAGCCGGGCAGAGTGTGTGCAAAGATAAAGAGGTGTGGCAACTCTTAACTGGCCTTCAGTCTAGTGCCTCTCAAAGGGCCACATGCTACAACTCCAAGGACAGCTTCTAAGAATGTAATCCATACTCCACCCTGTGGCCTGGGAGACATTTCCAAAACACGGCACTGGCAAAGTCACACCGCTGCTCATGAACCCACTGTGGCTCCCTACTGCCTTCTACACAAGGGCTGGCGGTGTGGCCAGCTGCTCGAGCCCCTCCTGACCTTTCCAGCATTGTCTCTGGCTATCCCCATTCACATTCCCAGAGTTCTTCTCTGGGTCCAAACCTTTCCTGCCATTTTCTGCCTCTTGGATTTTGCTCAAGCATTAGTCTGGAGTGTCCTTCCCTGAATGTATTCACCTGCCTGAGGCCTACTTTTCCTTCCCAGTTCAGCCCACTCCCCACCTTCGCTCTCTGCCCCAGGGGCTCCTGCTAGAATGAAGCCTTGGGGAGCATCCCCGAAGTTGACTGGATCTGGTTTGAATGATAGGATGAGAAAAGGTTGTTCCGTTGGGGTGCAGGCATTTGCTACTATTTAATATGTAGATTTTTAGTAGTACATGTATACGATGTACGGATGTGTATAAGTACCTCCGAGGTGTGTGCTTGGAGTTGTTTTTTACTCATAGCAGTAGGCGCTCAAACAGGCCTGGAGACCACTGCCGCAGAGGCTATGAGAAATTGTGGAGGTTTGCCATGTACCTGCTGTGTGACTTAGGAAAGTTACTTGACTTCTCTGAGCCCAAGTGATCCTGTCTATAAGATGGGGATTACCTCTGTTCCTACCCTGTGGGGTTGAGGAGGGCTCCATGAAAGAAAACGTGTAGAGGAAACAAGGCCTCCCAGGTGTGTCCTGAATCCCTAGCCTGGGGAGGGGTGCCCCAGGCTGCTGCTGGCTGCATCCAAGCCGCTGGTGGGTCCTGATAGGAGAGGTGGAGGAGGGAGGGGTGAGGGGGTCACCCCTGTTGATGGTGACTGTGGCGTAGGCAGGATGGGCCGACACAATCCCAGTGGTGTTTGATAAAAGGCGGAGGCTCATCTCTGGCCAAGTAAATGTTATAAGAAAAGGCCGTCTCCAGGGAAGGGCTCCCTCCCGTTCCTCGCTTAAGGGCCAAAGTCCCCAGAGGCCAGTCTGGAGGCTCCTTTTATGTGACTGTAAAGTAATCCAGGGCCTGGCAGGGTCGAGCCTGGGCGGGCACTGACGCGCAGGACGGCATTGATGTGGTCAATGATTACCTTTTATGCCTGGCCATAAAGGCAACCGCCCAGCCCCCGGACAATGCCCCCTCCAGACAATGCCCGGGGAGCGTGGTTGCGCGCGCGCGCGCGCACACACACACACACACACACACACACACACACACAGCCCTGGCAGGCACCTGTCTCTGCCTGAGATCTCTGTGGACGTCCATGCAGGGCATCTTCATCTTCCCTGGGTAGTCTCTGGAGACTTGGCCCAATAGCAAAAGGGGTTTGGGTGGCCGTAAGTGGGGCCCAGTGAGCTTCAAGACACCAAAGAGCTGCCTTCAGGGCCTTGGAGCTTGTTCCAGGTGGGTGTGTGACAGAGGGGGTGGCGTGGTCAGACTTAGGGACCAGGTGCCGGTGGGAATGAGGGTATTCTAGGACAGATTAAAGTCCATTACCATTTCACAGGTGATGCAGTTGAAGTCTGGGTGTGCAGTGCCTTGCCCTGGGTCCCGAGGAAGGAGACAGCAGCCGAGTCGGGGGTAGGATCCAGGTCGTCTCTGCCATCACCAGACCAAGGGGTTACAGGTGTGAATGTCAGGTGTCAGAAAAGAATTGGGGTCACTTCTCAGAGAAGATATCTCCCCTGAGGCCAAGGATGAGCCCTTCCGGGGGCCGTGCAGGGCCTGCTGTCCTGATGGGTACACACCCCCACCCACCTGGATGGGGAGGCCGGCTGTGAGGGGGCAGGGCTGGAGCATAGGTGGCCAGATTAACATTCTGCCTCTTGGGCTGATAAGGCTCAGGAACTTTGTCCCAGCAAGAGAGGCTGGAGGGGAAGGGGTTTCGGCCTCTGTTAGGGGTTCTGGCACGGTCAGGTGGCTGAGGCTGGAGATCGGGAGGTCGGCCGGGGGGAGGACCCTGCACTGTCTTCTTGGTGGGCGTGGTAGAGATCAAACCAAGACTCCAGAGGGCAGCTCTCAGACAAGCTGACATTTGGGTTGCTATCTGGAGGAAAAAGGGCTGTTATTCCTAACAGTGGTCATAAATGCTTCGTGGAATCAGAGTGGAGTTGCTTTGAGCCCTAGCCAGAATGCTCCAATCAACCTTTGGCTCTGATAAAGATAAGCAGACCCAAGGTGATAACACACAAACCAGAAACTGTCAACAGGTGCTAATTAGGGCGCTGGGAGCTGAGCCACACCCACTACACCTGATGTGGGGAGAAAGCTCAGGTAGGGGAGCTCCATCTGGGTCAGGGAGGATATGGGCCCCCTGCCTGTACCTCAGCCTAATTCCCTTTTTTGTCACCTCCCCCTTCCAACGACTCCCCATTCCCACCCCTGCTTACGTGACATTACATAACATAACACAAAAGAACAAAATCTATTCGAACGTGCAATATAACATGATCAGCATGATGTAACAGTGGAAAGAGTCTTGAATTGGGAGCTAGGAGACCTGATTCAAGCCTTGCTCTGCATAAGCTTGAGTGTCTTTTTTTTTTTTTTTTTTTTAAGATTTTATTTTTTAAAGTAATCTCGGGGTGCCTGGGTGGCTCAGTCGGTTGAGCATCCGACTCTTGATTTCAGCTCAGATCATGATCTTAGGGTCGTGAGATAGAGACTGGCGTTGGGCTCTGTGCTGGGCTTGACGCCTGCCTGAGATTCTATCTCTCCCTCTCCCTCTGCCCCTACCCCCCGCCACTTGTTCTCTCTCTCAAAAGAAAATTTTTTTTAATAAAATAAAATAATCTCTATACCCAACATAGGGTTTGAACTCACAACGCTGAGGCCAAGAGTCATGCTCTCTACCGACTGAGTCAGCCAGGTGCCCCGAGTGTCATTTCTCTTGAAACTTCAGTCAGTCCCCTCTGTAAAATGGGGAGTATGAAGGGGGCAGCTATCCAGTAATCCCCTGCTGGGGTCCCCTCTTGGTCTAAAGTTTATTCTCTTCTGCTACAAACACTGTAATCTGCAAAGCGCACAAAACGTCACTGGTGCCACCCAGCAACGCCGGGGTGTGCGTGACACTTGACAGAATTGCAAATCCATCTGCAGGACGGGGAGTCGTGCGGAGGGCTGCAAGTTGTGGACAGTTCTCAGGGCTCCTGGAATCCCTCTCCCTATCGGAGCCAGAGGTCGGTGTGCCTGCTGCCTGCGCTGGGGGCACTTGGGGTCTATTTTTAACTTGGTGCCCCTTAAATAAATGTGGCATTGGGCCTAATGCTTCATTTCACTCCCTCCCCTCCCCTCATAGTGCGCCCGCGTGCGCGCGCGCACACACACACACACACACACACACACACACACGGAAGCGGCCAGCCGGAGGTAACACGGGGTGCTGAGCTCCCCTCCAGCTGGGGGAGTTGCGGGGGTCCCACCGCTCTCCCAGGCTCAGCCCAGTACAGGTTCTGCTTCCCACCAGCAAAGCCCAGCCTGAGAGCAGGGCAGGGACCCGCCATTTTCCCTAGAAACCAGTGGGAGAGGTGCAGACAGGGTTGCACAGGGATAGATGCAGGGGTGAGGAGAGGGAGAGGACAGGGGCTGGGGAATGGGTGAGTAGGAGGGAGATGAGAAGGGGGGTAGGTCCTGACCCTCCGTCCTCGGGCCCACTTCTCCAGGAAGAGAAGAGTTGCCTGTGCTCTTCAGGCTCAGTGCTGGGCGGTGAGGCAGGGGGCTGACTGAGACCCTCACCAGGACCCAGGGCAGAGAGGGGCACACATCAACGCCTGGGGGGGCTAAAATAACAGCCCCCCACAGAAGACAGCACAGGGGCAGTGGCTCTCAGCTGGGAGCGGCTTCTCCTGCCCCGGGCTGTGATAAGGAGGACAGGGGAAGGTACCCAAGGTGAACCTTGAAAGGTGGGTGGGAATGCAACATTCCTCAACCTCTCTCAGCCTCAGTTTTCTCATCTGAACAATGGGTATAACTAATGGCACCGTCTCGTGAGCGTCAAGCAAATGAACAGACGGGAAGCTCTTACAACAGGGCCTGGCTAGTACTTAAGTGTTGACTGCTGACTTTATGGTCAGGAGGATAAGCAGGGAGGGCACTTGGGGCATGGACACGGGGGCAAAAACAAAAGAGAACAAAAGGCCCAGAGCCCAAGCAACCCGGCAGTCCTGGGAGGCTATATGGAGCCGCACACAGACCTCAGTGTGCTGGGGCAGGGGTGGGCACAGGGAGGTCGTGGGGCCAGCCACTGCGGCAATTGCTTTAGTCCAGCCAGGGGACAGTGGGGCCCAAAGAGGCAGACCCGGAAGGGGAAATCCCCAGAGACTGGACCACCAAGCCTGGTCTCAGCTTCCAGGGCTTGAGTCAGGGGCCCATGGCTTTGTGGGGCTTGGTTACTCTCTCTGAGGCTAGGTTTGCGGAGGAGGAGGGAGGGAGAGAGAGAGAGAGTGAGGTAGAGCTGTAGGGTTGGGGGCATATGCTACGGAGCAAGGCCCCCAGGCAGCAAGAATCTGTGCCCATACTGGAGAGGGATCAAGAAGCATGGGCCTCTCTCCCGTGCTGGGCCGCTTGGCTCTCCAGTACCAGGAGGCGCTCAGGCCTCTGCTGTGCTGGCCTAGCCCAGTGCTCACTGGCCTGCCTCGGCCTCACACCTCACTTTTCACCTTCGGTCACAGTGTGGCTGAGTGTGTGCGCGTGCGTGTGTGTGTGCATGTGGGATTTCTAGATCAAAGAATGCTTAGAAGGTCCTGCTAAAAGGTCAGGTCAGTGAGGATTGAGGGCCTGGCCCATCTCCTCAGACCTTGGCATCCAGGCAGCTCCTTCCCACCCAAATCGGCTGGGCCTTGGGGGCAGCCGGAGCTGACAGGCCTCTGACTCAGGCTGGCGAGGAGGAGGGGCTGGGAGTGCTGGGCCGAGGAAGAGCCGGTGTAGTCATCTGCTGAGTGGCAGGCCCCATGCAGCCCCAGGCTGGGGACAGCATTCTCGGGCTTTCCTGCCCCTGAAACAATAGGCAGGGCTGGGGCCAGGGGTCAGGACACAAGCTAGGACATGATCCAGGGGGGCCCTGAGCAGCAGCAGGACATCCCGGAAGTGAATCCGAGGCTGATGGCCGACCGTGTTGCTGACTGCACATGGGAAGGCTGTGGCTGCCCATCAGCGGCAGGCTCCACGGCACCCCGGCCCCGGGCTGGGCGCACAGTAGCACACTCTGCTAATGGGGTGAGACCGAGTAGAGCTAGTGAATACAAAGTGCTGGAGGCCTGAGCTCCTCTGAGAGTCCAAAAGCAAGCCCAGTAGACACACAGGGACGGGGAGGGCACTCTCTGTATCTCACATCTGCCGAAGCCCCTGCCCCAGAGATGGGACGAGGACTAGCCCTGATGCGCCAGGGCCACTCCAAGCTTTCTGGCCCCAAGATGCAGTCTCTGTAGGCTGCGGGTGGGCCCCTTCTCAGCTTATCCCAATTGCAGCCGCAGAAGCCCCATGGAAAAATCTCCCCTGAAAGAAGCAGTCTTGGAGCTTTCCAGGAATGCTGGCCTGGGGTGGAACTGGGGTGGCGGGGAGGAGGAGGGGCGTGGGGTGGTATGTTCCAGAATAGACTTGGACCCAAACCCAAGAGCATAGTGTTCCCATGGGCCTGAAGCCTGGCCATGGAGGAAACAGGAGGTCACAGGGATGTGCCTGGTGGCACCAGGACAAGGCAGGCTGTGTGTGTGTGTGTGTGTGTGTGTGTGTGTGTGTGTGTGGAGGGGAAGGGGAAAGGGGAGAGAGAGAAAGACAGACAGGGCTGGGAATGACCTGGAATGTCCCATGTTCATGCCCCTAATGCCAAAGGCAGCCTGGACCAAGTAATCCCATCTTTTTTCTTTTTAAAAAAAAATTTATTTTATTTATTTTTTTAAGTAAACTCTACCCCCAATGTAGGGCTCAAACTCATGACTCCGAGATCAAGAGCTCCATGTTCTACTGACTGAGTCAGCCAGGCACCCCATCATCTTTTATTTTTTACTTATTTATTTTTTAAAAGATTTTATTATTTGACACAGAGAGAGAGCACAAGCAGGGGGAGCAGCAGAGGGAGAGGGAGAAGCAGGCTCCCCGCTCAGCGGGAAGCCCAATGCAGATGCGGGACTTGATCCCAGGACGCTGGGATCACAACTTGAGCTGAAGGCAGACACTTGACTGAGCCACCCAGGTGCCCCTCATCTTTTATTTTTTAAAAATAAGTTTAGGGGTGCCTGGGTGGCTCAGTCATTAAGCGTCTGCCTTCGGCTCAGGTCATGATCCCAGGGTCCTGGGATCGAGTCCCACATCAGGCTCCCTGCTCTGTGGGAAGCCTGCTTCTCCCTCTCCCACTCCCCCTGCTTGTGTTCCCTCTCTCGCTGTGTCTCTCTTTGTCAAGTGAATAAATAAAATCTTTAAAAATAATAATAATAATAATAAATGCCTTTAAAAGGAGACATAGTATAGCACAGTGGTGAAAAGCATGGCCTGGGCTACTCTAGGGGTTTGAACCTGGACTACTCTACCCACTCCGAGCTGCTGTGACTTCAGGTAAGTTGGTTTATCCACTTCTGTGCCTCTGTTTCCACAATGGTAAAATGGGCATCTGAATTATAGTTTACCCCAGAGGGTCATCGCAGAGATGAAGTGAGCAAATATCAATAAAGTGCTTAGAAATCGGCCTTAAACAGAGTGCACACGTACCCAGGTTTGGTCCTTGCCGAGGGAGTGAAACCCCATGCCGATCCATCAATGCCAGGCCCAGACCCAGGCCAGGGCTGAGCTCTGACCAGCTGGACCCACACAGGGTGGGGCAGGGCTGTCAGCGTCAGCACATCCAAAGTCCCTAGCCCTGCTGAGTTGGCAGAGAGCCCGCCCTGGCACTCCCCAGCCCTGAAGAAAGACCTAGAAAAGTGCCCGGGCTTCCCAAGGTGTCAGTGGGTAGGGGGGACAGAGGACTGAGTCCTGGCCTTGGCTGAAGACTCCTTCCATGGATTGCGGACCTGTTGTGGCCTCGCTGTAGGGCTGGGCCTCGAGGACGGGTCAGTCGTGCATCTCGTCTACGGGATGGGGAAGGTCCAAGGGTTCGGGACTCACTCCCTGGGGGCTCTGGTGACAAATATGTGCTTAGAGGGGCTCACAGCCCTCCAGCCCCTGGGTGCTCCCCTGCTCTGACTGGAATTCCATACCAGCAAGTCCACAGCAGCCCATCTGGCAATAATTCTTAGCTGCCTTATATTCCTGATGATTTCATCCAGCTACGCAGTTGGGCCGTCCACCAACGACACTTACCAGGGCCCTCTTGTGTGTCATACTAGTAAACTTCAGGGATACAGAGATCTCTGTCTTGGATGCTAGGACCTGTACGTGGGGTCCAGGATTGAGTGGGGAAAGGGGTTCCCAGTTGCGGGAATAGTGTGGACCGAGGTGTATGGGAAGGAGAGAGCCCACCTGAGGTGTGCAATGTGGCTGGAGGGAGGGCAAAGGGGAGGAGGCGGCAGGAGGGTGGGTGGGAGGGGGAGAACAGAAAGGGCCCTGGGGTCCCTGCTGTCCCTGGAAAGAGCCGTTGAAGGTGAGACTTCAAATGTCCGGAGGGTGAGGAGGTATTCCTGACATCCCCCCCAAGGTTGGGTCCGGGAGCTGTTCAAGGAGCCTTTGTGGGTTAACGACACTGTAGCATCGGGGTGTAACGGAGGGTCCAGGTTGCCCCGCACGTTGTAGACCACACGAGTGGCTCATTCCGGAGTTGTGCAATGCCGTGGCCCTGTGACATCTGGGGGCCTGGTGTTTGGGTGTCAGCGAATGGGTGCTCACCTGTGTCTGTGGCAGCACGTGTCCGTGGGGTGTGATATAGCCAAGGGCAGTGAGTGTGTGTGTGTGTGTGTGTGTGCCATGATTGGGGCACTATCCAGCAGCTGGGGGGCTCTTTTTGGAGGTGTTAACTGGTGGGTATGGCCTCCACCCCCACCTCATTCTATGCACACCTGCTCAGGTGAGAACACCTAGAGGTGATCCCACATCTGGGCTTGAACCTGGCTGGAAGGTGTGTCTCTGGGCATCAAGCCAAGCAGGTGTTGGCCTCCCTAAGAGCCTGGCCTGGAGAGGAGCTAGGGAGGGGGCAGTGGGGTGGGGGGGGTCTGGGTGGGGAGTAGCTGGGTCTTCAGACTGTTTGGGCGCTTCAGAGAGAGACTGAGTGAGAGATGTCCAGTGGCCACCCGCCCATTGCTGTCTTTCCATTAGTCCATCAGTCCTCCCGTGTCTTTCAGTCCATCAGCTAAGCTGTCCATTTGTCCATCCATTGGCCACCGGTGTGTTCTTGGTTCTCCCCTCAAATCGGCCTGCCTCCCTCAGGCACCTCATTCTCAGTTCCTCTGATGCAGCAAGCCTCGCCTTGACCTTTGCTAGCTCTTGAGGTCACAGCCCACCCTTCTCACCCCGGGTGCGCAGCCTGCTCAGCTGGCCTCCACTTCAGCCCGTGGGTGTCACGAGGTCCCAGCACAGACGTGGCACTCCCTCACCAGTCCTAGAATCAAAGATGCGCAGATGCCCCCTCCAGCCCTCTTCCCAGAAGGTTCTCCCGTCTCTGGCCCATACAAGCCTCCTCTCCTCCAGGGAGTCTTCCTTGTACACCCTGCTCTGCTCCTGGTTCCTCAAGCCTCCCTCTGCTACAGCCATGCGCAGGCCGTGGGAAGCCTGGCTGGAGCCCTGTGGGAGCAGAGCGGGGCGCTCGCAGGTTGGGAGGGGTCACCTAAAATGGGGAGCTCCCTTGGAGCAGGGGCCCAGGGGAGGGCCATGGGCAGGTCACATGTCCCCGCCCCAGGGATTTCCCTGGATGTGGTCTAGCCAGTCCTCCCCCCACCCAGAACCCCAGCACAGTGCTAGGGCTCCCCCAGGGAGGTCTTGCCTGTAGGAAATGGGGATTCTCACACCCCCTCCCCAAACGGGGGCTTTAGACTGCTGCTTCCCTGGTTCCACCACCCCCCTCAGCCCCGAGCTCTCCCCCTGGCCTGGACTGTGGGTGAGGGGCATTGGTCAGACCTGGGAAGGACCAGCTTCTAGGTGCTGTTCTCTCCAGGACCTAGTAGAACTAGAACACTGGAGGGGGATGGGGTGAAGGCGGGGTTTATCCGTTATAGAATATGTGTGCAAGTGTGTGTGAGAGAGAGAGAGAGAGAGTGTGTGTGTGTGTGTGCATTCATAGAGAGCAAACATTGGCTGGGCTCCTGGTGTGTGCTGGCCTCTGTTGCAGGCATTGAAGAAAGAGCTGTGGACAAGACCAACAGGGGCACTGCCCTCAGGAGCCTGCTGTTCTAGAAAGGGAGACCCCGGAGCTGCTGGGGCGGTGTCAGAGTGTGCTGGGGCTGTGAGTGTGGTGAGAGAGTGTGTGTGGCTAAGGGGCCTATACGGGACCGGGGTCAGGCCCAAGCAAGTACGTGTGTGTGAACTTGAGTGTGTGCCTTTGGGGGGATCCGTGGGGCCCCTGCGGTCTGGGCACGGCAGCTGGCATGTGTCCATGCACGCCCGGAACTGGCGTGCACATGCACACCAGCCAGCCTGGGAGGCTCTGTGGCAGCCACACCTGGCTGACTCCCAGGCTGCAGGGCTCTAATTTTTCAAGTGACAGCCTATAGATCCCTCGGCACACCTGCTCAGGTGCCCAGCCGCTCGGGAGGGCCCAGCTGGCCTGCTGGGGAGCGAACCTGTCTCAGCCAGCACCACCGGCTCTCTGCCACACTGGCCCACGCTTCAAACTGAGCAGCCTCTGGCCTCTTGTTCAACACGCTGGGCTGGGCCTGGGGCCCTGACAATCGACGGGGAATCGCATCCCCCAAGCCCTACACCTGCGGCCCCACCTCCCAGCTCCCAGGAACGCCCCACCCCTGCCCCCCTTTGCAGGAGGCCCAGCTCTGGAACCCTCCAGGACGCTGCTGGCCCACCACGCCCTGCCCAGTGGCCCTGAGAGGTGGGCTAGGCTGGGCTGGAAGTGGCGGGGGGAGGAGGGGAGTCGGCTGGGCCCCTCTAACACCTCTTCCCTCCAAAGGGCTTCTTTCCTGGCTGCAGGTGGAAGGTCCAGAGAGGCAGAGCTGGGCGGCCTGTGTGCCCCTCCCCCTGCCTCTGACTACTCCTCATTCTCCCCTTGGTGCCACCTCCCATGCATGCGCTGGGCCCTCCCCTGCTGCAGAACCTTCAGTGGCTCCCTACAGGCATTTACCAGGGCAAGCTCGAAGTTTCTCAGGCTGGTGTGCTGTCTTTCCCACACTACGGCCATCTCTGACTCCCCAGCAACACCCTCTCAGCTAGGCTCCCGCTCCGCCTCGGCGTCTGTGCGTGCTGCTTTCCCTCCCGGGCAGCTAAAGACACAAAGGAAAAGGCCATGTCCGGAACTGCGTGCCTTATTGACTTCATTTCATCCCATCCGCGTAACGTCCCTGTGAACTAGGTTTTCCTGTGCTCTTTGTACAAAGGGGGAGATGGAGCTCAGAAGAGGGCAGCTCTTTGCTCAAGGCCACAGAGCAGGCAAAGAGCACAAGTGGCATTCAAAACTGCTCATCTGTCTCCACTGGGCTGGATGGACTGGATGTAAGAGATAGATCCTTACTGAGCATAGCAGCACCGAATCCTATGCCAGCAACTGGAGATAGTATTAGGGGAGGGGTACACACAAACACACGCACAGGGTGCAGACGGGGTGGAGGGGAGAGGTGTTGAATTGCTCACCTCCCAGTCTTCAAACCTTCACACCTGTGACTTAGACCCCCAGTTGGTCCCTTTCAAGGAATGAGCTCTATTTCCCTTTAAAAGGGGCAAGAGTACAAAAGAGAAAAACACATTTTGTTCTGATGTCTCAAGATGTCATTTGGGGACAATTTGTCCTTTTTTCTCCCTATCTCTGTCCCCCCATTCCTCCACCCCCCCCCCCCCCCCCCCCGCCCCAGGCTGGTCCTGGGACCACAGATAGCATTGCCTTCATCCCTGTCGTTCCCTCCCCGGGTCCACTACCTCCTAAGCTTTCTAAAATCCCGGGTCTAGTGCTGAGCCCCTAGGCTGGGGGCGGGGGTGACCAGGAGATAGTTTTTTTGGGACAGTCAGGGATTTGGGGGAGAGGCCAGGGGATTTTGGCTAGCCCAAGACTCAGATCTGATCCCCTCTACTGTCTCCGATTTTTGCTGAGAAGTCCAGCTTGTTCTTGCACCATAAGCTCCATGAGGACAGAGACTGTCTGGTTCACAGGCTTACAGGCTTTTTAAATACCACCAGGGCGCCTGGGTGGCTCAGTTGGTTGAGCGACTGCCTTCGGCTCAGGTCATGATCCTGGAGTCCCAGGATCGAGTCCCACATTGGGCTCCCTGCTCAGTAGGGAGTCTGCTTCTCCCTCTGACCCTCCCCCCTCTCATGTGCTCTCTCTCTCTCTCATTCTCTCTCTCAAATAAATAAAATCTTTAAAAATAAATAAATAAATACCACCATCGCTTACTTCTGGAGACCCCACCCAATTCACAGGAAACATACTAAGACTCACTCTGATCCCACACCAAATGTCATTTTATGGGCATTTTTTAAAAAAGATTTTATTCATTTATTTGAGAGAGAGAGGGTTGGGGAGAGCAAGAGAGAGAAAGCACAAGCAGGGGGAGCGGCAGGCAGAGGGAGAAGCAGACTCCCTGCTGAGCAGGGAGCCCTATGCAGGGCTCGATCCCAGGACCCTGGGATCATGACCTGAGCCGAAGGCAGATGCTTAACCGACTGAGCCACCCAGGAGCCCTGTGGGCATTTTTTTAAAAAGGATATTCAAATAATTACAATTGTGAAATTATCCAACCAGAGTTAATGCATTTAATTTAAAACCGACTCTGATTTCTTCAAAAGTATCATGCATGCTTGGAAATACTTTGTCATGAGAACATCTAAACAAATGAATTGCTTTCAAATGTCATGAAATGTTCCTGTGTTCCAGGTTTTCCAGCTAACGAGCTTGCCATAAGATTTTGTTTGGGTGACATTAAATAATATCATTAGAGTTTCCGTTTTCTTGCCTTTAAAAAATGTTTTGAAGCCAGGAGCCTGGGTGGCTCAGTCATTTAAGCGTCTGCCTTCAGCTCAGGTCATGATCCGGGAGTCCCAGGATGGAGTCCTGCATTGGGCTCCTGCTTAACGGGGAGTCTGCTTCTCCCTCTGACCCTTCCCCGTCTCGTGCTTTCTCTCTCTCACATAAATAAATAAAATCATAAAAAAAAATACTTTGAAGCCAATACGTGCCCCCAACCCCGGATCTCAAATCTTTTTGTAGGCCCTTAAACATGTTGTAGGTCCAGGCACTTTGCTTATGTGACTGCAAGGATGGGCAGCCTGGTGCACACCGACTCCTTACATACTGTTGGAGAGAAGTAAGAAGAAGGAATACAGTGGTTTGCAAACATAATGAAGACAGCAAATTAAAAAGAGATACTATTTTCTTCTTTCAGATTGGCACAGACCAAAAAGCAGTGTTTTGTTTTGTTTTTAAGATTTTATTTTATTTATTTTTATTTTTTTAAGATTTTATTTATTTATTTGACAGAGAGAGACACAGCGAGAGAGGGAACACAAGCAGGGGGAGTGGGAGAGGGAGAAGCAGGCTTCCCGCAGAGCAGGGAGCCCGAGGCGGGGCTCGATCCCAGGACCCTGGGACCATGACCTGAGCTGAAGGCAGACGCTTAACGACTGAGCCACCCAGGCGCCCCTTAAGATTTTATTTTTAAGTAATCTCTATACCCAATGTGGGGCTTAAACCTACAATCCTGAGATCAAGAGCCAGCTGGGCACCCCATCAAAAAGTGTGTTTTTTTTAAGATTTTATTTATATACTTGACAGAGAGAGACAGAGCACAAGGAGGCAGAGTGGCAGGCAGAGGGAGAGGGAGAAGCCGGCTTCCCGCTGAGCAGGGAACCCCACGCGGGGCTCGATCCCAGGACCCTGAGATCATGACCTGAGCTGAAGGCAGACGCTTTACCAACTGAGCCACCTAGGCATCCCGAAAGAAAGTGTTTATTTGTGTCTCTGAGGGGAACTGGGAGGATGGAGGGAGAATTGTTTTTTGCTTTTGCTAGGTTTGTTTATTTATTTATTTTTAAGATTTTATTTATTTATTTGACAGAGAGAGAGACTGTGAGAAAGGGAATACAGCAGGGGGAGTGGGAGAGGGAGAGGGAGAAGCAGACTTCCTGCAGAGCAGGGAGCCTGATGCGGGGCTCGATCCCAGGACCCCGGGATCATGACCTGAGCCGAAGGCAGACCCTTAACTACTGAGCCACCCAGGTGCCCCATCTGTTTAATCTTTTTTTAAAGATTTTATTTTTGGGGCACCAGGCTGGCTCAGGCAGTAGAGCATGTGACTCTTATCTTGGGATTGTGAGTTGGAGCCTCACATCTGGTGCACGTTGGGTGTAGAGATGTGGGGCTCAAACTCACAACCCCAAGATCAAGAGTTGCACGCTCCATCCACCAAGCCAGCCAGGCACCCCTATGTTCAATGTTTTTCCCCCCCCATTTATTTATTTTTTAAAAGATTTTATTTATTTATTTGACAGAGAGACAACGAGAGAGGGAACACAAGCAGGGGGAGTGGGAGAGGGAGAAGCAGGCTCCCCGCTGAGTAGGGAGCCCGATGGAGGGCTCGATCCCAGGACCCTGGGATCATGACCCGAGCCGAAGGCAAACGCTTGTTTAAAGACTGAGCCACCCAGGCGCCCCTCAATGTTTTTTTAAATAATCGGTACATATCTTTTTTTTTCATTAAAATAAATCTCATTTACAGAGAAATGCCTGTGGAATAAATGAAGTAAAACAAACAAATGCATGAATGAATCAATTCTAGGTCACATGGAAGAAGGATATGCACTGCAGCCTGGAGCCCAAGGGGCTTTGGCCACCCAGTGGAGGAGATCCACAGAAAAGGCAGAAAGCCCCAGTCTATTCTGCTGAGGGAGGTGGGGAAGGGGAGGGGTCTGGAGATTTCTTCCAGGAGGGCCTGAAGCATGGAGAAGGTTGGACAGATGATGGGGAGGAGGTGGGGGTAGGTTGGCTTTTGTCCTGGGAGGGCTGCCTCTCCATCCCTGTCACTCCCCCCAGCTCCTCCCTAGAGAGTACACCTATTTCAAGCTTGGAAGTCCCAGCCCTTAGCACGATGCCTGGCATATAATCTGTGGCAATAAATAGTGGTTGACTGAATGGATGGAATCACTCGTTGGTTAATCTCTAGACCACAGTGTTAGTCATTCCTGTCTCTTCCCCAAACACCTCTTTGCCACCGAACAACAACAACAATAGCAAATGAGCAAATGACTCTCTCAGGGCTGCCCTGTACAGCTGTGTAGGGTGTCTACTGCACAACTCCAGGAGGAGCCATTTTCATAGACTGGCATGTGAGTAATGCCTTCTGAAGTTGTAGGACATGGCATACCTGCAAAACACTGTTTCTTCTTTCAAACTCAGGGGAACTGAAACCGCACTGAGAGTAGGAGAGGAAAGAGATGGGGCCTCTTCTAATCGGACCCTACAGGGTTTCCTCCTCCTTTTCCCCCCTCTAATTCCTAAGGCCCCTCCCTTCCTTTGTTCCTCTCTTCTTTGAGTTTAAGGTGACTTAGCTAAATCTGGCCAATTACTGTGTCCCTCAACTACAGAGTAATTAGGCCAGATCAGCGAGTGTCAAAATGCTAGACGGAGTCTGTCGTGGCCTTTCCTTTTTCTCTTTAATTTCTGTCATTTGTGTTTTATTCTTTCTGATAGCAAACATCACATGTGTTCACTCAAGTTCAAACAGTACCAAAATAGGTAATGCACCAAGAGAAACCAATGCTTCTGGGAAATCACTGCTAACTTTTTTTGGGGGGGGGGGGCACTTTTAATTCTGATATAATTTCAAATGTATAAATAGTCACAAGAAGAATACAAAGATTCTGGTAGACCTTTTCCTCAGATTTATCACTTGTTTACATTTTATCCCTTCATTGCTCTTTCTCTGTCTGAATCCCTGTGTTGTGTGTGTGCGTGTGTGTGTCTACAACTTTTTCCCAAACTATATGAGAGAAAAGTGCAAGCCTTATGCTCTTTTACCTCTCAAGGTTTCAGGGTGTATTTCCCAAGAACAAGGACGCTCTCTTCCAGTGTAGGACTTACATATCCCCTGCAGTTAACAAAATCAGGAAACTCAGCATTGATAAACATGGTTCTCCTCATCCACACGGTCCATGTTCAAAGTCAGTTGTGTCAGACCTTTTCATATGTGTCCAGCCAAACTAGAAAAATCTGGACGAGTTTTTCTTAAAGCCAACATGTATTTAGCTTTAAGGATTGTGCTTAACTCTAAAATCAGGCTCTCCCCTGTCGTTTTGCTTTTACTGGTGCTTAGGCTGTCCCCTTTGAATGATGGTGACAGCAGAGAGTAGGTTGTTATTTGCTTTTGAGATTCCTATTTGGCAAAATAAGAACTGGGCGGTCTTCTGCTAGTCCTTCAACTTCTTTTGCAGGGATCCCAAGGTGTGGTTCCCCCATCAAGGCTAATGGTCCCTGGTTCCAGGTGAGTCAGATCACCAGAGACTTTCCCTGAAGCCCAGTGGAGAGCACAGCCACTCCCAACGCTGGGAATGGGCGTGGGATAGGCAGCCACAGGCCCTGTCCCTCTGGAGCAAACGGTCGCTCACCCAGCAGAGTGCACCTTTACCCTTTCTGTGGCTCTCCAGCATCTGTTTGGAGCATCCCCTACCTTGGAAGCCTCGTGCGGAGGCAGAGCCCTCCTCCCAATCCAGAAACCAGACCTCGCCCTCCCGGCCTCCTTTGCGGCTGCACTGCAGGCACGTGACCTGGCTCAGCCAATCAGATACACCCTCCCATGAACTCTGACTCCCGAGCAGGTGATGCAAAGCAGCAGAGATGGGATGTATCTGACAGCATTGGGGGCGGCAGCGGCAGCAGGAAGAGTTTTCAGGGGGCAGTGGAGCCGCAGAGCCTTGTGGTCCTCCCTGCTCTGTCCTGGAGCTGTGATTTGGGCTGAGGTTCTGGCTGCAGTCCGGTCCTCCCTGGCTCCTGCAGCTGGCTCTGCCGCGGGCTCGAGGAGTCCGTGAGCTTTCCGTTGCTTGCAACCAGGAGCCCTGACCAGTAAATACAGAGAAGTCGGTATCATGGGAATGGAGAGGCGCTGGGGCCTGGAGTGTAGACACATCGGGACTTGGGCCGTGATTCTGTGGGGGTGGGCAGCCACAGAGGAACCAGTTTCCTGATCAGGAATGTGGATGGGACACCCCGTCTAGGTATCAGGTCGGGCAGCCCAGGCAGGAAGTGCCGTGGGTGAGGGGCAGTAGGGATGTGAGAGCAGAGAACCTGGAGCCTATGGATGGGGCTGGGAGGAGGGAGATGAGCTGAAGGAGGGAGGGGGTGCCTTTGTAGGAGGAGGCAGCCAAGCTGGGTCACATGGTTCCATCTGCCCACAATATTTTTTGACCTTCTTGGATATGTCACACAGTGTATTGGTTAATAAAACAGTCTGGGGGTGGCTATTGTTATCCTCATTGTACATATAGAGAACGATGAAGTAATCAGTACAAGATCAGAAAAGCAGAAGGGGACAGGGCCAGAATTTACACCTGGGCCTAACTCCAACAATGAGGCTCTTAAGAACCTAAACAGATGCTCAGCTGAGGGACCAATGTCCCCGCCTTGATCCCTGAGTTTTTATATGCTTCCGGTGTGTACTTTAAGTGACATATACTCCTTGTAAGTACTTTGTGAGGCAGTTTGGTCAAGTAATAGAATCTGGGAGGCCTGGCTCACTTCGTAAATACCGATCCTCTCCTCCTCCCCCCCAGGAAAAAAATTCAGGTCCAAACAAATGAGCTGCAGCACTCAGGCTTGGTTGCGGTTGCCTCCCCACTGGCCCTTCTCCTCCCACTACCCCTCCCTTCAGTACCTGCTGAGCTCAAGTTTGTTCTAGGTGTTTGTCCATCTCCTTCTGGACTCAGGGTTAGTACTGTGGCACTAATAGTGGAACTATCCCCCTTGCTTGGGATAGATTCAGGCATGGGATATGGCTCAATTCTGGCCAGTGAGCAGTGAGGGACAGTCTCTTAGGAGCTTCAGGGGAAAATTTTCCTTGATCTTAAAAGGGGACACAGGATGAGGTGTTTCCTGGGTTTGTTTCGTTTTGTTTTACTGTTATGGACATTGTTGTGTACCAATGTGATGTCTGGGGTAGCAGCAGCCATCTTGTGACCATGAGGAGAGCTAGCCAAGGACAAGGCAATATGCTGAGAATGGCAGAGGGGAAGGAAAAGAGGAAATAGCCTGAGTCCTTGATGATGATGGTGGTGAACTGCAGGATTAACCTCTGCTGAAGCTACCCTTCCTCTGGACTTTTTGTTCTGTGAGATAATACACTTTCCTTATTGTCTAAGCCAACTGAATAGAAATTCTGTGTTTCTGGCCACTGAAAACATCTTTTTTTTTTTTTTTTTTTTAAGGTTTATTTATTTATTTGATAGAGACAGAGAGCAGGAACACAAGCAAGGGAGTGGGAGAGGGAGACGCAGGCCCCCCGCGGCGCAGGGAGCCCGATATAGGGCTTGATCCCAGGACCCTGGGATCACAACCTGAGCCGAAGGCAGACGCCCAACGACTGAGCTACCCAGGCGCCCCTGAAAACATCTTTACTAGTGCATGAGCCATGGGATCAAAAGAATAAACACCTGACATAATAATCTGATATGCTAATAGCTGACAACAGGGACAATAGCCATTGGTTAAATGAGGAAAATCTGATTATTTGACCACAGAGGCCCTAAGAATTTCTTTCTTTCTCTGCAACATAAATTGCATGGGCCCTGCATTCTGCATCTTGTCCAAGCATGTGGGAGGGCTTCTATCAGAGGAGAGGTCCATTCCTGGCCAGCTGAACTTCTGACTCCCATTTCCTGTAGGGTCAGCAGAGGAAAGCAGCTTTATTTACTGAATCAGGACGGAAAACAGATGTCCAAACACCCCACTGGGCCCAGGCTCACTCTGGACAGAGGCTGGGCCTGTTCTCAGTCCTGACCCACCCACCAGTCCCCTGTTCCCCATATCGAGTCCAGATGTGGCTTCTTCCAAGCTCTAATAATAATTTTGACTTGTTGCGGTTAAGTAACCTTTGCCCCCAGCTCAACCCTAAACTCTCCAAGGAGAAAAATAGGAGTTATATTATGAAACTTTTGTAAGGAAGCCTGGGTGGGACACAGAGGAATATGGACTCGAGAAGCAGACCAACGTAGGCTCAACCACAGTGCGGTCTCACCCTCACGGTGTGATCTCAACCATTGTATCAGTCAACCGCGGCTGTGTAACAAGCCACTGCAAAACTCAGTGGCTTAAAACAGTAACTGTTTATTTGCTCATAGTTCTAAAATTGGGGCTGGGCTTGGTGGGACAGCTCATTTGTTCTCCACATAGTGTTGTGTTTTGGAAGTGAAGTCAGATGGGACGATGGAGCATGTGCACGAGCCGAGGAGACCTGTACCGTTAGTGTGTCTGCCCTGTTCTTTGCTTCCCTGTCCCTATGTAGACCCTTTTCCTTTTGGTCCTTCCTTACTCCTCAGCAAGCTGAAGGTAGAAAATGTTGGTAGCATGTGTGCATGCCACAAAGAGAAGCTCTTCTCATCAGCAGCCTGAGGTGATCTCTGAAAATGGTTCGCTATTCCCTTGACCCAGAAAACCCCATGACATCACTTAAATGGAGAGAGTCAAATCTTCGTGTTCCCTTTAAGAACACCCGAGAAACTGTCCAGGCCATCCTGGATATGCGTTTGTGAAAAGTCATCAAGTCTATGAGAGATGGCACTTACAGAAACAGTGTGTGCTGTTCTGTAGATAAATGGTGGAGCCTTGCTCACGCCAAACAGTGGGGGCTGGGCATGCAGTCAGGAGCCCAAAAAAGAGTACTAAATTCTTGCTGCATGTGCTTAAAAATGTAAAGTGTAATGCTGACCTTAAGGGTTTAGCTGTAGATTTTTCTGGTCAGGGAGCACATCCAAGCGAACAAAGCCCCCGACCTTCTAGAGCTCATGGTCAGACAAACCCTTAACGTGAGCTCTCCTTGCCACATTGAGATGATCCTTACTGAAAATGAGCAGGTTCTTCCCAAAGTAGGAGAGGAGGTTGCACAGGAGAAAAAGCTATCCCAGAAGAAACTGAAGAAACAGAGACTTATGACTGGCAATAAATTCAGCATAAAATAAATGCAAATAAAAGTAAAGACATAGGGTGCCTGGGTGGCTCAGTCTTTAGGCGTCTGCCTTCAGCTCAGATCATGATCCCGGGGTCCTGGGATCGAGCCCCGCATTGGGCTCCCTGCTCATCGGGAAGCCTGTTTCTCCCTCTCCCGCTCCCCCTGCTTGTGCTCTCTCTCTCTGTCAAATAAGTAAATAAAATCTTTGAGAGATACAGCGAGAGAGGGAACACAAGCAGGGGGGGTGGGAGAGGGAGAAGCAGGCTTCCAGCCGAGCCCGATGCGGGGCTCGATCCCAGGACCCCGGGATCATGACCTGAGCCGAAGGCAGACGCCTAAAGACTGAGCCACCCAGGCGCCCAAAATCTTTAAAAAAAAAAAAAAGGTAAAGACATAAAAAAAAAAGCAGAAATAAAACTGAGTTAGTTTTGTGCAGTGTTTCCACTGTTCTGGTAACAATGAAGTACATATGCATATATGAGCTATGGAATATGAATTGCATAATTTTCGTGATTCCACATATGTGGTAAATGCTCTCATTTGAAACTGACAATAATGTAAAGCTGAACAGTAAAATTCATGCTAGTATTTAAATTTAAAATTTTTTTCTTACTTAGAACCAACATTAAGTAGCAAATAAAAAACACCATGATGTTGGGAGGGGGTGGGGGGATGGGCTAACAGGGTGATGGGCATTAAGGAGGGTGCGTGATGTAATGAGCACTGGGTGTTTTATAAGACTGATGAATCACTGACCTCTATTTCTGAAACTAATAATATACTGCATGTTAATTAAATTGAATTTAAATAAAAAAAATTATTTTATTTATTTATTTTTAAGATTTTATTTATTTGACAGAGAGAGCACAAGCAGAGGGAGAGAGAGGGAGAAGCAGGCTCCCTGCTGAGCAAGGAACCCCATGTGGGACTCGATCCCAGGACCCTGGGATCATGACCTGGGCCAAAGGCAGCTGCTTAACTGACTGAGCCAGCCAGGCGTCCCTTAAATTAATTTAAAAAACACACCACGATGACTTGAGAGAGAGACTATGGAAGAAAGGAGAGCTTTATAGTTTAGTAGCTTTCATGACTTTTTTTTTTTTTTAACTTTTTCAACAAGGAGCCCCACATTTTCATTTTCTCTGGATTCTGCAAATATAACTGACCCAGGAGGCCAGGTCTCTTAAGTTAAGGCAGGCTTAGGTCATCACTTTGGTCACATTCCATTGGCCAAAGCAAATCACAAGGCCAGTTCAGAGTCAAGGGGGTGGGGGAGGGAAACAGACACCCAGGTCATTTTTTTTTTTTTCTTAGTTTAAGTAATCTCTACTCCCGACATGGAGCTCAAACTCGCAGCCGTGAGATCCAGAGTCGCATGTTCCACCGACTGAGCCTGCCAGCCAGGCACCCCCAGACTCCAAGTCTTGAAGGGTGTATTTGATACAGTGATGAGAGGAACTGTTGGTGGTCATCTTTGAGGGCAATATTCACCAACCATCGGTCAAAACCTTTCTCCTCCTCAGGCTTCTGATCTGTAATACAGGGATAATTCTATTTACTTCCCAGGGTCATTTGAGAATAAAGGCATATTGCGGTTGCAATTCTCGGAACATGGCGGACAGCACATTCAGGATTGGCTGCTCCCCTTTAACCTTGCTTTTTAAACGCTTACCTATTTGCTATCTCACTCCATCCATCCATCCATTCATTCAGTATCTCTTGAGTCCTATGACCCAGGTAATGCCCTAGATGCAGAGAATACAACAGACAAAAGTCCCTGTCCCCATGGAGTTTACATTTTGATAAGAGAGACAGACAAAAGTTATCATCAACTATGTGGTGTTCGGATGGTGAGAGATGCTAAGAAGAAAAAAGCCGGAGAAGGGGATAGAGAGTGCTGAGGAGGGGCTGCACTGTGTGGCCAGGTCCTCTGAGTCAATCCTGAAGGCAGAGCCATGAGGATATTCCAGGCGGAGGGAAGGGCCAGCACAAAGGCTTGGGGAGAGGGGATGGCCGGGGTGTTTGGGGAACAGTCAGGGGCCAGGGGT
This sequence comes from Phoca vitulina, assembly GCF_004348235.1. Taxonomy (NCBI): domain Eukaryota; kingdom Metazoa; phylum Chordata; class Mammalia; order Carnivora; family Phocidae; genus Phoca; species Phoca vitulina. The sequence goes on from NW_022589801.1 coordinate 307,933, forward strand.
GCCCAGAGCTGAGAGCCACAGGAGAGAGAGGGCAGCTCTTCGTGGGCCATTGGCAGGATTTTGCCTTTTACTGTGGAGGAGATGCAAACACAGGGGCAGGTTTGGAGGAGGGGTTTGTGGTTGCAGTGGGGAGCAAAGACGGGGCGGGAGGCCAGTGGGATGGTGGCCTGGCCAGGGTGGTCATGGTGGAGGTGGGAGAAGTGGCCGGATTCTGATGGTTTCTTGGAGGTCAGCAGGCGGGATTTACCTATCAACTCTCAGTAAATCAATCTAGTATGAAAAGCAGGTATTATTTAAATTCTCATTTTATAGAAGAGGACATCTGAGTGACTTGCGCAATGCCATAGAGCTGCTAAGTGGTGTCCCTGGGCAGGCAGGAAGGCTATGGGATCTGTCTGAGGCTGACTGGTAATGGCATGTGTGTGGTCTGCATGACGGTGTGTCTATGACATGACTGCTCTGGGTCAATTTTTTTTTTTTTTTTTAAGAGAGAGAAAGCGAGCACATTAGGGCATGAGAGGGGGGTGGGGCAGAAGGAGAGGGAGAGAGAGAATTTTAAGCGGGCTCCACGCCCAGTGCAGAGCCTGACCGCAGGGCTCGATCTCATGACCCTGAGATCATGACCTGAGCCGAAGAGTCGATCTCTTAACCAACTGAGCCACCCAGGCACCCCTCTCTGAGTCTTCTTATTTGTCCCCTCATCTCCATCTGTGACCCACTGCCACCTTCCATCCTCTTTCTCCTTCTGTCTTGTAGACACAAATTCGTCCTGCCCCCCAGGCCTGTTTCCAAAGGGCCTATGTACTTCCGGTGCCCAGGGGAACCAAGCTGTGTCAATGAGAGTGTGTAAGTTTGTGCGTGGCTCTTGTCATGCTCACGGGCCTTGTGTGAGTGAGTGTCCCCGGCGTCTGAGTGTTACTTTGGCTGTGTGAGGGTGTACATGCATGTCCCCAGCTCTGAGAACCTACGTGTGTGGGGGCTTCAGGGCCCGAGTGTGTGTGAGCCTGTGAGGTGGGCCTGTGTGTGCAAATGCATGAGTGCATGGAGGTGTTCTCTCTCCCCTCCACCCATTCAGATTTGCTCCCATCCTAAAACACCCAGGCCAAGCCTACCTCTTCCCCTTTCTGATTCCTGACCTCCCACTCTCCCACTGCCCCGTCCGTCAGAACCACACGGGCTAGCCTCCCGTCCTTTGCTGGTGGTCTGGCTGGTTTAGAGGGGAATCCATCTCCTAGACTGCAGGGCAGGGTGGGCCTGCGTGCACACCCTGCCCTTGGTCAACCTTCAGCTACATCTCTTGAGGTCAATGGGCCCCTCCCTCCACCTCCCCTGCGGGTTTCTTTAATGGAGGGAGGGACACTGACCTCAGAAGGGTCTTTCAGGCGGGTCTGGTGGCCTCCAGCAGGCTGAGGCCGGTGGGCCAGAAAGTGTTTGCACCCCTGGCTTCCTTCCTCCCTGAGGGTGGCCAGCAGACTCTCCTGGCAGGAGGCTGGAAGTCCACACTACATTCTCTCAGTGAGCTCCCAGGGACCTGTTGTTGGACCCCAGAGACTTGTCCCCACTTAGGGAGGCCTGTGGGCCCCAGGGCAGCTTGGCCCCACTCTTTTCCTCCTTCCCCCACTCTTCTTTTAGGAGCCCCCAGGCCTCAGGCCTCCTCCCCAGCTCTCGCCCCAGAGTATTCCATATGCTCCTTCTGGTCTAAACCCTTTTCCTTCTCTGTCCCCTTCTTCTCCAGACATTGGTTCCTCTGAGAACCCGTTGGCCTCTCCTACAGGTACCAGAGGATCCTTTTTCTTTAACTCACTGGAAATTGGACCCTCGCTTGGAGCAAGGTGAGGAGGCACCTGGGGGCATGGGGTCACTTCAGTCCATCCTCCAGGTCAGCCTGCCCTTCCCTCAGTCCTGACCAGGCACACTCCAGCCTCAGGGCCTTTGTTCTAGTCCTTTCCTCTGTCTGGAATGTTCTTCCCCAGACCCTGCTTGGCTTCTCCCTCTCCAAGCATTTGTCAGCCTATCATCTTGCCAGTGGAGCCTACTTGGTCTACCCAATTTAATACTGTGGCCTGACTGCATGCACACACCCCCTCGCACCCTCCTGCCCATCTCCTGGCCCCGCTCTGCCTCCCTGATGTCTCATTACACCCATCATCTCCTTACATACAACAGCGTCTGTTCTGTCTACTGTGTCGCCCCTCCGAGAACGTTGGCCCCAGGATGGCAGGGATCTCTGTGGCACTCCCCGATATTTCCCAGGTGCCTGGAACCGTTTGGGGCCATTTGAGCTGCTCCAGAGACATTTGTTGTGGTTGTTGGCATGGGTGCTGAGAGAAGTGAGAAGCTGTGGGAGAAATGGCTGTTCCTTCCCCTGGCCTGTGGTCAGAGGGTTGGACTCTGTGCCCACCTGGCGGGGGAGGTCCAGCTCCCTCTACCCCATCCGCCTTCCTGGGGGCGCGGACACCGGGCCAGGGAGCCACACCCCCCGTGCTGGCCCCACACATGCAGGCTGGCATACACCTGCGCACCCGGCCTCTGTGGCCCCCCCACCCCACCCGCTGACGTGGCTGTGGTTTCGAGGCCCCAGAGGTGCAGATTAGAGACAGAGTGTCCTGTTTTCTGCGGCTGCAGAGGCAGGTGGGGGTGGGGGATAGGCTCCCCTGCAAACAAGCACACGCAGAGGCCCCTTGGCCTCCCCTTCTTATATGCCCATGCACACGCAGGTACGCACACGCCCATGGACAGCCAGGTGGCCCAGCAGACGTGCTGCTCTTAGGTCTCAGCGCAGGAGCCGTGCCCCTGTCTGTACCAGGCCCTGCCGCAGCTGGGGAGAGGGGGCAGAGGAAGAGGCTGCAAGCTCCCTCCCCTGCCCCGGAGCTGCCATCTTCAGTGCTTCGTGCCCACCCAGCATGGCCACACAGCTACATTCACCAGTTCTTTCCTTCGGGGGAAGCAGTGCCCTCTTTTGCCTTCTCCTGTCAAAACCACATCGCTGGAGGAGGGGGCCCGCATTCAGCCCTTGGTGGGATGTCGCTCCTGGGCTCCGTGGCACCATGGTGGCTGGCTGGACTGCCCCACCCCGCCCCCCCCAGGTGCCTGCCAGGTCCAGCCCAGCCCCCTGCGCCAGTCCTTCACTGCTCCAGGAATCCCCGCTTGGAGGGGAGATGAGTGTGGCCCCCGGATCCAGGCCTCCTGGGTTGAATGTCAGCTCTGCATGACCTTAGGCAAGTCACTTCACCTCTCTGTGCCCCAGTTTCGTCCCTGGCAGAGCTGTTGTAAAGATGAAATAGGTTCATATATGCCAAGTGCTTAGCCCAGCACGTGCTGTGCAGGGAGGTTGTCAGTAAATGCGAGCTGTCGCTATGATGGTTTCCTGCCTCAGAGCCAGGAGGGCCTGAGAAATGGCCTGGGTTGGGGCTTGCAGCCCACGGCTGGCCTCCCAGACCGAGCCAGCGGCTTCCAGACCCACCAGGAGCTTGTTGGAGACTCAGAGGGCCAGGCAGCAGGTGGGCCTGGGGAAGGGGCTCACACCTCAGCCTGCAGCCACCTGTAAGACAGGAATCCCCCAATCTCCCAGCCTCAGCCTTTTTCCCGGCGGCCTCCCCGTTATCCAAGCCCCCTGGCCTTGCAAGGCACCCCTCAGGCCATCTCCCACAGTAGGAATGCCTGTCGACCCGCTTCCTGAGCACGCACAGTTCCTACTTCCCAGGGCCTCAGGCTCCTCAAGTAGGAGAGGGAATAAAGGCTCCTACATCACAGGATTAATGTCAGGGGAGGTCATGGATGAAGAGTGCACGGCCCTGGCAGCCAGTCATGGCCACCTCCCGTGACTGCCTGCACCCCAAGGCTGGCGGGTCCTGCTTGCTGCTCCAGGGCTCCCAGGGGCGTCCAGGAACCCAGACTCACGGCAGGCCTCGAGAAAGAGCTCTTGCTGATGGGGGGCTGGAAAGAACTGGGAGTCCTGGGAGCTGGCAAGGGGGCGTGATGACTGAAGCTTGAGGGTAGACAGTGCTCACCCCAAACAGAGCTCGAATGAAGGAGGAAGGAAGAGAGGACCGGCTGAGCACACCCTGGGCCCCAGAGGAAGTTGAAAGCTGGCCTCGGTGGTATGACAGTTCAAGGGCCCGCACCACACCACAGCTCCCCACCCCGCCCTGCCTCGCCTGCTGACTGACGTCAGTGGGGAGTGCATGACCCTGCCTGCCCCCGCCTAAGCCCCTGGCTCTGTGAGGTGGGGTCCCAGCCCAGGGGCTCCCACAGCTGCTCTCCACACAGCGGGGCAGCCAGCAGAGCCTTGTGTCTTTGCGTCCACATTGCCCTCTCCAGGTTCCTTTAATGAAAGGCACTCAGTCAACAGCACCTCTTTACTTCCCCACACCGCCTCACATCTCTCAGGTGTGGCCCTGGAAGGCATCTATTAAGCACCCACTATATACAAGGTGGTTTCATATCCACGAGCTCATTTAATCCTTCACAATACCCTGAAGTGAATATTTTACAGATAAGGGAAACAGCTCAGAGAGGCTAAGTAACCTGCCTGAGGTCACACAGCTTGTCTGTGACCAAGCTGGCCTTCCAAGGCAGGCTCCTGTCATGAAGTTCCTTATGCCTACAGGTGAGTGACTTCATGCTGGAGGGGCCCTTGGAGAGTCAGTGCAGCTAGGCCTCTTGTTTGTCAAGGAGGAAATGGACACCCAGCGCTGGGAAGTGAGTGCCTTAGGCAGCCCCAGGTGCTGTCAGAACCAGGCAGGATTAAGGAACTTTCTTCTGGCATTGGGTGCCTGGCAGGAGGGGCTCTGCCAGGAAGCCTTCTTCCTTCACTGTCTCCAGCTCTCCACTCAGAGGCCAACTCCTTAGAGAAGTCTTTCTGGCTAGTCCTAGCTGAAGTAGGGTTTTATCATCCTCCACCTCCTGGCCTGGCTTTATTTTTCTTCATGGCACTTACTGTCCCTTGCAGTTTTATGCATCATGTTATTCTTTTTTTTTTTTTTTTTTTAAGATTTTATTTATTTGACAGAGAGACACACAGCGAGAGAGGGAACACAAGCAGGGGAGGTGGGAGAGGGAGAAGCAGGCTGAGCAGGGAGCCCGATGCGGAACTCGATCCCAGGACTCTGAGATCATGACCCGAGCCGAAGGCAGACGCCTAACGACTGAGCCACCCGGGCGCCCATGTTATTTATTTCTTGTTCCCTCACCCCTACCCCAATTAGAATGTGAGCTCCATGAGCTCGGGGCAGATCTATCTTGTACCTGGCACAAACTCAACAATTTTTGTGTGGAATGAATGAATGAATGGAGTCAGATGGTCAAGAAAGAAGCTTATACTTTATGGGGGAAAGTTTGGTGTGAAGGTGAACTTACTAAGGGCAAACTAAATAGATAATTTTAGGTGGAAGAGGGGAGTGAGAAGTAATTTAGAAAAGAGAAGGGGCAGGGCCAGCATGTACAGACATGAGGTCTGGCACACCGACTGCAAAGTGGTGAGCCCCCCCAGTTGTTCAGTTCTCAACTTGGACAACCACACATGACCACCCTGGGGGTGGGAAGAACACAGCAGTTCTGGCCCCCTCAGCAGACCCAAGGGGGTGAGGGAGTGATGAGTCGAGGCAGCTCTACAGGTGCCTGCAGCAGGAGGAACAGGCTGTACCCACCATGAGGACACCACGTGGTCTGGTCGCGGTTAGCAGTTTGCCATCCGGTGCCATTGTCTCTGCAGACGGTCGTCCAGCCAGGGGGGCGGGGGGGGCAACTGTTCTGCTGTCAGCAATCTCTAGTACCTGGAGCACCTAGGGGGATGCGGGTGGGGAAATCACCCCAGCACACCCCACCAACACACACCAAACGCTGTGGACAGCGATGATCACAACAGCGGGGAGGGCTGTTTCCTGAGCCAGCAGTGAACTTTGAAAGCGGAGGACACTGTGTTCTGAGACTTCTCCACTGAGCAGAGGACTCGGTGAAGAACCTGTCCCGGCCTCCTTCTTCCTCCCCAGTCCTACAGACTGGGCACAACAACAATCACCCTGTGATTGTGGGGCCTGTGTTCGATGAGTCACCTTGCCCACAGCAAGCCTTTCGGGGTGATGTTATCGGCCCTCTGCTTACTTAATTCCCTGGTTGACATCACCACCGCCTGGTCTCCTTCTCGGCACCGCAGCCTGCAGGCTGGCATATCCTGGAAGGGAAGGTGGTGGAGGCCTCTTGCCAGAAGCTTACCAGGGCGGGTAAATTGGGACCCTCAGTCAGTCACGTGGCATCAAGGTGCTTGGCCTAGTTTCTTGACTTGCTGGACAGGGGTCTCCGTTTACCTCCCAGGAAATGCTCTCTGGAGGCTGCATCCTTGGGGTGCGGTCCCCAAGTCCAGCCCTCTGCTGGCTCAGGCGTGTGTTTCTAAGTTTTGTCTCATGCAGGCCTATCTGCCTCCAAGCCTCTGTGATGGGCCTTTGGGTTCCCAGGTTCTCCCAGGCTCAGACTGGGCTGCCCTGCCGGCCTTCTCCCCGCCTCCCTGTCCAGCCAATTTCCCCCGGGGACCCAGCTCCCTTGGAGGCCCCAGCTCCTTCCTTGCTGCTGCTCCAACCTGGAGGGCTGCCTCCTGGGAGCCGAAGCCTGTGCTCCCCCCACCCTCCTCCTCCTCCGCCACCTAGCATTCCCTCTGGCCGCCCTTCTCAGTGCCGCCCTGTGGTCAGTGGCACATGGTAGGGGCCATGGAGTCAGCGGAGCAGGGATGACCAGACACATGCCGTTCCGGGTCAGCCTCAGCCCGGTCTCTTCTGCGGCCAGGTGCCAAGAGGAGGGAAGGGTTTGGTCGCCGGCCCACGCCGCCCTCCTCCGGCCCCTCCCCACCGTCTGAGGTGGATAGCAGAGGGGGTTGGCTGGGAGGTGCACGAGGCCCTCCGCTCAGGCCACAGGGGTTAGGACCTCAGTCCTTGATGGGAGGCTGCCCAGGCTTGGCAAGCCAGGGAGGCCCTGAAGGGAAGTGGGTGGGGCCGGGCAGGGAGAAGAGCCAACCCTTTGAACTGCCCAAGCAGCATCCTCTGTGGCCCCAGGAGACAGCGCCTCAAATGTCACCGCCTGAGGCCAGGGCAGGGGGAGGGGGAGATTGCTCAACACCGTTCACGATGAAATGAACTGTTCTTAGAAGGAAAAAGAAAAAACAAACAGAAACCCCCCAAACCCACCACTGAGGTCCCTCCTCTTACCCCCAGCAGCTCCTGAGCGGCTCCTGAGAGCAGATAGCATACCTGGGCCCCGGCTAGCTCTCCCCCACTCACCCTCGTGGCCAGAAGGCCATCAATTGGCCTGGCCACTCTGCACCCAAACACTGGCTGCCTCAGCATCCTGGAACGTTGTCGAATGCTGTTCCATGTAAGACGGGGGTGAGCCCAGAGAGAGGCATGGAGGAGCAAGCCTGGGCTCAGCCCTACACACCCCAGTCTTTTTGGGCTTCTCTTTCTCCACCTGTCAAATGGAGGAAACCATCGAGGACTCAATGAGATAATAAATGTGGAAGTGCTTAGCAGTGTTCACTAGCCAGCCAGGAGGCGGGGGTGGGGAAGGGAGGTCCCGCAGAGAAGGGAAAAGTGAGTCAGGAAGAGTTTCAGAGACAAGGCCATACCTCAATGTTTAAGAACTTTAAATCAGTTGACTCCATCTGCTCTGGAATCTTTTAGCTTCCCTTTAAGCCCTGAGTTGAGTTCTTATTCATGCTGTCAGGGAGGTGCACACCTTGAGAGTGATGGGCACCATTGCTGAACTTAGCTTGTGGTCAGCTCAGACCCCTGGATCCCTTTTCAAGTTTGAGAACACGGGATCCTCAGTGTAGTCTAGTGGCTGTTCTACTGTAGTACTTCCCTCCTAGGCCACAGACTGAGCTCAAATTCTAGTCAACCCAGGCTGCTTAACCTCAGTGAGTATAGCCTGATTCTGGCTATAGCTTGAGCCTGTATCCCTCTTTAATCCTGAGCCCAAAGCTCACCTCCACTTACATAGCTAGGCCCCACATACCTCAAACTCATTTATCCCAGACAACTTGTCTTTCTCAGCAGCCCCTCCCTCTACTTGGGTGCTAGATCGTAGTTCAGGGTAAGACTCCCCATCACGCAAGCCAGAGGCTGAGTCATCCTTGACTGCTGCCTTCTGTCCATCACATCTGATTAGCCATCTCATTTAGTGGATTCTAACACTTTGGTATCTTGAGTTTTTACCCTCCCCCTCTCCCTGCCCCCATTTCTGTAATAGTTTAGATACTCATCTCTTTCCCTAAGAACAGGCAGTAGAACCAATCTCACCTCCTGGGCCATCCTCCATATAGCTGCCAGGGGGGTCTCTGCTGATGCAATGAAACTCTCCCCTCCCGGTAGCTCCTGCCAGCCCCACCCCCGCCCCCGCCCCGGCCTCAGGCCCCAGCACTGTAGGACATGGACAGGCCACGTGCATGTTGGGAACAGCTGGGCTGAAACTGCTCGCTTAAGTTTGCTCAGGCTGCTGAGAATGCCCTTCCCGTCCTTGTCAGCCTAAAGAGAAGTAACCTCCTCCTCCAGGAAGCCTCCCAGACTGCATATGTATGTGTGGGTTGCTCCTTCCCCAGTGCCCCGGCTCTACTCTGTTCATTGCACAGTGAGTGTGCACTGCCCTGTGGCGCCTCCCCGGCTGTAGACTCATCTTTATTCTCTCTCCTCCTGGACCCTGATTCCACCAAGAGAGCAGTGGGCACGTGCCAGGCAGGCCTGGGGGGTATTCAGCTTTGCCCCCTTCCCACTGGGGACTTCAGACAGTTATCTCCGAACTTTCCTTCCCTTGTCTATCAAATGGGTTAATACCATTACCTGCTTCTCAGGATGGGTCATTGAGTCAGTCAAATGCTTGGCACAGAGCCTGGCACACCACGACCGTGGTATCAAATGGCACCGACGGTTTCCACTGTTGTTACTAATTACCAGGACCTGGGAAAAAGTGCTGACACCTCAGCCCTCCCGTCCCTTCCCGAGAGCTCTCCTTCAGCTTAGCCCCTTTGGTCTCCTCTGCCTCTGCTCATCCGCTTTCTGGTTGTCTGCTCTCCCCACCTGGATAAGGTTTTGGGCAAGGGTGCCTGGTCCCCTTTTACCCACTGATCCTCCCAGGACAGTCCCTCCCCCCACCCCCACCCCCACCCCCGCCCCCAGCCCAGTGCCGTCCACACAGGGCTGCTATACTCAGTGTCAGACTATTCTCAGCCGGGGCTCAGGGTGGACTGCCTCCCGTACTGCAGTTGAGGTGGTTTGTTCAACAAGGCCCCGAAGTGTGCCCCCAGCCACACAGGGAATGCAATGCCGAACCCGCAGGCTAGTACACCGGATCTTCTGAGGCTCTGAAGCCAAGACTCTGTCCACTCTGCCCTGCCGCCATCCCTTCCAGCCTTTTTTGCATCTATATGGCTCAGCCTCCTCATCTGCAAAATGGGCATAATAATTCCTACTCCTTCTTCCTCATCAGGAGGAAGGGAGAACAATGGGGTCAGTCTGGGAAGATGTGAGGAGCTGGAGACCCTGCAGTGCTCAAGGCAGGCAAGTCTGGCTGAGGTGTGTGGGGGGCAGGGCACAGAACAGGACAGAACAGGAGGTGAGGGAGGCTAGTCCCGCCTGCACCTGCCCAGCGGCCCAAGCCCTGTGCCTGAGTCCACAGTGCCCCCTGCTGGCGAGTCATCCCAGAAGCTCCCTGTGGGCAGCACCAGCTCCACACTTCGCTTTCCCCCAAGGTGACCACCAGGAAGGCGTGGCCCCTGCCCTCAGGGAGCTCGGTCTGAGGGGGACGTGCACCCATGGCTCAGGAAGCCCAGACTCGGGGTGGGGAGCCAGCACCTCTGGCTGAGAAGGGAGCTTCCTAGGCCAGTGAATTCACCATTCTTCTCCCATGAATCCACTGAAATCAGTGGTTCTCAGCCGGGCATGGTTTTGCCCCCAAGGAACATTTGGCAATGTCTGGAGATAATTCTGGTCGTCGTGACCAGAGGAGGGTGCCACCGGTGTCTGGCGGGTAGAGATCGGGGATGCTGCAGACCATCCTGCAAGGCAGCCCCACGACAAAGAAATACCCAGCCTAAAATGTCGACAGTGTCGAGGTTGAGAAACCCTGATTTAAATGAATTCACAGATTGGGTATTAAAATAGTGGCCGGGAAGGGGGTAATGGCTCATGCAGGGGAAGGGGACAGAGCAGGCCTTTCACAGCAGCCTCCCTTCCATGTGGCCCTTTCAATCCGCCGTGCCTCCCTCAAGCCTTATGTAAGTGGAGGCTGATTTTAGCCAGAGGAGGAGGAGCAGGGCCTGTCTAGAGGACCCATGGGGAAGTGGGTGCTATGTGGGGGAGCCCTTTGGGAGCAGGGGCTAGCTTGGCCTCAGCTTAATCATCTGTAAAACGGGGATGGGTGTTCCCTTCCAGTCCCAATGGTCAAAGGCCCTAAACTGTGACTCTCTGCAGTGCACGAGTCCTTTTCCCCCAAGCTGCAGGCCGGGAGACCTCCCTCAGGGCTGAGGGTGGAGTACCAGCCATCAGCCCCTTAAACAGATGCAGGGGGTGGGGGTGGGGGTATTGTGACTTTAATTGCCCTCCCAGGAAACAGCTGTAAGCACAAGAATGCTTTGATAGGCTTCATCAAAGCTGCTCCATGTCCCCTGGGGACGGACTGGGTGGGGGGCATGCGGAGCCTTCAGCTGGGAACAGCTGTTCGCCAGGCCCTCATGCAGAGGTGGAGGCTGTGAAGGGTGCCCCCCCACTTTGGTTGGGGTTAAGAATGTCCCAAGACTGGTTACCCTGAGACAGGCCTCTCTAGGGGCTCTTCGGGGTCCTTCTCTGCGCCCTCCCTGGGTGGGCTTGGGTGACTCAGGGCCCTTGGCAGTTGAGCAGAGGCAGCTAGCCTCTTGTGAAGAGATTTTTCACAGGGAGCAGTCTGACTCCGATTCCCTGGGTCAGGGGTCCGCGGGGTGGGGGGGGGGCCGAAATCAGCCCTTCCAGCCCCCTTAACCCCACAGGGCCTCTGGGTCTCTGGTTAGTGGGGAGAGAGGGCCCCTGAGAGTGTCTCTCCGCAGAGCTCACAGATCTGCCTCACAGGGATCCAAACCTGTCAGGAAAAGCCTTGGTCTTTGAGGAGAACAAGCAGGAACCAAAACTAACTTGAAACCTCTCTGCCAGACAGCACCCCTTCAGGACTCTCCACGATGAAAGTGTTGCACTCAGCACCCACCTGGCACCCCCACCCAGCATGTACACAACACCCAGCTGAGCGCGAATCCTGCACACGGGCGGAAGGCAGGGGGTGGGCAGCCAATTTCAGCTGCATCCCCAGCTGTGCTATATCTGGGTGCTCATCCCGAACCCCGAATGTCCAAGGCAGTTCTGCTAGACCTTCTCCCAACTGGGCCTCCTCCCGCTGCTGAAAAAACCCAACAACAACCCTGAACGTGCTCCCAAAGACTTTGGTTTTTCACATCTGGCTAACACAAGAGATTACCCAACGGCTGGATTCGGGAAAGCTGTTACCCCAAGGGTGATGGTCACGATGGTGGCGGTAGTGACAGCCACAGTCGCCAGCACTGAGCGAGCACTAGCTGTCCCCCAGGCACGGTGCGACGTGCTTTGCTGACATCACCTCATTCAACCCTCGCCGCCACCCATCAGGTAGCAACTGTTATTATGCCCATTTACAGGTCAGAAAACTGAGGCACCGAGGAGCTTAAGGAACATCTGTAGAGACGCCGGCGTCAGAACCGGGGAGAAAGCAGGTGGAAACGTGATGGGCAACGTGGGGCTGTGGGTCAGTGCGTGGGTGGTCTGGGTCTAACATGGGACCCCGTGGGAAGACCCCCGAGTGTGCTCCCAGCCACACTGCCTCAGCCACCTTGTAGCTCTTGGGTTAAGCATTACCCTCTGATGTCCTTCTCCGCTGGTGTGGAGTGTGTGGTCAGACCCCGGGGCCGGGGGGCCTGGGTTCTGGAGAGAAGGTCTGGAGGGGAGGGCTGCAGGCAGAGCTGGGGACTGGTGAGCTGGAGGCCCTGGTTCTTTTTTTTTTTTTTAAGTGTGGGAAGGACTCACCCAATACAAACACAAACGCAGATGTGAAGGTACATAAGCAACTTGATAAGAGTATTGTCACAGGAATTAGGACATGATCATGAGGACAGTTTGGAATTCATAAATAAGGCCTTCTTAGAGGATATCAACTCTAGCCCCAGTTTGACTGATCGTTAAAGCATAAGGCTGAGCTAATCCAGAATATCTGCATTCCAAATATTTGACACTAGAATTAACCCTGAACACCCTGCGAATCAACGCTTTTATTTTTTTATTTTTCTTTTTTCCAGTTTGAGTGAGATAAAATTGTATTAGTTTCACACTGTGTAAGTTTAACGTGCCCACAGTGATGTGATATATGGATATATTGCAAAATGACTATGACAATAGGTTTAGTTAATATCCATCACCTTACATAGCTGCATATTTATTTTCTTGTGGTGAGAACTTTCGAGAGTTACTCTCTTACTAACTTTCAAATACAAAATATGGTCGTAGTAACTGCAGTTACCGTGATGTACTTTATATCCCCAGGGCTTAATTTATTTTATAACTGGAAGTTTGCCCCTTTTGACCACCTTCGCCCAAACCTCCCCTGACCCCACCCCAGCCTCTGGTAACCACGATCTGTCCCATGTTTCTATGAGTTCTGTTTTTTCTTTCTTTCTTTCTTTCTTTTTTTTTTCAGATTCCATCTATAAGTGAGACCATGCAGTATTTGTCTTTCTCTGTGTGACTTTCTCCGCTGGGCCCTAGTTCTGAGAGGAGCTGTGGGCACCTTTGGAGTGAGGCCGGGAAGGAGGAGGGTGTATCTAAGCCAGAGCCGGGTTTTGTCTTAGATTGGGTAGGAGTGCATAGGAAAAAAATGCAGGGGTGGGGGAGGGGGAAGCATGAGGAACTTTCTGGAAATCTGTGCCTTTTGCCTTCTTTCTGAACTTCCCTTCTCCTCCCCTCACCCCTCCTCCCACCCAGAACCAGGATCCAATTTCCTCTTTTTTCAAAATACAACTCAAAACAGATTTAATCTCTGGGGATTGTTCTGAGAAGGAAACCTGTAGGGGCAAGTTGTCTCTGAACTTGCAAGAGAAATATATGTATCTCAAGAGTCTGAAAATACAAAGTCCATTGAGCATGTGAAGCCACTTGACTCTCTTGGCTGCTGGCCACCTGTGTCCTGCCTGCAGTAGACATCAGCAAGGGCCCTGTCTCGGGGTTGGTGGATCTCTCCTGCCCCCACCCCATGGGGACTTTTCAGAAAAAGCCACAGGGCAACTCTAAATCTGGTGAGGGACCAGCCCCTGTGACCCATGGTGGAGGCTAAGATTGCAGATTCCTGGGCCTCCTTCCAGCACGATACGCTGGAATCTTCTAGAAGCCCCTGGGGATTCTGCTGCAGACAACCAGAGCAAGTCCTCTCTGAGCAACTTGGTCCGCTAGCCAGTGGCCCTGTTCGCTCTGGTCAGTGCTGGGGGCCTCTCTTACACACTGCTTCAGAGACCGGCCTCTGCTATGGAACTTTTGAGCTCTTGAGAACTGCCACCTGAGGATGTTTCAGTCATTCTGAAGTGAGGTCATATGTGATGGGATGGGTGTTGTTCAGGGTGTGAAACATGTGACTCCCTCTGGTGCCAGGTGTAGTGAGGGCACAGGGTGACACAGTAGGACATCCTGGGGTCACCTGACATGTGTTGTCCCAGCCCGTACTTGAGTGGTATGGGAATGATGCTCCCTGAACTCTTTCCTCCCATCACTCATGGCACAGAGTGAAACAGATGGTCCCGCAGAAAACCTGGGCCTTCTAGCCCTCTGGGACACACCGTCTCCAATCCACCATGGGCCCCCTACTTGTGTCTGTGGCCACCCTACTAGAAGCCACCAGGCCAGTATTTCCAAAACTGTCTTCTAGCAACATTAGTATGTCAAGGAATGTAATAGAGCATCCTCCCACAAACATACAAAACTAGCAATATTTTCTTTTAAAATGTATTTGAAAAAAAATATGCGTATGAAGAGTGATAAAACTATGAATGCACTTATCATCATATGATATCGACCAGTACACTGGGGTGCTCTCACCAGAGCACTGGTGCATTGACCAGTACAAAATGGGGTGCTCTACTCGGAGATGCCAGGAATTCACACTGGGGCTTGCTCATCACAATATGCCATGCTGGATGGGGAGAACTTTGAGGACAAGAGTCAGGATGTGTGTCCTCTCCTATGTTGGTGGACTGTTACATTGGGGGCCCCCCCCACATGGGCTTGGGCATGTGACTTGCTTTGGCCCATGTGGCATTAGAAACATGATGCAAGCATAGATCTGACCAGTGCTTGCTTCTCCTCTTGGGGCTTGTTCTCTTGGAACACTCTTGGGGAAGCTAGCCACCCAGTTGTAAAGAAGTGTGGGTAGACAGGTGAATGATGGGACAGCACTTGGAGAAAGAGCAGCCTCGTGGAGGAGCTAAGGCACCAGATGCTTTAGTAGGTCTTCTTGAATTTTCCAGCCTAGCCCAGCTGAGAAGAACCACCCTGCTGAGCCCGGCCCAAATTCCTGACCCACAAAATCATGAGAAATAAATAAACTGTTTGGGTTTTAAGCCACTAAGTTTTGGGGTGGTTTGTTACATGGCAATAGATAACTGAGATGCTTATAGTAGGTGTGTAATAAATGGGTATGGAATGAGTGAATGGCAAATCACAGTGTTGGCTCTGATGCTAATCCCTTATGCTGGTCCTGCATACTCATGAAACCTTGATCACGTGTACCATCTGGTGCGATTCCTGGGATGATTAATTATACGTGTCAGTTTGACTGGGGGCCATGGAGTCCCCAGATGGTTGGTCAAACATTATTCTGGGTGTTTCTGTGAAAGTATTTTTGAATGAAATGGACATTTAAATTGGTAGACCAGTAAAGTAGATTGCCCTCCATAGTGTGGGGGTGGGCCTCATCCAATCAGTGGAAGACCTGCATAGAACCAAAAGCTGACCTTCCCCAGAGGAGGAGAGAATTCTGCCTGACAGCTTTGGAACTGGGACATTGGCTTTTCCTGCTTCTACACCAGCCTGCTGGCCTTCAAACTTGAACTAGGACATCAGCTCTGCAGATTCTGGTCTTGCTAGTCTCTCTATAAGTGGATTCCTTATAATAAATCTCTTTATCTATCTATCATCTATCTGTCTATCATCTATCTATCTATCTATCTATCTATCTATCTATCTATCTATCTATCCTATTGGTTTTGGGTTTTTTTGAAGAATCGTGAAAAGTACAGATGATGGTAGCAAGAAAGGTTGCTGCTATAACAAATAGCTACAAATGTGGACATGGCTTTGGAACTGGATAATAAGGAGAGGCTGAAAGAATTTTGAGGTGCATGCTAGAAAAATCCTAATCACCTTGAAGGGACTTTTGGTGGGAATATGGACATCAAAGGCCATACTGGCGAGGGCTTAGGAAGGGGAAAAACTGCAGAGAATACAGCATTGTGGTAACTAGCATGTTGGTGGAATATGAATAGCAGAGGTGCTTCCAGTAGGATCTCAGGTGGAAATGATCAAGGTGCTATGGGAAGCGGAAGGAAAGGCAATCCTTGTTATAAAGTAGCAAAGGATTTGGCTGACTTGTGTTCTAGTGTTTTGTAGAAGGTAGATCTTGTGAGTGTCAGCGTTGGATATTTAGCAGAGCATTTTTTCTAAGCAAAGTGAGAAGGGCGGCCTGGTCCCTCTTTATTGCTTATAGTAAAATGTGAGGGGGGGGAGGTCGGTGGAGGAATTGAAAGAATTTTTTCAGCAAAAGGAAACCAGAACTTGAAGATTTGGAAAATGCTCAGCCTATCCATATTTCAAAACACGAGAAAGTGTGTTCTGGAGAAAACACCAAGGATGTGGCTGGATGGTCATTCTGTAAAGATGACCCATGAATTAATCAGCCCCCGCTGAAGCCAGGGATGGAGTTGGGACTATAGCAGCAGAGACACCAGCAGTGGGGACCGAAGGGACCAGAGAAGATGGAATGGAGGAAGCCTCTCGGATGTCTGGATCTACAGGTTAGGGCGGTAGAGGATCCAGCCTCAAACATGGGTGTCCTTCAGGAAGAGGGAAAAGTGAGCATGAAGGTGATTCAGAGATCTGCAGAGCTGTCACTAGGCTCAGGGGATGCCGTTGTCTGTCCTGGCCCCTCCTCAGGGGCAGGGGGCCAGGACGCCAGCCCAGAGCTGAGGGGCCAGGGCCACCGCAGAGGGCCCTGGGGGTGATCCTGCCGCCCCAGGGGGCCCAGAGGGCAGAACGCTGAGCTAAACAAGGTTGACCTGGAGCCTTTAGATCAAATGGAACTTGCCTTGTTGTTTTGGAATTGCTTGGAAATCTTACCCCTTCCTTCTTCCCAATTGCTCCCTTTTGGATGGGAATGTCTGTCTACTACGCCCATCCCGCCGTTGTGATCTGGAAGCACGGAACGTGTCTGGTCTCATAGGCTTGCCACTGGAGAGGAATTCTGCTTCAGGATGAATCATACCTCCAGCCTCACCCATACCTGATTTAGATGACATTCAGGGAGACTTTGGACTTGATGACGGATGGGTCGACTTTGGGGCTGTTGGAATGGGGTGAATGTATTTTGCCTGTGAGAATGATGTGAATTTGGGGGGCTAGATGGCAGAATGTTATGGACTGAATTGTGTCCCCCTAAATGTTGAAGACTTAACCGACCATGGGACTGTTTTTGAGACGGGGCCTTGAAGGAGATAATTAAGGTTAAACGGGGTCACAAGGGTGGGTCTTCTCTAACAGTACTGGTGTCTTTATAAGAAAAGGCAACAGGGTGCACACAGACAAGGCCATGTGAGGGCCCAGCAAGAAGGTGCATCTGCAAGCCGAGGAGATAGGTCTCACCAGAAACCACATCTGCTGGCACCTTGACTTGGGCCTTCCAGCCTCTAGAACACGACAAAATACATTTCTGTTGGCTAAGCCACCCAGTCTGCGGTCTTTTGCTATGGCAGCCTGAGCAGATGAATACAATTCCTCACAACATTGGTGAGCAAGGAGCACACCAATCCAAGGCACACTTGGATTTCAAGTTCAGCTTTCACGGCTTGACTCACTGGGCCAATATTGAAGTTCTACTATGGGTCAGGCACGGTGCAGGCGCCGGTTTCAATGGTGAGCAAAATGGTGACAGTTCCTGTCCTCATGCAACTTAAAGTCATGGAAGGGAGACCCATGTTCACCAAATAACGACTCAAATGGACAGAAAATAATAACGGTGTTGAGGGCTATAGGGGGAGGTCATCTCTTGAAGGAGGTCAGGGACAAGTTTTCGAAGAAGTGACACCAGACCTGAGATATGAAGGGTGATCAGGAGTAAACTAGGTGAAGTGGGGAAGGAAGAGTGTTGAACGTAGAAGGAACAGCATGCGCAAAGGCGGTTCCCACCAAGGAGGGAGTTGGTGAGCGTTCCGGGAACTCGGAGAAGTCTGCACTGACTGGAATGGAGAGGAGATGGGCAGGGGGATGGCGTTCAAGATGAGGCTGGATCTCTCAAGCTGGCTGGACCATGGCAAGGCTTTGTCATAAGAGCAGTAGGCAGCCACCGAGCTCTCCTAACCTGGGATTTGGCATGGTCAGATTTGCATTTCCAGAAGATGCTGGTGGCTGCCGCATGGAGGATGAGCTGCATGGAGACCACTGAGGGGGTTAACGCAGGAGTCCAGGAGAGGCATGCAGAGGGCTTGGACCAGACTGGTGGCTATAGACACGGAGGGAAGGGCTGGATTGGGCAGCTATTAGAGGGGGTAAAATAACTGGGCTTTGGGAGATGTGGGTGAGGGAAGAGTCAGCCAGGACCTGAGTTCTCAGAGTTGAGCTCCTCGGTGGGTAGTGGTGCTACCCACGAGGGAGAGAAGATGAGAAGGACCAAGTCAGGAGTGGGGGCAACCACCTAACTAACCGGGTGAACTTGGGGAGGTTACTTTGAAACCTCTGCATGCCTCAGTTTCCTTACTTCAGTACTAAACGTGAGGTGATGTATGTAGAACCCAGCTCAGAGTAGCTGCTCCTGCAGATCGGGCCTTCCCACCTTTCCCTCTGTGAGGTGGCATGGCCAGATGCCATTGTTCCCATTCTAAGGATGAGGAAGCTGAATCTCTGTAAGGCTGGAGTCTCGCCCAAAGTCACACACCGTTGGAACCAGGCTCACAGAGAGGTCGTGGGAAGAGTCTTCCCTCTGCCAGGCTGCCTTTTAACAGCAGGGCGCAGATCCCCAGAGCAGAAGGCGTTCACTCCTCAGCCGCTCAGTCATCACTGGAGGCCTGGGAGGGGGAGGGAAGAGAGGACAAAGTTCAGGTGGGAAATGCAGTGGGGGGAGGCGACAAGGGAGCGCTGGCGTGAGGGCAGGCCCCCAGTCCCTAGAGAGACAGGCAGTTAAACACTAAATTCATACAGGAGCCAACTTCCAACACGCGGGATGTTCACAAGGTTTAGTTTTTACTCACATAAAGTCCAAGATGGCTGCTCTGATTGGCAGGCAGCCTCAGTCCAAGGGGAAATCTGGGCACCCAGGCTCCTTCTAATCCCAGGGCCCTGCCATCTCCTAGGCCACATGGTCACGGCAGCAGGGGAAAGAGAGGTGGATGAGGCACATCTGCTTCTTACTGTCCTCAGCCCCCATTGCTTCTGCTCACACTCATTGGCCACCCTTGATGACAAAGGAGGTGGAAATGTAGTCCAGCTGGGTGCCCAAGAAGAGAAGGAGATGAGTTTGGTGACCAGCTACTCAGGCCTGTGATAGTAGGTCAGGGCTAAGCTTGGTCGGGAGCACCCAGGCTCTGCTGGAATTTCCCCCCCACAGGACAGGAGAGGACCGGCCCCAGGGGGAAGTAAGTTGAAGGAGCCAGGCTTGATCCCCACGCACTGGCTGACCGTTGGCAAGGTCAAGGGCTACGGAAACAGCCTCTAGCCAAGACCAATGGGAAACTTGTCCTGAGTGCCTCAGGAGAGCAGGCTGTGAAGAGTTAGCGACCAAAACCCCCTGGACCGCACCTACCACAGCATCTGTGGGCTGGAAGAGAGAGGAGCATTGTGAACTTTAATTGGGTCGCCTAGATGGGGGAAGCCTCCCTGAGAAGGGACATTTGGGCAAAGACGAAAAGATGCTGAATCATAAGGACACCTGTAGGAGGGCAACGGGAGCAGCAAGTCCCAAAGTCCTGTGGTAGGAACAGGCCTGCGGTGTTGAGGACCCCACTGCAGTAATCTAGGCCCAAGATGATGGTGGTGACAGGGAGTGCGGGCAAGGGGAGAAGTGGTTAGATGCTTGATCTATTTTGTATGTTTATCCTTCCTTACCTCACCTCCTTCCTTTTTTAGTTTTCTCATGAAGACACACTGAGGTGTTTCCACATCTGGGCCCTCTTCTAGACTGTAAACCCTTTGAGGGCAAGGCCTGGGCCTGTCTTCTCTCCTTACCCTCACACCTGGCCCGGGGAGGGCCCCCTGGCCGCGCCTGGCAAACAAGTCTGTGGAGAGACTGCACGTCCTCCTGAGTCATCAGATTTCATGGGGCTGAGCTGAAGCCCTGCTTGTCAGCATATTGCTCACTGATGTGGAAAGCTTTCCTGTGGTCTAGACACTCCTGACTCCAGTCTAAAGAGACCTTCTAAAGAAGGTCAGTGTATCCAGTGGAAGGAGATGGGGCTTTCCTCCCTCCTGAGCTCATAGGGCTACCTGCTGGGAAGACAGCTTCACAGCTTCTCTTTGGTCCTGGATGTTGCCTCCTGCTGGTTTCCCAGGAAGTGACAGGAGGCACAGAGGGCTGCGCCCAGCAGGGATCCTGGGCCCCAAGCAGCCTGGCCCTGTGCTTCCAAAAGCTGGGCTCTGCACCACTCGCTCACTGGCTTGCAGGGGGGGTACCCAGCGGCTTTTGGGGGGGTGCCTCGAGCTTGGTCGTGGGGTGCTCTTTCCCCACTGCCCCGCAGGCTTTGTTTAAGCTGGGCCCTTCTCTGCAACACCCCTGGCCCCCCCCGACTTGTACAGGAACCTGGCTACAACTGACGTTAATAACCCAGCAGGCTCTGGATTTGAGAGGGCTTCGAGAAGCCCTACGGCCTCAAATTCAGTGTGTTGCTGCAGGCTTCCGGCTTTCTCCAGAATCGCATTCTGAGAGTCATGTGTTTCCTGTGCTCTCATGCCACAAATTAACTGCCTTTTCACTTTTCCCACAAGTTTCACCTCTCATCCTGTGTGGCAGGGGACCATGGTGTAGCGGTTACAAAACCTGTGAGCTCTGGAACCAGACAGACTCGAGTGGGCATCACAGCTCCTGCTCTTCCTAGCAAAGCCCTCTGAGCCTCAGTTTATTCATCTGTAAAATGAGCACAGTCACGGTATCTCCCCAGGAGCTCGGCTGTGAAGATTAACTGGGGTAGTGACCTGATGCCTAGACCCACGATATATGCAAGCTATAATCGTAACTCAAAGTGAGGCGGGGCTCAGGGCTGGCCAGCATCCCCGCCGGCTCTGAATCTTGCTCCTCTTTCCACCAGCCTCTTGGTCCAGTTCCACGTCAGGCCAGAGCAAACTGAGAAAGCCGTGCATGTCCTGGGCCTTTGGGGGAGTCTGTGAATAGCTGAGCCCGTGAATGATACCTCTGCAGGTGCCAGAACCCCACAGCCCCACCCTCGCCCCGCGCCAGAGCGCTGCCTGCCAGACCCTTGTCAGCGGTTACAACCAACAACTGCCTCCCGCTGCCCGAGTTTTATCAAAAGCTCAGTTGAGAGACGTAAAGTTCATGGGGGTTATTTAAAGGCCATGCATTCCATCCATTCTTCCAGATGAGACTTATCCCTGAAGCGAGTCGGGCTCTCAGGAAGCTGAGCTGCTCTTGGACCACATGATTTAGCCGCCACAAAATCTTTATTCCGTCCCTCCCTGATGATGGGGCTTTAAGGAAAAATGGCTGGAGGAGGCCGGCTGTCGAATTTATTTTGGGATGCTGCTATTGTTAGTGCTTGCTGCCCCAGGCAGTGCTCTCTGTAAGACCTAGAGGGAAATATATTTTAGGCTCCAGTTCCTGGCAAAGTGCCGCATCTTCAGAGGAATCAGTGGGCTTCTGACCTCTGGGCAACGGGACTCGTGAAACTGACCCCCATTCTCATTTTACTTGTGCTGCCGGGAAGCTCAGATTCGGGGCTCAGCTTGAAGAACACTCGAGGATCTCTTGACCTGTGACACAAGGAGATGACTTCTTTCCAGATGCTGAGTTCTAACAGACAGGATTGTTAGGAGTTATTATTTTGTCTGTATCTCGTCAATTGCATCAGGGCTCCGGTGGGACCAGGGTGGGAGTGTCTATTCTGGAAAGCAACGGATGGAGAGCTGGCCGGGGTGGGTGGGAGAAGCACCAGGGAGGAGGACACGAAGGGGAGGAAATGGCACAAGGTTGGCGGCGGGGGGGACGTGTCCCTTTCTAGGCCACTGTGGAGGTGAGGGAGGTCTGGCCTCCCTGAACCAGAGGGTTAGAAGAGAGATTTTTCCATGACTTTAAGAAGAGAACTGCAGCCCTTGCTCAATTTGAACTTCTCCCTGCGGCCCGCTCTGGCTTTCTGGGTATTTCTGTGATGTTGTGAAACACCGAAACTTGCAGTGTCTCCTTTCTCTTCCTCTTCCCCCCCCCCCCCCCCCCCCCGACCCCAGGCCCTGCCACCGTCTTTTCCCTTTCCCTTCCTCGTGCCCTCCAGCGACCACTGCCCTCCGTCCCTCCGGTCCCTCCCGTCCCTCCGCGGGCCCTATTGTGGCTGTGCGGCAGGAGCAAACAGAGGAGGTGAGCGCTTCGGCCCCTGCAGGAAGGTGAACACCGACTGAATGCTCTACTCCGAGCCACACATTTAGGAACCAACGTGACCGCCATTTATCTGGCGCTGGTGGCACATTTCCTGCGCTGTCCTGGCCAGGCCCCCTCACCACCCGTTTGTCTGTCTACCCGGGGCAGGCTTCTCAGCCCCCGCACTATTGATATCGGGGGGCCAGACACTTCTTTGCTGTGGGGCCCATCCTGTGCCTTGTAGGGTAGTTTGCAGCATCCTTGGCTTCTACCCACTGGATGCCAGGAGGACCCCCCCCCCCCATGACGATCAAAAAGGTCTCCAGACATTGCCAAATGTTCCCTGGTGGAGGTGTCGGGGCACCGTCCCCAGGCTGGGAACAGCTGTCCCTTCTGCCATTCCTCACTGACATCGGTCCCGAACAGAAACCTGTCTGGCGTCGGAACCGGGTCTCCAGTTTGTGTTTCTTCTTGCAGCTCTGTTCACCGCCTGCTCACCTTCCGTGCCCGCTTTTCTCTTGGGGTTACCATCTGCTTCCGACTAGTGGAGGGCAGCCCTCGTGCGTTCTAGATATCAGTGCCACGTTGGTCCGGGCTTGTGCGGCCTTCTCCCTTTCTGTCGGCCGTCACCGAGCAGGTGAGGACCCGCAGGCCCAGAGGGTACGATGCTAGCGTGTGGCAGAGCCAGGACCCTAGCCCAGGCCTCTGGCCCCGGAGCCCAGGCTCTCGACCCCTGGCCTCCAGCCATGACCCTTCCTTCCAAATATGCCTCTGCAGGAAGGCAGACAAGATCAGGCACTAAAGCCCAGAGAGGGGAGTGGGGCGGCTCCCTGGAGGTCACGCAGCACCACCTGGATCACTTTGATGGGATGCCGGGTGTCTTGGGAGTTGGATTTGGCCTTTATTCTGGTCTAGAAATGCCCAAGTGATGTTGCTTAAACGTCTGGCAGGAGCCTCTGGCTCTGGTGAGTGGAGGAGGCGCAGGGAGGGCCCTTTGCGAGCCCTGCCCAGGGAGAGGATGTGCAGGGCTCACAGACTCGGAATGGGCCGATTTCTGGCCGTGCACTTTCTGTCCTGGGACTCTATGGGCAGTGATGCCCTCCGTGCCCTGGGCGCTGGCGGAAGAGCACTTCTTACCAGGCCCAGCGGATGATTGATGAAGGGGGAACAGGGGGCACCATGGAGGGGCTTTGTTCCCTAAATGCCATTCACATGACTCTCTGACCTCAGGCTCTTCCCCTTTCTCTTGTCTTTTTCTCCTTCACTGCATTCGGCTCTGCTACAGTTTCCCTTCTCTGTTTTTCTTTTCTCAATCCACACAAAGCCCTCAGAGGGCTAGAGCGGCCCCCCGGGCCTCCTGCCTCTGGCTGAGGTTGGTTTCCAGTTTCTGGGCTGCGGTCCTGGGGCCGTGTGCCCTGGAGTGCGTGGGGAGGCCTCGAGGGCCTGGGAGGGAGCCGGCAGGCACTTCTGGCTTAAAGCCTCATCTTCAGTTTCTAGAAGACTTGTCCGCAATGGTTCTAAACTCTGACTGCTCAGTCAGAATCACCTGGGTAACTTTCCAAACAGATGGATAACCAGGCCCCGACCTGAGATTCTGATCTCGTTGTTTTGGAGTGTGGCCTGGGGATTGATAGGATGTAAAATCTCCCCAGATGATTCTGATACCAATCAGAGTGGCCAGGAGTGAAAGCCAGCCACTGTTACTGAGGGCCGAGTGTCACAGAGAGAACAGGGGATGCAGTTTAGGAGAGCTGGGTCTGGGTCAGACAGCCCTCGGCTAGCCGTGTGTCCCTGGGCAAAGCCCCTTCTCTCTCGGGCAGGAGCACCCCATGGAGAGATGACAGATCGGTGGAATTTTAGACTCGGAAGGGTCCTGGAAAACCGGCCAATCCATCCCTTCGTTCTAGAAACCTGAAGCCTGTGTGTGTGGACGTGTGTGGGCGGTGTGTAAGTGGACAGCCCGGGGTCGCACAGGGCTCCGCAGGGTCAGGCCTGCAGGCCAGGCTTTGGGCTGTCTCCTCCTCTGCCGGGCCCCTCAGGGAGTTCTCTCTAGATTAGACCGTTGGGGAAATTGTGTCCCTGGGAGCAAGTACCAGGGGGTCTCCCCACTGTTTACTGGGGGAGGAGGCTGGCCTTCCAGAGCCTGGGAGGGGGGAAGCTATGGCTAGAGCCAAAGGGTGTTGCTCTCAGTCTCGATCTGCAAGAGAACTTTTGCAGAGCTGCTGACTTCTTGCAGCTGTTTTACAGGGCCTGTGGACTGAAAGGGGAAGTTTGGCTGCATTTAGAAAGTTGTCCACAAAGAGGAATGGCGGGGGTGGGGGTGAGGAGGGTGGCTGGGTTGCAGAGCACAAGGAGGAGGAAGGTGGGTGATCTGGGAGAGATGCCAGCAGGGGCCTGAAGACAAGGGTTTGATTTGGGCCCACATGTTGTCACTTTGGAAGCTCTTGGGGTTGAGGGGGGGGATTGGGGGTAAAGCGAAGGAGACAGAAAAAGAAAAAAAAAGAAAAGGAGGGGGCGGGGAGAATGAGTTCCCAGCCTGGCTCTTTCTTGGATTGGAAGCAAACACTGAGTGTGCTGGGAGCATGGCCAGTCCTGCCCCAAAGGCCTAGCGAGTGGTTTCCTCTAAAGGGGTACAGGGAGATGGTGAGAGGTGCAGAGACAGAAGGAGAAGCTTTGTCAAGATGGCCCAGCCCCACAGTGGGGGATGTTGAAGGAAGAGCTCCCCACTCCCCACAAGGTGCACAGAGATCTCTCTGGGCAGCTTGAGCTGTTCTGTCCCTAAGGCCAGGAATGCATCTAACCCTTCTCTGGACTGACCTGGGGCTCAGGCCCTGGGATAGCAGCAGGAACAATACACCCCAAGGCTCCTAGCCGCGGGGTTGTACTTCTGGAAGGGTTCCACAGACCCGACTGAAGATGCCAATGCTCAGTTTTCTGTTCCTGCTAGCAGTCCCCCTGCCCCGTAACGAGTGTCCTGGCCCCAGGTACCAGGGAGAAAAATGGAGCTCCTGACGACCATTCTGGTCACCCTCTCTCTGCCCCCACCAAGCCCACTGTTCCCCCTCACTCTCCGGGTGAGCACCGGGTGCTACACTCTGCTGCCCCCATACTGAGCCTCGTCCATATGTGTATGTGAGGACGGAGTCAGGGGAGGGGGTGGGAGGGCTACCACTTTGGTCCCAAGGTCTCTTACAGAAGGTTGTGCCCCCTCTGGAAATGTGCTGAGCAAAGCTTCTTGTCCCAAGGGACTCCACCCAACGGGACCATGAGAGAGGACTCAGCAGCAGAGACTAGCTGTCCTAACACTGACCGTGTCACACGGGCCACAGAGACGGTACCACTGCCCTTCTCAGGGACACGGTAGAGTCAGCGACCAGAGGGACCTGCTCTGAGGATGGGCAGAGAGGGGAGCCGTTGGGGGCTGCCTAGGTCACAGGGTCCCCTGGGGAAACTCTGCTGCCCTGACGGTGAGCATCCGAGGCCAGAAGTACAACTCTCAAAGGAGCTTGCTCAGGATGCCCTTGGCACGGCAGGCAAGTCGACTCAGCTCAACAAGACTCTGTGTTTAGTGAGTGTTTAATGGGTGTCTACTGAGCACCAAATTTGGGCCATCCGCTGTGCTAAGTGCTGGGGATGTATGAGAGGGCAAACCAGACATAGTCCCTGGCACAGGCACCTGAGAAGGGCCCATGTGGGTCTGTGTTCCTGCCAAGCCCGTGAGGGTACCCATGGGGGGAAGGGGGAGGAGGCCGGCCCTTCCCCGTGCGATCTCAGTGGAGAGAAGAGACGAGATTCACAGAGAACCAGGTACCATTTAGGCAGATACATTCCTGGCTCTGCTGACCACACGTTGCAGTGGACATGGCCAGGTTCAGGCTGTGTATGTCTGTAAGTGCTCTGAGTGGACCCTACGAGCAGCCCCACTGGGGCTGAGGCACTTTCCAAGCTTTGTGGAAGGATGGAAGAATCTGATTAGGGCGGCCTGACTGCTAACCTTGAAAAAAAATCACATGAGTGTGCCGGCCTGGGAAGTCTGTGTGGACTCGACCATCTTTCCTGGTTCCTTCTTTCCATTGGCCGGCCCCTCACTTTCTCCTTCTCCCATTTCACTCAGAGCTAGAAACCTTCCATGGCAAATGGGCGGACGCCAGGTTTGGTTGAATGCTTACCGTTCACAAAGGCCGGTGCTAGCTGCAGTAGGATTATAGACAGCACAGGCCTTACCCTTAAGGACTTTTCAAACCAACTTGGATTCACAAACTGCTATAACAGAAGATAGTGAAGGCTGCTCGTAATGCGCCTGCGTGGGAGGAGGGGCCCACAGGAGACTTGACACCCAGTGCTGGGTGTAGAGTTTGGAACATGGGCACTGTGCTGTGTGGGCACACGCATGCGCCGGCACGCACTTCCTGTTGCTTGTTTTTAAATCTCAAACTTCAGAGAAATTATAAGAGTATTACAAGTAATTTCTGTAAGCCTTTTCTAAGATTCACCAATTATTTACATTTTGTGGAATCATTTGAGAACAAGTTAGAGACATTTTTGCTCCTTTGCCCTTAAATACTTCAGTGTGTATTTGAAGGACATTGTTTGATGTCGTGTGGTTCCCTTATGGCTGAGCCTTCCTCTTATTTCCAGATCCCATCGGATCACTCTATACCCTAAATAAAGCTTACTTAATGGCAGACGGCTAGCCTCTTTTTCTGCCTGCTGGCCGTCTGGCCGGTGGGGGCCGCCTCGGTCACAGGGTCCCCCACGGAAGCTCTACTGTGGCTTTGGTGGCCATCCCTGAGTGGAGCTGCAACCAGACAGCTGATCTGTCCCCTTAGAGGCCTGGCCAGGCCTTGGCTGAACGGCTCTCTTCCCCTTCACTTTGTTTTTGAGTTTTCTGTACATTCTCCCGCCCACAGATACGAATGTTGCAGGACACTGGCTTTCTAGTGTGCAGCGCGGCCTGGCGGAAGTGGAGAGAGCTTGGTTGGGCACCCTCTCGGGGCCTTGGGTGCCCTCCTGGGCTCCTCTGCAAATCCAGGGAAGCTTCCTTTCCCTCATTCGCAGGAGGACGCTCTACGGCCTGGTCTGGCTCTGAGGCCCGAGGCCCTGCTCAGGACTGGCAGTCTCAGGCTGAGGGAACATTTTCCAGAGTACAGCCGAGGGACAGAACGTCTCCATGAGATGGGCTGGGATGGGCAGGGCTCTGGAAAGGCCCCTGCTTGTTCTGGGAGCTGTTCAGGATGCTGAGGTTTTGGGACTCCACGGTGGCTCTTCATGACTGCTCCTAGCTTCGGGAGGAGGAATGAACGGGGGCCCGTTTCTTGGGTTTTGGTGGCAAAGGTGAAGCCCAGCACTGCTGAGCTGGGACCAGGCCCTCTGCGGGGCCTGCGGAGGGCACTGAGCTTTGAAGGGGAACACAGCCTAAGGGACTGGGCCCTGGAGTCATGAGAAGCTGCTCACATCCAGTGAGGCTTGGCTGGAGCTCTACCGGCCCTGGGCCTGGACACAAAACCAATGCGATCTCTGGACCTGCATTCAAGCGTGCCTCTGATGGAGCGGGTCGGAGAAACCCCAGTGAACCCACGAAACAGAACATGCTAGGGGCATTTAATGAGGCGGATCTGTCCCACACAAGGAGAAGCCGGGGAAGGGAGAGAACAGAACGGGCCTGCACAGTCAAGAACCGCTCTGGGGAGGAGGGGAAGCCTCCCTTTGCAGCTGCCTCTCCCCTCTGTTCTGCTTTTGCACACAACCAGCAAGCCCAGTCCCAGCCCTGTTCTGTCATCGCGGGCAAGCCAGTTCGCCTCCTTGGGCCTGTTTCCTCCTCTGTGCAATGGGAAGTGGGGCCCTTGCACCATCTCGCTGGGGCAGAGTGAGAGGGGATCCAGTGTGGGTGGGCTTCAGAGGGGCTGGGAGACTTAGGAAAAGAAGCCCCCCTGCCCCCCCAGATTTTGAGAGCCTGCTTCTGCATAGGTGTTGTTTGGAATAAGTTCCCCAGTGGTCCTTGGAGCAGAAGCCAGGTGACTATGGGGTCTTCACATCCCCCCAGTCCCTGACTTCACCCCAGGCTCGGCAGACGGAGACCCAGGCCTTTATTCGTTGACTCATTTTGCCTGTTGTCCCAGAGGCCTGGTACAGGTGGGGACACCCTGGCTTCCCGCCCGCCAGCGACGGCCCCTCCCACTCGGGAGATGTGCCATGCTCAGGGGGGCCTGAATGCACCCCCTTTCTCCTTCCCTAAGAACTAGCCTCAATGCGCCCATTACCATTTCCATGGCGCTCTCCTCCAGGGCCCCATGGAAATCACGAGGCTTTCTGAGGACTTGTGCAGACTGCAGAAAAGACCCCGGGCCCCCTGCCCACCCCGGGGCTCGCTGGCCGGCTCTAATCCCGCTCGCTCGGGGCGCAGAGACAGAGCTCCCTCTCTCCTCGCGGCCTGGCCGCTCACTCTCCCACAGAGCTGACGTTTCTCTGCGGCCCAGCTGGCTGCAGTTTCTAGAAGTAACAATATCCCCGGGGGGAGGAGCGGCGGGGTGAATGGGCGCCTTTGTCCGGGGCCCTGTGAAGCCCCATTAATTATGCGCTGCGGAGCGCGGGCAGCGCGGAGGCCCGGCCCCCGGCGGCTCAAAGGCCCGGGCTTGGGAGCGCGGCCCCGGCTCCGCGCCGCCGCACAAAGGGCCGAGAATGAGAAAACCGCCAATTACCCCGCATTTTGTATTTGCCCTTGTTTCGCTGACACTGTGGACGGCCCTCCCCGGGCGGCTGCACTTTGAGGGTTTTCAAGCCCTTTCTTGGTTACCAGGGGCGACTGGGCAGAGGGCTGGGGGCTGGGGGAGAGCGGGAGACTTGGGTGGGATCGTGGGCGTCTGGGGACGCCTGGGGGGGGGGGGGGGGCCCCGGGGGGGGGGGGAGTCGCCCCTGGGGCCATGCGTCTCCAATCTAACGCTCTGGCCAAAGCTGGAGGCTGTGGAGAATGCAGATTCCAGGGCCTCGCTCCAGAGGACTCCCCGACTCCGTCGGTCTGGGGTGCCCAGGCTGCATTTTAACAGGCAGTGCAGATGATCTGGTTTTTTAAAAAATTAAAGTAGAACAGTGAAGTGTCCAGATCTTACGCGTGCGGGTTCATGCGTTTTGACAAACGTATACATCTGTGTAACCTACATCCTATGATAATAGAGAGCAATTCTATCATTCGAGAAATTTCCATAGATCCTCTTTCCGGCCACCTTCCCCCCTTCCCCGCACCCGTCTCAGGCCCCAAGGGACCAGTTCTGACTTTTATCTTCATGTTAAGTTCCACCTGTTTGGAGACTGTGCTAAGTGGAGTCATATGGCATTCACTCTTGTTTCTGACTTCTCACTCAGCCTAAATGTTTTTGAGTCCACCCATGTTGCCTGCATCAGTAGTTTGGTTTCTTTGTATTTATCCGTTCACCTGTTGCTGGACT
Organism: Phoca vitulina; assembly: GCF_004348235.1. Lineage (NCBI taxonomy): Eukaryota > Metazoa > Chordata > Mammalia > Carnivora > Phocidae > Phoca > Phoca vitulina. The sequence continues at coordinate 337,236 of NW_022589801.1, forward strand.
GCTTCCAGTTTGGGGTTGTTATAAATAAAGCTGCTATGATCATTTTGTGCGAGTCAAGTCCCTTTTGCAGACATATGTTTTATGTCTTTGGGGTAAATCTCTAGGAGTGGATTTGGGGTCATAGGGAAGGGATTTAACTTTAGTGGATACTACCAAACGGCTTTCTAAAGTGGGTATACAATTTTGCATCCCTGCCAACAAAGTCTGAGAGCTCCAGTTGCTCTCCTTCCCAGTCAGCACTTGGTGTTGCCTATCTTTTTTATCTGGGCCCTTCTAGTGAGTGTGTGGTGATAGTTCATGGTAGTTTTCAAGCCAGGTGATTTTAATTGCCGATCTCCAACGACCACACTTGGGGAAAACTCCTGTCTAGTGCAATTCTTGCCCTTGCCTGCAAGTTCCAGCAGGATAAATGACCTCCCCCAAGGCCCATTGCTCGTTGGACAGAAACTGGATGATTACATGGGACTCCTGACTACCAAACAAGTGCTTTCTCCTTGATATGATGCTGTCCCATTGGCTTACATCTAGTGGGCCTGTGCACATGTGTTTCTGAGTGTGTGTGTGTGTGTGAAGTGTGGGTCTTGCTCTGCCCAGGACCATTCAGAATGGATCTGGAAAGGGATGGATCTGGAAGGGGATTTCTTTTCTTTCCTTTTCTCTTTCCTTCTCTTTCTTTCTTTCTTTCTTTCTTTCTTTCTTTCTTTCTTTCTTTCTTTCTTTCTTTCTTCTTTCTCTTTCTTTCTTTTTTTAGGTTTATTTATTTTTTAGTAATCTCTACACCCAATGTGGGGCTCGAACTCGCAAGCACGAGATCAAGAGTCCCATGCTCAGGGCACCTGGGTGGCTCAGTTGTTAAGCATCTGCCTTCGGCTCAGGTCATGATCTCAGGGTCCTGGGATCGAGCCCCACATTGGGCTCCCTGCTCTACAGGAAGCCTGCTTCTCCCTCTCCCACTCCCCCTGCTTGTGTTCCCTCTTGCTGTGTCTCTCTGTCAAATAAATAAAATATTAAAAAAAAAAAAAAAAGAGTCCCATGCTCCTCTGAGTGAGCCAGCCAGGTGCCCCTGGAAGGGCATTTCTGAAGAGTCTCTGCTACCCAAGCAGCAGCATCCATAGGACTCTGGAGCCAAGAGATTGGGCTTGGCCAGGTAGGTGTGGACACATGCACACACAGGCACAAGGGTGGGGTGGTGTCTAGCTGTCCTGACACTTACTTCAAGGGTGCAGACCAATCCTGAGAGTCCCTTTGCTTTAGTCACCCATAGAGAGCCTTAGATATTTTCTGATGAGCACAGAGGAGGTGCTGGGTGACGGGAATGAGGGGGCAGGAGTCCTGGGCTTCCAAAATGCTCCTTTGTAAGCATTCTCCTAAGTGTGGTTTTAAGACCCTCCAGCACCTGGCCTGACCTATCCTTGTAGCCTTGTATCTGGCTGCCTCCATTTCACATATTATACTCCAGTGATATTGGATGCCTACCCATTCATTGTTCACCCTCCACCTTATCAGTACATACCATGGTGATTGTATTCTCCAAAGGTGGCTGCACCAAAATGTATATCCCATCCCACATGCTCTTCTTGCAAGATGATTGACTTTCCTCTCACTGAGCCGGGGAGGGGGGTCTGTTTCCTCTCATTGAATCTGGGCCAGGCAGTTGTGACGGCTCTGGCCAATAGAGTATGGCAGAAGGACTGCTTTGGGATGCTGAGTCATATAACTTCCACCTGGCTCTCTCTCTTTTTGGGGATGCTCACTCCAGGAACCCAGTCACCGTGCTATATAAGAAGCCCACACCAGCCCGCCCGGAGAGACCAATGGGAAAACCACATGGAGAGGCACTGAGGACCCAACCTGCAGTCAGCACCAGCCACCAGATTTGTGAGTGAATGAGCCTTCAGTGATTCCAAAGCCCTGCCATGGATGCTTCCAGCTGAGGCCCCAGATGACCCAGGGCAGAGACGAGCTCTTCCTGCTGTGTCCTGTCCGGATTCCTGACCCGGAGACTCTGCAAACATAATAAAGTGGTTGTTTGATGTATAGCCACGATAACTGGAAGCAGGCAGTACTGGTATTCCTTGTATCCTCTCGATCTTATTTCATAATCCCCTCGACCAGCTCCCGATTCTCAATTTACCTCTTTTCTTTCAGCAGGAGACAGCTTGGATGTCGCCTTGTCTAGGAGCCCCCTGGCCTCCCTCTGAGCTGTGCTGGGATTTCCTCCTCGGCACCCCAAGTATCTGCTTGTTTTTGTCTTCTCTGTGCCATCCTATGACTCCATGTCTGGGTGTCTGCATCCCCCATAAATGGCTTCCTAAGAGCTGGAACAGCATGTATTTTCTCTCTGGACTTCTAAGAGCCTGGCACCGAAACATTTGCTGAAAGATGGCATGTCCCTGAAACAGAGGGAGCGGGGCCTGAATTAAGGAAATCGCTATTCTGCTTCCCACTCCCTGCCCTCCTTTCTTCAGGGCCAGGCCTCGAGCAAGAGAGACAGAAAGGACAAGAGACGGTCCTTTCCTTCCAGAGGATGTCTGCTTAATGAGGGAGAGAGTAATAGAAAGACTAGAAGAGACTAGTGTATGATTAGATGAGATTCACAGTCCTCAGAATGGGGAGAGACCTGCATGGAATGGGGTGGTCAGGGCAGGCTTCCTGGAGGGGGCAAGGCCTTGGATGTAAGAGCAGAGCTCTGAAATGAGTCCTCCTTTGCTAGGACTCTCGGCTGGCTTTCCCCCACCTCCACTCGCCGGGGCCCCAGCAGAAGTGGGGTGTGTGTGTATGTGTGTGTGTGTGTGTGTGTGTGTGTACCTGCGTGCACACGTGCATTGACACTTCTCTCTCCAGGGATAGCGTCTTGAGGACAAGCCCGGTCCTAACCACTTCCTCAGTTTGCTCCTCTCTCCTCCACCTCACCGGAGGAATGGGATAAGTGAAAAGGGGTGAATGCCCTTGCAGCTAGATGAACACCCGACGATACGCGTGGACCTTAAAAGTGTAGTGCTGGCTGAGAAAGCAAGAAACCGAATAAAATCTCCGACACCGTGTCATTTATGTGAACTGGAAATACACAGTGCCTGTTTGGGGGGGGTGCGGTGCGCGTCACTTGCCGGAAGAGCTGTGGAGGTGGGTGACTGTGGCCTCTGGGCTCCGTGGAGGCAGGGGAGCCGGGATGGAGCCATGGCCAGTCCAGCCGTAGAAGCTGCAGGATTTGCAAGCTGTTCTGCTTCGCAAGCCATGGGGCATGTGGAGCCTCAAGGAAAACACATTTCTCAAAATCTACCAAAATCTGCCATCAGCGGTGGCTATTACAGAGGTGGGTTTGAACCCCAAATCGCAGAATGGGAAGCAGCATTAGTACTAAGCATAAGCAGCATTAATACTGAGCATAACCCTACTGGCAGTAAAGGAAAAATGTGATGCTCATTGACAAATGATGCTTTTAAATTTAAATGATTCCCCCAGACAAGGGAGGATCTCTTTAGATAGCAGCCCCAATCAATAAAGCTAAAGATTTACTAGAAAGTCAAGCTAAAAAATGAAGTAAATGTATGATGACTTTTAAGTTCTTATTCGTTTGTGGATATGAGTACCAGCCTTTTACTATAAAGTGCCTCAAAGCTAAAACAACAACAACAACAACCCTAAACTAAAACTAAACTAAAAATTAAACCCTAAACTAAAAATACATGTACACATGTATGCTTTAGAGGAACGCATACAAACACATTACTGTGGTTGCCTTAAGGGGTGGGGTGCACTGGGGTAGTGAGCAAGGATCAGAGGGATAAAATAAAACAAGAGGGGGCCTTTGTGCAGAAGGAACAGTGATGAGAGTATGCCGTTGAGAGAATGATCGCTTAACTTGTGCACCTGAGGTCCAGACAGAAAGAAAAGTCAAAGCCAAAATCACTACTGGAGATGATACTCCCAACTTTAGGATGGCACTCATATCTGCACGGGCAGGGGGAGCAGGAATGTGGGCAAGGATTTAGCTGTAGCTGTAAGGTGTTATTTCTTTTAAAAAAGATAAGGAAATCTGAAGCAAAATAGCAAACCATTAACGTCTGTTGAAACTGGGGAGTGGCTACGTGGGCTTCTGTTCAATTATTATTATTATTATTATTTTAAGTAAGTGCTATGCTCAAGGTGGGGCTTGAACTCATGACCCGAGATCAAGAGTCCCATGCTCTAATGACTGAGCCAGCCAGTAACACTCCGTTTGATTTTATGTATGTATGTGTGTATGCATGTATGTATGCATGTATGTAGGCTCCATGCCCAACATGGAACCCAACACGGGGCTTGAACTCACAACCCTGAGATCAAGACCTGAGCTGAGATCAAGAGTCAGCCGCTTACTGAACCACCCAGGCACCCCCATTCAATTATCTTTAAATGTGTGATAATTTAAAAAAAATTTTTAAGAGGTTGTTGAGCAAGACACTGCAAGATAATTTTGTGACTTTTGCCTAGACTGGTCTCTGAATAGTTTTTTTTAATTTTTTTTTTTAAAGATTTTATTTATTTATTTGAGAGAGAGAGACTGAGAGAGAGAGCACATGAGAGGGGGGAGGGTCGGGAGGGTCAGAGGGAGAAGCAGACTCCCTGCCGAGCAGGGAGCCCGATGCGGGACTCGATCCAGGGACTCCAGGATCATGACCTGAGCCGAAGGCAGTCGCTTAACCAACTGAGCCACCCAGGTGCCCGTCTCTGAATAGTTTTATAATGCTGAATACCTGCTCTGGTCTGCCAGTGACCCAAGTCCCAATAAGGAGAAGAATATGAAGAACTGACTTGAGAAGCTAAAAGCACTCATAAATAAGATCTTTAGTGAATGGAGAGGGTCATTGCCTGCTATGTAGGGAGTGAACGGCCACAGGAATTTTTTTCTGAATGGTTGGATTGATCAGCCATTGACTGCCTTGGGGATGGCAAATCCTAGCTAGTCATTGTACAGAACTTCTACAAGCGACTCTGGGAGGGCTGCCTGGCTCAAAGTTAAGAGCCTGGGCTCTGGGAACCCCCTAATACAGTGAGGAGCTCAGCAACTCTATCTATGGTATAGACTATTCTCAATGATTCTTCCCACCCCTGGCCACAGCTGATGGGTATGGAGGGAACAGCTAAATCCAGCTGGATCAATCAGATTCTTTCTGTCAAGATTCTGGGATTTTGAACCAAGAGGTAGAGACTGGCCGCTGTGGGGATGGGGCTGCTTTAATGGAAGTGTTCTAAGGAGGTGGTTCATTGACTCCAGATGCTTAGGTCCTTGGAACTGTCCTGCCTCTGGCCTTTCCTGAGGCTAAGTTGTTCAATCCTTTCTTGAAATTTAATAAATTTATTATTTTTATTTGCCAGGGTTGATTTCTATCACTTGTCCTATGGAGTAGGTTAATATAATATTTTATTATATCTTCCAGCTGTCCCCTAGTTCTGCTTCTAATACATATGGTATCTTTGTTACGTTAGAAAAAGGTGTCCCTCTGGACAGACAAATTAGAAAAAGCTGTTGTTTCCTCCAGGCAGACACAGTCCCTCACCAAGGGGAAATGTTGGGCCAGTGGAATGTGGGGCTGGGTAACAAGGCCGCTTGGTGCAGTGCACAGACTACATTACCATTCATGGCAGCCCTACCTGCCCACCATTTGTATCCTGGCTGATTTGTCCTCTGCACCAAGGTGTCATTCAGAATATGAAGCATTACTTCAGATAAGATTTATTGGAAATGTGGGTCAATCATGCAAGCCCTATTTAGGACTTTAATGCTCGTGACCAAAAATATAATTTTTAATCTTGGTGTGTTGAAATCTGTAGAAAGTCAAGCCTTAAAGGAAATTTAAGAAAACTCCGTGGCCTGGTAAAGTCAACAGAAGCCTCATCTTCTTTGATGAGCGATCTGCAGGTTTCCACCAAACAGCTCGGCAGACATTCTTGAAATGTCAAGGGGCACTCCTCTTTCCCCCATGGGAACACACTTAGCAAGATCAAGTGCACAAGAGTGAGTAGACAAGGAGGTGTCTAGAGCTGTGGTGAGAGTGACATGGGAACCACACCAAGGCACTGGTGGCCACGGGGAAGCCAGCCATCACAGGGAGGAGAAAATGCCTTGAGAAGAGGCTGCTCCAGCTCTGATTGGTTCATTCATTTTACATCCGGCAGCCCCTGTGTCTAATACGAGTCCCACTCCCCTTCTGAGAGCAAGCTGAGTATAGAGAAGCAAGTCAGGAGCTTTCCCAGGACAGAGCACCTACCCACTCCTGGAGCCTGCACCATCAGCTGCCATGTCTACCAGTACTGCAGGCGGTGTAGACTAGTTAAGGATGTGAGTCTGGAATCAGAATGCCTGGGTTCAAACCTCAACTCTGTCACTTTCCAGCTGTGTGGCCTTAGACATGTTACTCAACCTCTTGATGATGGTTTCAAAACATGTCCATAATCCTTTGATTCTCCTCCCCTTGCTCCCGTCACTGGAGTCTACGTCCCTGCCCCTTGAACCTGGGTAGAGATTTGGGAGTGCCTCGACAAACAGACTGCAGCAAAAGTGACACATGTAATTTCCAGGGCTAGGTTAGAAAAGACCATGCAGCTTCTGATGGCTCCTTTTGGGACACTCATGCTGGGAGCCTTCAGGGACCATAAGCGAAATCTACCCTGAGGTTGCTTGTGGAAAGACTTCATGCACACAGAGAGATGCTCGAGGAGCCCCAGAAGTGCCTGAAAACTCATGGAGAGGTCCTGAGCGAGAGCTGCCTGGCTTATTTTCAGTCAACCCCCAAATTCATGAGCAAAATAAATGCTTGTTATTAGTTTGGGGTCATTGTTTTGGGATGGTTTGTTATAAGGCAGTGGACAGCAGATCCAGGCTTTTCATGACCTGGAGGTAGATAGCTGCCATAAGGGAACCTAAATCTCTGGCTTAGGACTGGGAGGTGGGCAGAAACTGTAAGGGTTTTGAAGGCATTGGAAGGGGAAGCCTGATGGCCTCCTTTTTTTTTTTTTTTTTTTTTTTAAGATTTTATTTATTTATCTGAGAGAGAGAATGGGAGACAGAGAGCACGAGAGGGGGAGGATCAGAGGGAGAAGCCTGATGGCCTCCAAAGAGGCTGCTGGTGAGGAAGATGTTGTTGGAAGCAGGAGCCAAGGGAACCCTTACGATGCATTGGAGGGAAATTTAGCAACATTGTCACTTGAAGTGATGTAGATAACAAAGAAGGTACCTAATGACCTAATGGTTTGGGCTGAGGAGATTTTTAGGCAGAATGTCAAAAATGCCACTTGGATTATTTTAGCTGCATATGATAAAGATAGAGAAAGATGAGTTAAAAAGGAAAGTTTAGGGGCCCCTGGGTGGCTCAGTCAGTTGAGTGTCCAACTCTTGATTTCAGCTCAGGTCATGATCTCAGGGTCGTGAGATCAATCCCCAAGTCGGGCTCATTTGCTGGGTGTGGAGCCTGCTTAAGATTCTTTCTCTCTCTCTCCCTCTCCCTCTGCCCCTCCCCCCTACTCGTGCTCAAGCTCTCTCTGAAAAAAGAAATACATTTTTTAAAAAAGGAAAGTTTAATTTTCAAGCAATTCTATAGATTGTATATAAAATATTGCATAGAAATTATTAAAATTGTATTGAATTGTGTAGAAATTGTATAGAAAATATTAGAAAGCCAGGGATTTTCTGGGTTTGAAAGTAAATGTGGTTTCTCATTCTCAGCCTCCCCAGATGGCAAAAAATTCTCAGTCTGAAAGGGCCTCAAGACAAAGATAAAATCCAGGGTGGGGCTATAAGAACCTTTGTTAAAACCTCAGAAAGATCAAATGCTTCATAAAATCTTTCAGATAGACAAAGGCCCCCTGAATATTTCGAGAGCATGCCTCATAGTCTGTTTATTAAATAACCGGGCTTCTAAGAATTTTAAGAGGATTGGGGTGCCTGGGTGGCTCAGTCGGTTAGGTGTCTGCCTTCAGCTCAGGTCATGGTCCCAGGTCCTGGGATCGAGCCCCACATTGGGATCCCTGCTCAGCGGGGAGCCTGCTTCTCCGTCTCCCTCTGCTGCTCCCCCTGCTTGTGCTCTCTCTCTGTCAAATAAATAAATAAAATCTTAAAAAAAAAAAAAAAGAATGTTAAGAGGATTGTCCCTCAACAACCTCATGAAAGGCTCAAAGTAGAGAAGAGCTGATCTTGATGAGATTTTTAGTATAGCTTTTGGTTAATGGAGTGAAGCGCAATAGGATCCATAGGAAACCCACAAAGTCTTAAAATGAATTGTATGGTCAGAAGCACCATCAGCTCGGACTGAAAAGTACAGAGTAGAACAAAATGAAAAAGCTCCATAATTTTTTTGGACTTTGGGCCGCCCAGAAGGAAGCAAGCTGAGAAAGCTACTCAGTTGTAAATACCAGCGGGTTTTTATAGCGAAGGAAGGGTGATTCAGAAGGTGGAACTGAGAGCCCAGACAACAGAGCCATTGGGAAACATTCCCAGGCAGTAGGACTGACCCCTAACCAAGAAATGGGCAATATGTGCCTGTTTGGATTTCACAGTGACTATGGGCCAGTGACTGCTGTGTGCCTCCCCCATGCCATTTGAATGGGAATGTTTATAGTGATTATCCTAGGCCCTGTCCCATCACTGTGTGTTGGGTGTGTATGGAGTAGATAACTTTCTTCTCAGTTCACAAGTCTTTAAATAAAGAGGAATAGTGCTCAAGCAGCTGTGTCTGAGAAATTGCATTTGAGGAACCTCCTCCATAACTGGTTTAGATGATGGGATCCCAGTCCTCTAGCTTAAACCTGATGCCATCACAGATGAGACTTTTGGGGATCGTTGGAAGAGAGTGAGTGTATTTTGCATGTGAAAAGAATCCCTGTACTGTACACCATCACTTTGGCCATGTTCTATTGGTTAGGGTGAGTCCCAGACCAGATGCAGCATGGGAGGGCACTCGGCAGGGGAATGAGTAACAGGAGGCATGGCATGGTTTCCCAGGGCCATCTTTGGAGACTGGCTACCACCAAAAAAGTCCTTTTTCTTTTTCATGTATTCAACAAATATTCTCTGTCAAGCACACGGTTCCTTCTTGAATAGAGTATACTTAAACTAAATGTCACTTTTGTTTGATTCAGGATAACAGCCACTGAGAAGCTCTGTGAAGGATAAGCAACATTCAGAAAGTGTTTACTATATGGGGTGCCTGGCTGGCTCGGTCGGTGGAGCGTGCGACTCTTGATCTTGGGGTTGTGGGTTTGAGCCCCATGTTGGGTGTAGAGATGACTTAAAGATAAAAGTCTTTAAATAAATAAATAAATAAATAAATAAATAATTCACTGTATACCTGACCGCAAGCTTGAGGTCTCATGAGGTTGTAGTCAGGCTGTGACTGAGGTAAAGTCTTCGTCACTCACCTATCTGGCACCTGGGCTGGGAGGACTCAAACAAGGGAGGCTGGAACACCTGGGGTTCCTCAGACATCTCTGTCTCTCTGTGGCCTCTCCACATGAGATCTGCCACATGGCAGCTTCAGGGCAGCCAGACTTCCCCCAGCAACTCAGGGATCTAAAGGCACACGTCCTGAGAGAGAGCAAGACGGAGGCTATGTCACCTTTTCTAACGCAGCCTTGGAAGTCACGCAATGTAATTTCTACGATACTCTATTTGTTAAGGCAGTTACAAAGGCTTACCCAGGGACAGAAGAGGGGCATCCCTTCCATTTCTCGATAGGAAATATGTCAACAAATTTGATCCATGTTTAAAACCAGCACAGTATATTGCTTGCGGCTGTCCCCTTGAGGTGGTGGGCACTGCCATGCTTGGCCTGGGGCTGATTCCAGGATGGGACTGGGCTGGAGACCGTGCCAACCTCCTGCTCGGGAGAGGGCAGAGTGGCTGGGCTGTGAGGTCCTATGAGCCCTCAGGGGCTGGTGAGTGGGAAGGGGGTCTTTCAAACCCCCCCCCAAAGAATCTGGGACTTTGGGTGGGTCACGGGGTTTTCAGAAAAAGTGAGCAAGAGGAGCACGTCCTTGGCACGATGGGTCTGGTTCCTGGAAGGAGAGGGAGAGAGGGTTGGTGCCGAGGGCATCCGAGCTGGGCCGAAATAGAGGGCTTGTTCTGCTCACAAGCCTGCTATTTGAGGACCTGGAGCCATGACGTCCCTCCGAGTTTCCATTCTCTGCGCTGCAGCTGCTGGTTACGTGGTTCATTCAAAATGCTTTGCAGGAAGCAGCAGGCTCCACATTCCAGGGCTTTTAGTCATTTTTTTCTCTCAGAGCTCTGGGGCTGGGATTAGAACGTTCTTCAAACCACACTGTCCTCGGCTGGAATCCCAAGAGGAAGTGGGTGGGTCCCTGGGGGATGAGAACACAGGCCCAAATTCAGGGGCAGGATGAAAAAAGATTAAGGTCCGCACAAGTAAACTCCTAGAGAGATCACGGAGCTAAGGCCCAGGTTTGGCGAGGGCTGGAAGCCTGTGGGGGGTGACTCTTGACCTGCCAGCCATGGGCCAAGGGGGATGCTGAGTTTCTGTTGTGTGCGTGCGTACGTGCACGCATGCGATAGAACAGGATTGGTGGTGGCATTTCATTCTGAGGCTCCCACATGCTCAGCCCCTGACTTCGGTCACTGCCCTTGGGCTGAGGGAGAGTGTGACATGGGCCTTCATTTGCTGCAGGGGGGAATGTTTAGGTTTGGGATGGGGAGAGCAGCACTTTAGCAAATGGACCCCACAGATACTTGAACCCGGAAAAAACCACAACAAATGTTTGCTGAGGGTCTGTTACGCTTCTGGCATTGGGCTGGGCGTTGGGAATACAAAAGGTATAGAACAGACTCCCTCCTGTCCTTGTAATAAGACCTGGGAAATAGGGCCTGGAAGGTGTCCACTGGGATAAGGGAGAGAGAGCAGATGAAGGGGGTGGGGAGTGGTAGACCTCAGATTCTGGTGGGCAGAGAGGAGGCAAGTGTAGATGCCACCATAGATCATGCAGATGGCTGAAGCTCTGGAAGGGAGAAAGTGATGGACATCAGCAAACTCCCAGGGGTCCTGAGGCAGGAATCCCTCCTCAGGTCTTGAAAAGCCCCAGAGGCTGGCCCAAGAGGAGGAAGGGGGAAGGGCCACCCAGCCCAGTGCCACTCTTTCATCTGAGGGCCGGAGGCAGAAGGAAGGAAACCCTGCTGTGAGTCTCGTCCAGCTCATAGACAAAAAAACACCAACGTGCTTTTGCTCCCTGTGGTAGGGAGAACTACAAATATGCCCCCCACCCCGGTTTCCCACCCTAATCCCTGAGCATGATGAAATATCAAGCGCCTGATTCTGTAACATTATATGGCAAAGGGATTTGAAGACCTAATTAAGGTTCTGAATCACTTGACTTGGGGTTAATCAAAAAGGAGATTATCTTGGGGGGGGGGTGGGCCTAATCTAATCACACGAGCCCTTTAGAAGCGGAGAGTTTTCTCTGGCTGGTGGCAGGAGAGGGGATTCTGTGTACCACTGATGACTTGAAGACACAGGGGAGCACGTGTAAGGGAAGGGCCCGGGAGAGCGGCTTCTAGGAGCTGAGAGGGGCCCAGGGGACAAGCAGCAGGGAGACAGCTCCTCTGTCCTCCCCCCCTGCAGGAGCAGAGTTCTGCTAGAACTGGAATGAGCTCGGGAGCTGATGCTTTCTCAGGGCTTCTAGAAGCGGGCCTTGATTTTGGCCTTGTGAGGCCCTGAGCAGAGGATCCAGCTGAGCCCACCTAGATTTCCCATCTTCAGAACGGTGAGAGAATAAACAGGGGCTATTTTAAGCTGCTGACTTTGTGCTAATTTGTTATGAAGCAAGAGGGAATGAATACACTCTCCCTTTCTCGTTTCATCCAAGAAAGTCCATGAGGAGGGTACGATGAGTCGCCTTTTGCAGATGGGGCTGGCTGGGTGTCCAGCCCGGAGCTCAGGTCTGAGCCCCACTGAACCTCAGCCTTGGCCCACAGGGTCTCGTCCTCCCACTCAGGGCAGAGGAGGAGGGCTGCGTCTTCCACTTCTGTTTAGGAAAATCACCCCGCAGCTCCTTCCAGCGCACGGCCTGCAGGCGGCCAAGCCAGCCCAGCCCTGCATTCCCTGCAGAAGAGCAGAGCTCTGGGAAGAAACAAGAGAAGGGCAGTGACCTCCCCTTCCCCCTGCTTCTCAGATGACAAGTCTGGCCTCTGTCAAGGCAAGAGACAGGGGCTGGGATGCAAGGAGCCATAAAGTTTGGCTGCGCCCTTCCCCACCCCCATAAGAAGCGTTTTCTGACTGGTTGGTGTGGGGATTTTTACATTTTATACTTCCTTTCTTAATCATTTGTTGGACCCATAATCGGGTACCTCCGGGAGCCCAGAAATATTTGCAAGGAGGAAGGTTATGTTTCTGCTTTATTAATTAAGAAGCCCTAATGAAGGTTTCCTCATTTCCACATGAGGCCTTTTTGCAAACTCTCCGATTCTTCCCAGATGGTGTCTAGCTCCTTCCCCACAGCCACTGGAGGGGTGGGGCTTTGAAAGTAGGGGGTTTTGTGTCTGGCCAACTTGGGATTTCAGTTCTGTCACGTCCCCCCTGAGGGGAGGGTGGGGGGCAGACAATCTCCCAGGCCTCGGTTTCTTCAGACAGACCGTTTCTGAGATGCAGTGGGCCAGCAAATACACACAAGAAGGAAGGAGTCAACATCGCTTTCCTTATCTGTCTGCCTCACCACCACACGACAGCTAGCCTTGGAAATATTTTCTGACAACTAGAAAATATTTTTTATTCTGATGACCGGCAGGCCTGGCCGGCCAGCAGCAAAAATCTTCCATCAGCAAAGTTTGCCTGTGTGCCCCACCTTCTCAAAGCCACTTCCTCGATCTGTATCCCGTTTCCTTCTTTGGGGCTCTGCCTGGCCAGATCCCAGGGCGCTGGGGGTGGACACGCTGGGAAGCCTTTGAAAAACTCTCACAGTTCAGTATTCGGGAGGGAGGGCAATCCCTCACCTTGGGGGATGCAGCTCATGATGGAACCCAGACAGGCAGCCAGGGGGACATTTTGGGGCGGGGTGGAGGTGTTGCCAGGTACCCCCAGATGTCTCTCCGGTGGGGACTATGAGAAGTGGTTAGGCTAAGGCTTCCTCCTGCTTGGTTTCTCTCAACTGCATGTTCAGAGTTTGGAGATTGGATCTAAATCCTCTTAGATGTAGGTTTTGCTGTTAAGGAATCTCTGGGGGGAAAATCTGCTCAATTGAAAACTTTTCAAAGTTTCCATCGTGAGGGCTGAGCAGGTCCTGAGAACAGAGCATGGGGTCGTCATGTGTTTGGGAGGGGCCGAGAGGTAAGAGGAGCTTCAGGGTCTGCGCCCGGGACCCTTGGCCCCCACCGCAGGGAGGAAGATAAAGGGATGGAGGAGTGGGGTGACCGTGTTCATTCTGTCCTGCTGAGGACGTGCCAGGTGGGCCTCGGCGAAGTGGGGCCCGCTGCCCAGGCCGGGATGCCGAGGCTGGGGCCAGGCAGTGCCCTCAGCTGCCTCCGCCCTCCTCCCCCAGGGGCTGTGGGCTCAAAGCTGAGCCAAGCATAAAACAGACAGCCTCTCTCCGCCTCTCTGTTCCCACCCCCATCCTGACGGAGTCTGGTTTTCATCACCCATTAATCACCAAAGCTTCCCACAGCCTGTGTCCGTCTGTCCACACTCACCAGCCCCCTGGGCCCTGGGGGGATGGATAGACAGACAGGCAGATGGTCTCTGACTTGGGGAAATTTAGGGTCACATCTCTGTACTCCGGGCCGGGGAGAGGCTCGCTTCCTGAGCTTGTTAGGTCATCCCCACCCCCAGCCCAGCCTGAAGCTGCCAAGCCGGCCCACCTCACCCTGGCAGCCCACGACAAGGGCCATTAGCTGTCCCGTTCACCAGGAAGGAAATGGGTTGGAGGGCTGAGGAATTCTAATTAAGCTTCCCCAGCTGGCAGGCCGGCTGGCGGATGAGAACTGGCACCTCCAGCCCCGCTAGAGTTGGTGCCAGCCCTGTTCGGCCTGGCCCGCTGGATGCCCACCTGCCGCTGTGGGAACCCCGGCTTTGGGCTGCCTTGCAAGCCCCCTGAAGCTTTGCAGATGCTGGCCCAGCCTAGCTCTCTCTGGCCCTGTCTTCATTCTCCCCTTCTCCTTCAGCCTCCTGGCCACGACTCGCCTGACGGAGGTGGCCCTCTGAGGTTGGGTTGCCACGGGGGACCCCACCCATGCAGACTGTCCTTGCACTCCACCCCCACCCCCACTCAAGAGACGTGGGTTCTGATCTGGTTCTGCCCTGACGCACTGCGTGGCTTGGGTAACTCACAACCTCTCTGGGCCTCGGCTCCCTTGACTGTGACAGTCATAGTCACAGGGCCTGGCCAAAGAAGGTGCCCATCCGTCAATGTTGGGAAGCCCCTAGATGCCCCAGCTGCCCTGGCCTGCCAGCTCCCTTGGGGTATGGGCTGAGGGTTGGTGGGCAGCCCAGTGTAGGGCTGGGAGTGGCAGTGGCGAGTGGCAGACAGCCAGGGGCTCCCCAGTGGTGGTCACGGCAGAGAGCTGGGACAGTCTGAAAACCTGGAAGTGACACCACGTTAGTCCTTCCTTCCTGGCCCAGCCCTCTGAGCTCTCCCAGAGCTATGTCCGCAGATCCCAGGGATCCCCAGCTCTGGCTACACTTCCAGCCCTTTCCCAGGGCAGGCCTCTGCTGTTACACACCCCGCACCGGCCGGGTTGCCCTGGCGGGCACTTGCAGCCAGCCCCCCAGCTGGTTTCCACCGGTGCTGGAGACTCGCACGGAGGTCCGCCCCCCGGGCGTTGCCACACAAGATCTCCAGCAGACACAGCGTCCCTGGGATGGCAGAGCCCACCAGAACCGGGATTCTGAAGCTGTGGGACTCCTTCCCACACATCCAACACGCACATCTGCATATCATTGCAGAACGATTTGCATTCATTTGCATCTCAGTTCCCAGTCACCCTACCCCATACTGTTTCCTTTTGCACCTCCAGTTTGACTAGATATTTAACCAGCAACTCCAAGGTCGTAGTGTCTACACCCTCAACCCAATTCCATCCATTTCAAGTGTGTTTTGAGGACCTGGTGTCTGCACAGGACTGTATCTGAGCTGTCAGGGGATGGAAGTTGGGGAAAATAGAGTCCTTGCTGTTGGGGTGTTCACAGACTAGCTGGGGAAACAGCTGGCCTCTGTTGTTACGCACCCCGCACCGGCCAGGTTGCCCTGGTGGGTGCTTGCAGCCCCCCAGCTGGTTTCTACCGCTGCTGGAGACTCGCACGGAGGTGCCATCCGGATGGCTGAGTTTTCTTACTGAGCCCTGGGCTCCATGGCTGCCTTGGGAGCAGACCTTACAAATACCATGCCCTGCTCTTGGCCTGGACAGATTGGACGGGGTGTGGGGCCAGAGCCAAAGACAGCCTTCGGGGAGGTAGCTGATGCCAGAGGACAGGGCTGAGAGAATCAAAGTACAGAGGGGTGAGGTAACACGCTCTAGAGTCCCCCCAGGATGAGGAGGAGCTGGGCCATGAACCGGGTGGCTAGATTCCTTGGCCTGTGTCCTCCACCACCACCCTCTTGTGAAGGGATGAATTGGACTGGGCTCCTGGGAGGAGGGAACAGTCAGGGGTTAGTCGGGCTGGGCTCTGGAGTCTGACTGCTTGCGTTCAAATCCCGGCTCCACCCATTACCAGCTGCGTGACTTCAGGGAAACCACTTGATTTCTCACCAGAGGTTTTCTCCTCTGTGGAGGGAGCCCAGTGACACCCCATACCTCATGGGCACCTGACTCACTTTGCACAGCGCCGAGAGCTCTGCAGTAAGTGTGAGCCACATGTGGCCATCGGGTGGGGATTGAGGAGGAGGAATGGGGACGGCCTGCTGTGGGCTATGTGAGGAGTTCAGCCTGACTGGAGCGGGCACTGTCCAGGAAAGGAGAAGGGGACAAGGCTGGGCCTGGGGGAGGGGAGCCCCAGTGCTTGGGGCCATTGGTCCCTGGTGTCCTCCTTCATTCTAGAGAGCCCAATGTGGCATACGTGTCCAGAGCTGCCCAAGGTTTGGCAGGCTGTCTTTCCTGAACCTACCAGGTCACTCATACGGATGCTGGGGCTCCCGGGGTAGGAGGGTGCCATGCCCTTTGATTCTCGGGTCCTGAAGATACCACCAGCTGCCCATGGTCAACCTTCAAGGCCCACAGCGTGATGAGATTCTGAGTTGTCTGTCATGGTGCTTGAAAGCAGTGCCTTGGGCGCCTGGGTGGCTCAGTTGGTTAAGCGACTGCCTTCGGCTCAGGTCATGATCCCGGAGTCCTGGGATCGAGTCCCGCATCGGGCTCCCGGCTCAGCGGGGAGCCTGCTTCTCCCTCTGACCCTATCCCCTCTCATGCTGTTTCTCTCTCTCTGTCAAATAAATAAATAAACAAAATCTTTAAAAAAAAAAAAAAAAAGAAAGCAGTGCCTTAAAGTTAAGCTTTGCCTTCTCTGGGTTCCTTTAAAAAAGGTCCACGGAGGACAAGGACTTAACTTCTCCATATCACTGTGAAAAGATAATCAGCTGTCCATTGTCAGGGCACAAAGCCTAGGGTATCCGTAAGGAGGGGCAGGGGATGCTGAACAGGAGTAAGAGAGCAGAATGAGGAGGGGCTGGGGTCTATGAAGGTAAAACCAGGGGACTCTCTTACAAGGAAACACAACATGCAGAGGCAGACACATACCCAGACACACATTCCTGCCCACTCACTGACCCACAGACCAGCATCAGAGGCTTAGGGGGTGGCTGGCCAGCATGCAGTTTTCTGGAATGGTTTTTAAAAGAGATTCTGTCTAGGAGTTTAGCTTATGATAAAGCAAGGCAGAATGAGTTAGCTCTCTCCTTACACCTTTTATCTAAGCACATCCGGGAGATTCATCCATACTATTAACTGGGACTAAAATATAGGCTTTGTGCTCAGTCCCTTCTTTGCCCCAAAGCTGTGTGAAGAGCAGAAACGTGGGGAAGATAGATGATCCGAGGTTGGCCTCCACCTTGAGTCCCAAGCCAAGCGCATGGGCATTAGCCCTGTGCAGAGACCCATGGAAAGGTACCTTGACCTGGTCTGGCACATTTGGGGTCAGCTGGAGGGTCAGGTCCCTACCCGCTCATTGATGGCAACCCATCCTTGGTCAAGTCACTCAGTTTCTCTGGGGAGAATGCTCTAAGCCTTTTCCACTACTGGCTTCATGCTATTCCTGTTCCCTGACCTTCCTCTTGTAAACACTGTGAGCTCCCTTCAGAACTCCTCCTTCTAGTGTGGCTTAGACCCTTTATGACTTGGGTCACTCCCCTAGTATAACTGACATACAGTAGAGTCAACAGAGCTTAGGTGACCAGCTCTTTGGAATGTCACATACATGCCTGTGCTTGTGAAACCACCAGATCGAGATAGTCAACGTTCCATCTCCACGGAAGGTCTCTCGCGCCCCTCCTCAGTACATACCACCCCTAGAGGGGACCAGTAGTCTACTTTCTATCCCTATAGATAGGGGTAGAAAGATAGATAGATAGTTAGCCTGTTCTTACCCTTCTACCAATGGTACCATATAGTCTTTTTGTGTCTGGACCATTTTACTCAATGCCTGGGAGATCCATCCATGCTGCTGTGTGTAGCAGAAGCTCTTTGTTGTGTTTTCTCACCGTGTAAGTGTTCCCTTGCAGGGAGCACCCTACAGTCTGTTTGAGCATTGTCCTATTGGTAGATAGTTGGGTTGTCCAGTTTGAGGTGCTGTGAATCAAGCACTCACGCGCATATGTATTCATAGACACGTGCCTTCGAGTGTCCTGGGTAGGTAGCCAGGAGCGGACTTGTTGGGTGGTTTTTGAGAGTTTTGAGAGATCACAATCCTTCCTTCCCAGTGGCGAGGACTTGGGACACAGCAGTGTTAGTAAAATAGGTTGTCCCTCCTCCCAGTGCCCTCCCACCTCCCCCGTGCAGTTTCTTGGGAAGGTCTTACACACTGCCAGGTGTGAGGAACTGGACGAGCCATCTTGGAGGGCTCTGACCTTTAAAGGGTCACACGAAGAGGTCTGCGGTGTTGCAGAGGGCATTGAGGACTCTCCTTTGGGGGCAGGAAAGGAGGTCAGGAGAGGGTGGGGCCTAGGACAGCCAGGCAGGAAGGATGTGATTGCATCACCCAAGGTGCCAGGAGAAATCAAGCTCCAGGGTTAGCGACCTGTCCAAAGTCACATGGGCAGTATGTGGCCAGGAGGGTTGTCAACCCAGGTGGGCCTGACTCCAGCCCAGAGCTCTTGTGACCACAGCAGGCTGCCTTCTCTATGCGGGAGGCATTTAGGGACATTTAGGTGTCAGGGTCATGGTGCAGCTGAGTGCTCCACCCTGAGATCAGACTCAAGCCCTTTCTTGGGCTTTCCACCCCTGCCTGCCTACCTGCCCTGCCTCTGGCCCAGTCTCCTCCCAGGGAGATATTCACAGGCCTTGCATCGCCTGAGTCATAGCCATGGGCTGAAGGGGAGACAGACAGAGCCTGGGGGCTGGCATTGCCCAAGACCCTGTGCCAGGACCTGCAGCTGAGCTATCCATGGGTGAGTGAGGGCAGCCCCCAGAGAACATTCCTGGAAAACCATTTGCCCAGCATAACCACCTCGGGCTTTCTTGGCCAGAACATCATATTAGGGCTGAGGGTTAGCAAGGCTGGTGGGACGGCTTTGGGCATCTGCTGAGGCCTTGGCAGGTCAGAAGAAGGGCTGCCCTGGCCTCCTGGGAACTGACAATGGCCATTTTCGCTGGC
Source organism: Phoca vitulina (assembly GCF_004348235.1). Lineage (NCBI taxonomy): Eukaryota > Metazoa > Chordata > Mammalia > Carnivora > Phocidae > Phoca > Phoca vitulina. The sequence goes on from NW_022589801.1 coordinate 356,012, forward strand.
AGGTTCCAGATGATGTGTTCTCAACCAGAACCAGGTGTGACGACTTCGGGCTATGGAATTAGGTATTCTCTGACTTTGCTGTTCTCCAGGAAGAAGAGAGCCTGGGTATGTGTGTGTGTGTGTGTGTGTGCGTGTGTGCGTGCGTGCATGTGTCCATCTACTACTCAGCCATTCATTCAATCAGTAGTTACTGATTGCTTATTATGTGCCTTTAGGGACTCTACAGTGAATAAAAGAAACAAGGTCCCCATCCTCAAAGGAACATAGGTCTCCAAGTGACTCTGTGTGTACCTGTAGGTGTGTATCTGCTGGAACATGTGACAGCCTCTGTGTGTGTGTGTGTGTGTGTCTGGGGGGAGGGTTCCTGAATCTCTGAGGCTCTGTGTGTGTGTTTGTGCCCCAACATATGTGTCTGAGCATGTGTATATGAAAGGAAGAGAATTACTCATCCACTCAGAAGACTGTTCAAGAAAGACCTCTCGCAGAGCAGTTACATTTTCATAAATAAAAACAATCATAATGAGTTCATTTCCGATCTCAAGTTTGATGCCAACATTCCAGTGAAACAAGACCTGCTGGCAGACTGCGGCTCTCTGTGTGGCTTGGATTAGCTGGGGGAAAGTACAGGGGTGAGACCTGCCACTTGCAGGCTGCAGGGGAGGGGAGGAGCGGGGTGGCCTGTAACCAAAAGAGCAGCTGCCTGTGTCTGGGGCCGAGAAGCTCCATCAGGAGACCCCCAACAGCCCGCACAAGGCCTGAGCCCCTCCACTCACTCTTTGGCAGGGTCGGCAGGGGTGGCCCACGAGGCCGCCATGAATTACTGAAGGCACCCAGGCCAGAGCCCACAGAGGCCTGCTAGAACACACAGCAGAGTACAGAAAGAGGTTGTGGTTGGAGCCTAGAGGGGAGAAGGAGAGGGGTCACCCCCAGACCACAGCCCCTGCTTCTGCCTGGATTCACATGTGGGGAGTTGCGTAGACACCTGGCTTTCACAGCCTTGCACAATGCCTTCCGCCATCCAGTGGCTCAGATCCCCTCATCCACCTCCCCCGTGCTCCTGCCAGGCAGAGCCTCCCCTGCTCTGCCCCCTTTGGCCTTCGCGTAGGCTGGTCCATCTCTTTGGAATGCTCTTTCCCCAACTTGACATGCCCAGATTTATGCATCCTTTAAGATCCAAATGTATGCCTCCATGAAGTCTTCCCTAACTCTGCTGGCTGGAAGCACTTCTTTCCCCTCAGCAGTTCCCACCTTCCAACTGTCTCCTATTTTCCCTCCTTGTGTCCACGTTCCGGGAGAGCAGGCTTTGTGCTGTATGCGGCTGATTTTCTCCTACAAGTCCCAGCCAGCCTGAAGGTGGGCTGTTCCTGGAGGCTGGCCAGAGGGGCGACCTGAGCTGGGTTCAGTAGCACGCTCTCTCGGGACAACCTGTGAAAGGTTGTGAATTTGAGACCCAATGCCACGAAGAATGCCTCAGCGGTTGGACAGGGGCTGAGAGAAAGGCATCTGGAGGGCATGTGGCAGGGAAAGGAGAGGGGTTTTCCTAGGAGGCATGACTTGGACCCCAAATCAAGACATCTGTGAGACATCAGGGAATGATGCTGGGGTGGGGAAAGTACTGAGAATCGGTTCAGAGGCAGAGGCTGATTGTTGGCAAGTAAGAAAAACATTCAGAGGCTGTGTGTCCATCCATCCGTCTGTCCATCCATCCATCCATCCATCCACCCCATCCACCCATCCATCCATCCATCTACTATTTATTTACCCATTCATGCATAGACAAGCAACACTGAGCACCTTCACATACACACAATAACATACGTTATTCATCTACTCCTCAGAGCAGCTGGGTGAGGAATACATCATTACCTCAGATCGGGAATCTGAGCCTCAGAGAAGTTGAAGTCAATGTTCAGGGTCACACAGCTGCTAAGGGCTTGCGCGGGATTTACACTCAGGTCAGGCTGCTTCTCCAAAGCCGGAGCGTTTCCCACGCCAGCGAGGCACAAATGGCTTATTTCTCAGTCTCTCCACAGCTTCAGGCCGAGCCAGATCGTGACCCTCCAGCAGGATGATTAAGCCTTGTTCTTTGTCTGGAAGTTCAGCCTGTGTCCCCACCCAGTGCCCCCACCACAATTTTGCTATAAACCAGCTGTCTTTATCTTTTCAAATCTTCACTGGCAAGGCCATTTGTAGGGGCAGGGTCCTAACCCAAAGGAGCAAAGCTCCGCTAGTGGAATTTCTAGTGTAGTGGGAGGTGTTGCTGGGGAGGGGTCCTCTTACTTGCTCAGAGGTAGGACCGTCCTGGCAAGAGCCCATGCTGAGCTGAAGAGGGAGGCAGGGATTCAATGTTCTAAAAAATCACCTGGGAGGTTGTTGAAAATGCATATTCTGGTCTCCATCCCTGTCGAGTCTGATCGAGCAATCTGGGGTGTGCCTGGAAATCTGAATTTTTAAGCAAGCCCTAAAGGTTTTTGATGTGAGTGGTCAGTGGACTAACAAGAAATCCCTAAATGGGTTTTATGGGACAAAGAAATCCGGCAACAAGCCTTTCCTTAATGTACCTGAAGGTCACACCACTGTCTTGCTTAGATTCATCACGCAGCTGACTGGCACTAAGCTGAATACCCAAAATCCTTCCGTTTTTTGCATGCGCCGAGGCAGGTGGTTTCTTGGACCCCAAAAGCAGATCCTGACATTATACTCTCTTCACACTCACCTCTTAGATGTGTCCTTTCCACCCAGCCTGACCAAACCTTTTGGATTTTATTATTCAGTATATTTCCTACGCCGCTCAACTTGGATGGTCTGCAAATTTGAGAATTCTCCCACCCACATCTTCATCCCCGACAAACATGGTGAAGGGGCCTGGCCCAGGCTGGATAGGAAGCTCTCTCCATGCTGCCGTGGGCTTCCAGGCCTGTCCTCTGAGGATTCCCCTGTCCTTGGACATGGACCCCTCCTTCCTGCAGGTCTCTATCACAAAGGAGGCAGCCACCGAGGCTGCGCACAGGGTGTCCCCCAACCCCTTCCCATCCCATCAGCGGGCCATGAAGGTCCTAAGCTCACCGCTTACTGCATTTTGGACGCACAAGCCCATCTTTCCACGGTGTGTCCAGAACCGTGATGTCAAATTCACCAATGGGTAGGCAGGTTTCTCTCTGCAGCCCCTCCTGAGGCCCAGGCCTGCCTCAGCATCCATGCTGCTGTTGGCCACCTCCAGGTCTAGGCTGGGAGACTTATGTCCATGTTTGTGACCCAGAAGATGAGTGGGGGTGGGTGGAGGGAGGGGAGAGGGAGAGGAGACACTGGTGAGAATTCGGTTTTCCTCAAGGATAAAGTCTCGGATAAGAGGCCAACCTAAGTAGCCAGAAGCCTTGGAATGAAATTCCTCCTTTCCCACTGGTGGAGGGGGCTGGGCAACTGCCTCGGCCTCCCTGAGGGGGAACGTGAGCCCCTGAGCTGGTTACGTGCGCTGTGGGGCAAAAGGCGAAGAGACTGGTGACTTCAGTGTTCGGGGCCTGGCTGGGAAGACAGAGCTCGGAAATTTGATCAGGGACTGTAGAGTGCCAGACACTTCCCACATTTCTCACAGGGCTTTCTCACCGGAACTGGGGGTTCTTCTGAGTATCCTTCCAAGGATACTAAGCGTGTCCACCAATCTAATGGTGGGGGTGGGGTCAGGAAGCAAGCACTTCCATGCCTCAGGTGTTCTGGCCCAGTGGGTCTCTGAAACCACCATCAGCTGCCTGAAGGGAAAGGTGGGTGGGTGTTGGGGAAGACGTGGAAGAGCCTCCCAGCACCCCCAAAGCTCCACCGGGCTGGCGAGGTCCAGTGCTGGGTATTCCTGGGAAAGGAGGAAGTTCTTCCCATTTCTGGTTCTGGAGCTCCTTCACTGGGTTCAGGTCGTCCTTCAGCCCTGTGGAACTGTCCCATGCTCCCTGACGGCAGCTGTCCCAGAACGGACCTCTCTTTCTCCGGCTGCCACCCCTGCGGCCTCCGGCTCCCTGGCCTGTGCTCTTACAGGCGCAGAAGTGAGAGTGGTCACCTCTTAGCCGTTCCTGGGGGGGCACATGCCGGCCCCACACCTCAGCCCCGGGGCTTGGGAGTGCTTTGCCACCCGGGCCCGCCCTGTCGGGAGTGAGAGGCAGCCGCTCCTGCCGCAGAAGTTTTGGTCTAGGAAAAGGAGAGAACACCGACATACTGAGACTGCGTCCCGGCTTTGCGGGTGCCGGGGTCCGCAGCTGCACAAGTGGGCCTCGGGGACTCAGCTCGGAGCCACAGCTGTGCCTGCCCCAGGGAGGCAGGAGAGGCCTCTCACCTCAGTTTTCCATGAAGTAGAAATGGGGAGCTGAGGAGAGACATGAACAGCAACCAAACCTCCTTTATTGTCTACCATGCCCCCCGAGAAAGTCAGGGCCCCGGGTTCAGGTCTACTTGGTCGTGAGCTGTCTTTGGGGGGGCTTCTCTACCTTGTGGGTGCGGACTGCTGCGACTGCACAGGGAAGTGCCACGGGTTTGAGAGGCCACAGGGTAAACGTGGCTCATCCTCCCAAGGTCGGGTTTACCACATTATGGGAGGAAGAACAATCATCATTTTTCTATCAAAATAGCCACGTGTATGTTACGAAGCAGGAAGCATCGTTCACATTACTTTTTAAGAAAACACAACATTTCAAACAAAGCTCAAACTTGGAGCCCCTTTAAGCTCTCCCCTCAGCTGCTCATTCTCTACTCCCTCCAGACAAATACTCCAGCCCTTTGTGCCTCAGTTTCTTCCTCTGAGAAGTGGGATAACAGTACTCCTATACTCGACAAGGAGTTTGTGAGGGTGAACGGAGGTGGGGATGGACAGAAGCAGGCGTTTCCTCCTTCTATGCTGGCAGCTTTTGGGCTCCAAGTGCAGCTGTCCCAGGAGAAAAACTCTCATTTAATGGTTCACTGGGCTTCCCCTGGCCGAGCTGGGTGTGACAACCTCTGTCTCCTGGCCATGTGCCTGGTCACCCAGATCTCAATGACCAGGAGACTTCTTGCCTCAGCCCTCTCCATCATGGGGACAGCCTGGCGCAGGACACAGGCATCTGGGCAGGGCTGGTCATCCTCCAATATCCATCCCTAACCCCCTCCTCAGTCACTGACCCTGGAGAAGCTGGAGGGAGAGGGGCTTGGAGGGACGGGATGGGGTATTCCTTCTTCCTGAGGCTCAGAGTACCAGGAGCATTCCCAGTGTAACCAATAGGAAGGAGGCTGTGAACGGTCAAGCCATGGGCTGAATCTGGACCCTACCTATCTTAGTGTGGCCCACCGCATACTTTAAAACTTGGAAAACCCACCTAAAAAGCTGAATTTCTTTCTCTTGAAAAGCTCAGGCCTGACCAGTCTGGCCCATAAGACACTAATGAGCCAGAGTAAGCAGTCGCTGCCACATTCACGGCAGACTTCGCCACAGTCCCCACCGCCCTTAATGCCTCACCGCAGGCCCACCGGTCCACTTCCCCCAGTCCCGTCAGCTGCCGGCAGCCGCGGCCAGGACAGTGTGTGCTCTGACTTCATTTCCCGTGAGGAGAGACTTTGGTCAGCTGGAGCGTGACACCCACTGCCCAGAGAGTGCTCTTCATTTAAAATTGGAGCATTTTTGACTCTCTGGAGTGGCTAGTGAGAGCAAGGTGGCAGGGGAAGGTTCCAAGTCCTCCTCTTCCTGTCCCCATGGGTCACTCCCAGCCCCACATGCTGCCCTGAGCATTGCAGGGGCCTGGGGGCTGCAGGCGTAGATCTCTGAGGGAGGTACGGTTCTGCTGGGGCCCCTGGAAAGGAAACCAAATGGTCACATTTTCCACTATTTGAATTTCTGACTTGAATGATCAGTCTCCCGCACTGTCTGGGGTGGGGGGGTGGGGGGTCAGTACTGACACACCCCCGCACGAATCTCCCAGAGCAGCTTCCCTGAAGGGAGTGCACCTCCGGATCAGGCTGGGAGTCCCCACTTCCCAAACCTCTCAGGTGGTGGGTGACCACAGGGGTGAGGTCAGGGCCAACTTGGTCATTCATTCATTCATTCAACTCATACTTGTTGAGTGCCCACTCAGGGACAGCAAATGTGTGAGGCACTACTTCCGACTGTGTGACCTTGGGCCAGTCACTATCTCGGCACCCACCGCTCCTGTGTGTAAAGTCAGGGCGTTACAGGAACGCTGTCCTGGCGTGGAGCTGGTACACAGTGAGCGCTCAATAAGTGTTATCCATGTCGGCTGTACTCTTCCTACTAAGGCCGGTCAGCTCCCTGCCCTCTGGGGAGTCTCGCTGCCTCTGGCCTCTCCCCGCTGCCTCCCTGCTCTCCTCCTGCACCGGAGGCTGGACCCCCAAAGCCGGCCCCGCCAGGTGCACAGAGGCCCCATTCTCCGGACGCGCGGCCCCTCGCCCGTCCGGGGGACCCTGCCCGCTGACCCCGCGACCCCGCGTTCGCGCGGGCAAAGAGGGGCCTTTTGTTCCCGGGCCGGCCGCCCGGGCCGCGGGGGGCTCCCGCCCTAATCCGGCTAATTACCGTCCACATGGCGGCGGCGCGCGCTCGCCCACCGCTTTCCCACGGCCGCGAAGAAAGCCCCTCAGTGCGGCGCCAGAACAGAGGGCGATTCAGCCGCCGGCCCGCGCCCCTCCGCCGCCCCCTCGCTGCCGCGTCTTCGCTCTCGTCCCCTGGCTCTCTCCGCCGGTCGTCCGGGGCGGGCTCCCGGACTGTGGCTCTCCGATCCTTTCCCTGTCTCCCTCCCCGTCTTTTGTCCCCCTTCTGCCCTTCTCTGCCTGGCCCCTCGGAGGCCTTCTGGCTGTCTCTCTGTTCCCTGCATCTCCCCCACGCCAGGGTTCAACGTCCCTGCTCACCTTGGGTCCATATGGGGCCACGGCTGCCTCAGCCCTTCCCTTCTTTCCTTCCTGGGGACCCCCGCCCCACCCTGGTCCTGGCCCTTTTAAGTGTAAGGAGACCAAGGATGCTCTGGGCCCAAGCCATGACTCTTGCATGGTTTGGGGGCAAGCTCTGGCCTCTTTCTGGTGGGAGGCAGCTCCAAGACAGTGAGAAGCTTGGGACATGTCCTGTGCTGGGCCAGGGAAGGTGTGGTGGGGCTCCTACAGCGGGGTGTGTGTGGGGGGGGGCGGTACTGAGTGGGCCCATGATGCTCAGCTCATGGTGTCCTATGGCCAGGCCACAAAGACAGAGCAACTCTGAAGCAGTCCCAGCCTTGGGGACAGCCACCAGCCCCAGTGGGGTTGGCCTCGGAGAGGGTCTAGGTTGTCCTTGCCATGGGCCTGGACCAGCCAGTCCAGACAACTGCTCTTCTGGAATTTGTTGGGAGTACATGTCCAAAGGGTTCTGGGCAGGCCACAGAATGAGTCCTTTTGCCACTTTAAGGCCCAAGAAATTCATTCATTCACTCATTCATTCATTTATTCATTCGACAAATATTTTATTGAGTGCTTACTATATGCCAGAAACTGTTCTAGGCATATAGAGGGAGAAAGCCATGAATAAAATAAAGATCTTGGGCTACATTCTACTGGGGGAGGCTGTGGGTAAACAAATAAGGAAAACAGCAGTCAGATGGTAGGAAGGGCTATGGAAAAATGCTAAACCAGGAAGGTGTGTTAGGAGCTAGAGAGGAGGGGAGCAGAGGAGGCCTCCCTGAGTTGATAACACTTGAGCAGAGACTTGAAGTGAGGTCAAAGTGCTTTCACTCCGGGGGTGAGGGGGTGACTGGGCTTGCTGGTAAATTCCTGCCACAGATGCCAGGGGACTCTCCCTGGTGCCTTCAGGCCGGCATCACTGGGAGATGCTGGGACCCACTGTCACCTGGTGGAGGTACCCAGCTCACCAGGGGACGGTGGCTGGGAAGGGGCTGGCTGGAGGATGTATGCTACAGAAAAGTTATTACTGTCCCTCATTTCTCTTGCCTTTTCCTCACCACTGTCAAGGATTTCTCGACAATGGTGACCTTTGAATGAACAGATCACAAATAAACCACACAGCCCCATGGGAGGGACCCTGGCCAGGGCCTGGTGGTCTGTGTCCAAGGGAAAAGGAGGGCCCTCCTGTCCACAGAGAAACCAAAACCTTCTTTACATCCAGGTAATTGAGGGAGAAGGATTAGTGAGTTTTGTGAGCTCATAAATCACAGGACAACACAGTGTTGTGGGTATTCAGATCAGGGGAAAAGAAAGAAGAAAAGGTGGGGAAAATGCCCCCACTGGACTCATGTTGGTCTCAGCCAAAGCAGGAGAACCTGGGGAGTAGAGGCAAGACAGATGGATACACTGTAGGACCCACAGTTGCTCACAGCTGGGAACTAGGGCCCCGAGGGAGTCTGGAGCCCCAGCTAGAGCGTGCTTTTGTGAGTGTGCTTGCAAAGTGTGGTGTGTGGTGTGTGTGGCATCTGCTTGGAGGAAAGAGGCTTGTGTGACCTTTCTCAGCCTCTCCCACCTGCTCACTCCCGCACATGAATTGCCCACCCTGGCAGAGACTGGTCCTGGCTGAACTCCCACTGAGTAGGCTTCTGGGGGTGGGGGGCAATGGTTGGTGGATGGTGAACAGCCCCTCATTCCGCCAAACTGAAGTAGGGCCGGCCAGGTTTAGGGACCCAGATACCCTCCAACCTGGAACTCCTTTCCATGGGCCATGTTGCTCTGGATTTTGGAAGGAGACAAGTGCCACATTCCTGTTTGGGATCAAGTGTAGGAAACCCCATCTGAGTCTGGGAGCCAGGAGGTTTCTTCATAACCTGCCCCTCACTAACTGGGAGACTGTGAGTGCACCATTGGACCTCTCTGGGCCTCAGCTTCCTCACTTGGAAGGTAGGGATAATAATAACCCCTCCTCATAGGGTTACACTAAAGATAAAATGAAGTAAGGATGTCAATATGCTGTGTCAGCTAGCAACTTCCAGGCTTTTCAGATCAATATATTTTCATTTTGACCCATTACCCACACATCTAATTGAAACAAAAGTTTATACTTCCCTTATTTTGTTGAATGCATTGATCTATTCTATCTTACATTATTTCATTCTGTTTTTAAAAGGTTGTAAGTCGGGGCGCCTGGGTGGCTCAGCCAGTTAAGCGTCCAACTCTTGATTTCAGCTCAGGTTGTCATCTCAGGGTCGTGAGATTGAGCCCCACGTCGGTCTCTGTGCTGGGCATGGAGCCTGCTTAAGATTCTCTCTCTCCCTCTCCCTCTACCCCTCCCTGCCCCTGCACTCTCTCTCTCTCTCTAAAAAAAGATTTATTAAAAAAATATAAGGTTTAAATCATGACCCATTGGGTCTCAAACTACAGTTTGAAAAACACTGCCATAAACCATGGAATGGAAGACAAAAGCATTTGTGGTTTCACGTATATTGGAACCGGGCAAGTAGGTAAATGGATGGTGGGTGGTAGGAGCCATGTCTCTCACTGAAGGCGTGGGTAGAAGGAGGTTAGTTAGGGACAAGCAGAGGGAGAAGGCTAGAACGGCCCTCAAGATAATGGGTCGGAGTTGTAGACATTACTATAAACTCAGGTTTACCTAAATATAGACACAGGTGGTTACATATAGAAATATTTATAGATTTGTGTATATTTGACAGTTTGATGGACACACAGGAGAGCGGGCACACATATATTACACATATATTTCCTTGTTCTATCAGCTGGGGGGGCCTGGAAGCAAGGACACCCCAGGAGCAACAAGCACACTCAATGCCCAGATCTTGGTTTCTAATACCATTCTCCAATAAAAGGAACCAGGGCTGGGGCGCCTGGGTGGCTCAGTCGTTAAGCGTCTGCCTTCGGCTCAGGTCATGATCCCGGGGTCCTGGGATTGAGCCCCGCATCGGGCTCCCAGCTCAGCGGAAAGCCTGCTTCTCCCTCTCCCACTCCCCCTGCTTGTGTTCCCTCTCTCTCTATGTCTCTATCTGTCAAAAAAATAAATAATATCTTAAAAAAAAAAAAAAGGAACCAGGGCTCCTTGGAGAGATGGCTGATTCTAGGATGGGGGCGGGACATACACAAGATGAACTTGGAGCATCTTTAAAAAAAAAAAGTCAAAGGGACATGGGAGCCAACTGTAAGAGCTCCAGTGACCAAAGCTGGAACAATTTGAACAACGAAATCAATACAGTAGTCTCTGATTATTACCCAAAGTATAAAATAAATATTCATGAGCAGATGATTAAATAAATAAATGGGGGAGGCGAGACAAAACTCCGGTGCAGAGGAATTCCAAGTGATTGATGTGGACACTTTGTCCTCAAGGAGGAGCATGGCTCCCCGCTCCTTAAACATGGGCTAGGCCTAGTGACTTCCTTCCGAAACAGTGCGGTCTGGAAACACCACCTCAGCCAGGTGACCGCGGTAGGCACAGACAGTGATTAAGTAATATTGGTAGAATGTACCCTGGATACAATGGGATAAAATGGCACTTTACCTCTGTGGTCCTCCTCCCCCAGACCCGTAACTCCAGTCTAATGTGGGACCGGACAAGTCCCAGCTGAGGGGCATCCTACAAAGTGCCTGAGAGGTACTCCTCAAAACTGTTCAGATGGTCAAAAGCAAGGCAAGTCTGAGGAACTGTCACTGCTAGGAGGAGCCTAGGGAGACACAACATCTAAATGTAATGTGGTGTCCTGGAAAAGAAAAAGAATACTGGGGGTGGGGAACCCTAAGGAAATCTGAAGAAAGTATGGACTTATACTTTAATGATAACACTGGCGATATTGTAAGGCTAATAATAATGTATCAATACTGGTTTCTTCATCATGACAAATGTCCCATCCCAACATACGATGATGGTAATAAGGGAAATTGGGGGTGGAGAATATGGGAACTTGGTATTACCTGCACACTTTTTCTGCATCTGAAAGTATTCTAAAATAAAAATTTTATTTAAAAAAAACTGAAGGCCTTGTGTTGCTAACTATTCGCAGCTTATGGCCCAGATAGGTGGAACTGAGACCATGCCTCTGGGAAGGTTTCTAGGAAGTACAGGGGGGATTTCGGGAACTGGCCAGGGTTGAGAAACAGCTTGGGAGGCGGGGCCAGGAGGAAGGTCTGTACACGTCCCAGCCTGAGAGGAGACACCGGGAGGAGAGGATGCCTTGGGATGGGATGTTTTGGAACCCTGCCCTGATTTGGCAGGGCTTCTGGAGGAGGTTAGTGGGTGAGGAGGGATAGCCTGGCCCCTTGCCTTCCTACCACTTCCCAGCTGACCTCGTCATGCTTCTGAGGCCAGCCCTGCTCCTCATCTGGGGGCAGCCCACCAGAGGAGTTAAGGGTTCAGCTCTGGAATCAGAGAGGCTCTGACACTTCACAGCTGTGTGACCTTGGATAAAGCTAATACCCTCTCTGAGCCTGAGAATGCTCATCTATAATGAGTGGTGAGAAAATGTGTGTCCAAGGGTTGTCGCAAAGGTAAATTGAGATAACGCCCAAGAGGGCGCACACTGGAGACTTCATTGGTCCATGTGCTGTGGTCCATTTGCTTTCCGTCTGATCGGCCCCGAGCAAGAGCTAACAGTCAGCAGCTTCTCTTTCATTCCTAGGATCCAGTCCTTCCTCTGGATGCCAGGCACAAAGTGGCAGTTTTAAAACAAGAGCTCCAAATTCTGACACTACTTCCATTTGGAGGTGAGGTTTATATCCCTGCCTCTTGAACCTGGGATGGATGGATGGCTGCTTCAGCCAATAGACCATGGTGGAAGTGAGGCCGTGCCAGTTTCTGGGTCTAGGCTTTAAGAAACTGGGACACCTGGGTGTCCCCAGCCACACTAGGGTGGCTCAGTCAGTTAAGCGTCTGCCTTTGGCTCAGGTCATGATCCGAGGGTCCTGAGATCAAGTCCCTCATCGGGCTCTTTGCTTATCCGAGAGCCTGCTTCTCCCTCTGCCTCTCCCTCTGCTCGTGTGCTCTCTCTCAACCATGTGCATCACTGTGCCGGGGGATCCTTCTGTCCTCAGACGAGCTGCCCCAGCATCCATCCGTCTTGTAGAGCAGCACCTGGCCCTTTCCCACCACGCCCTGCCCAGACTGTAGATTCATGGGCTAGATAGATGGTTTAAGTCACGAACTTTTGGGGTTGCACAGCCATAGTAACCTCAATATTCAATAACTGGACCTTCCTCCCTGAGAGTGAGGTGTGGTGTGGTGGTCTAGTGCATGGACCCTGGAACCAGACTGCCTGGGTTCAAATCCTGACTCTGCCACACACCAATTGTATGACTCTAGGCGAGTTACCTACTCTCTATGCCTCAGTTACTTCATCTGTAAAATGGGGATAATAACAGCAGACGTTGAAAAGATTAAATAAGCATAAAGCACAAAGAGAAGCACCTGGCACGATTATTCCGCCAACCCGAGATGCCAGACCTCCTTCCCACTTTGGAGGCTTATTGTCTAAGGTCATTCTTGCCTGGCCACTTGGGTCCCCAGCCACACTTCCCAGGTGCCACCAGCCTGCCGCTCTGGACTATGAATTATTGCTCTGTCTATGCCGTGCTCGCTCTAATGGCATATGGGGCCTAGCTCTCCTGGTTGCCTGGTTCTTCCCACACTTTTAGGATTATGACTGCCTGCTTACCTCCTTTAGGCTGGGCTGTTGAGGGAATAAGAAAGAGCTATCAGGTGCATATAGAGCCCCCCACAAGGGGGGGGGTGACGTACTGACGGGGAGAGTCTTTAGTTGACAAGCTTCATTGGGAAACAGAAGCTTATCATCCACGCATCCCACAGGAAGACATTGATTCGGTGCTGAAATAAGAGTCCAGAGAGAATGGGACACAGTATGAGTGAATCTTGCCACTGCCAAGCCAGTTTTCACCAAGTCTTTCTCCAGAGCTGCCTGATGGCATGCAGCAGACTCCAGAGGAAGCTAGTGTTTCGTCTTAATTAGATTTAGCCAGAGAAAAGTGCACATGACTTTCTCACATAGGTCTTCGTGCAGGTTCTGAGAACTCAGAAATGCTTTGCGTCCAGGTGGCACCCCAGGACTCACGTGACACTAGGTCTAGGAGCTCCCTCGGCGGCAGGAATGCAACAGCTTCTTCATTAGAGCTTTTCAAACCAAGTTGGGCACTGAGGGAGGGTTTGAAATTTGCCTGGGGTGCAGGGAAATTTCTTTGACATTCCTTTGAAAAGGAGGCACTGCTGTCCCAGCCTGAGGAGCAGGGAGCAGGAATTTGATGGGGCTCAGGGAAAGCAGCCTGAATTCTAGAACTTGCTGGCCCTATTTAAGGATGATCGTGCAACCTCCAGCACCTCTCCCGCTGAGCCTTCCCTGGGGTCTTCAATTCCACCACTGTGCCTGGAAGAATGAGCCACTTCTTAATGCCCAGAGAGTCATGTTGATGATGTCCACCTGCAGGAATAGAATTTGGAAGCCGGAGCCCTGCCTCCATGCCCTCAGGGGAGACAGAGAGCAGGGAGGATTGAGAGCCTGCACCAGAGGGAGAGGATCTGGGCACATGCGGGGCCGCCGAGCACCCCCGCAGGGAAGATGGGTCTGCCAGCTCTGACCTGTGACAGGCTGGACGGGAAGCAAGGGGCTCCTGGTTTCCAGCAGGACTGGGGTCCGACTGCAGGGAGACACAGAAGCCCAGCTCGGAGAGGCGGCTGTGTGAAGTGGTCTGCCAGAGCCCTACCCGGAACCACCTGCACCCCCTGGGAGGAGTTGCCAGGGTCCCGTTTCTGGAGGCAACCAGGCTGTGTTGAGTGGGGGCGGTGTGTGGGAGAGTCCTGAGTCTGAGTCGGCACTCTGCCACCGACCGTGGTGATGACATCAGGCCAATTCCTTGGCCTCTCGGAGTCCCATTTATAAAACAGGGACAATGTCGCACACCCACGCACACTCATACCACCACCACCACCCCCCGTTTCCAGAGCAAAGATTTTTTTTTTTTTGCTTGGAAAGTTCTTTGCTATGTCAATGTGTCCGGTGTGTCACCAAGAGGAGCTAGAATAGGAGCCATTCCCCAAATCTAATTGATCTCAGAGCCCTTTCTGGAGAGAGGAGTCTCTCGGAGCTAATGATCAATTCAGCAGTCCTTGACCCGGGCCGGCGGCACTGTAGCATGCTCCCTGGCAAGGCTCAGGGAGCAATGTCGCCGCGTTGAACAGAGGCGCAGGGTTCCGCGTCCCAGGACCCTCGTGGCCCTTAGCCTCCAAGGCCTTCTGGGTACCTCCGTGGCCATGGTGGCCAGACAACCACCGCGTGCTCCCCAGCCCTGAATCCTGCGCCCCGGCAGCCTGGCACGGCTCGGGTCCCCCTCACAGGTCTGGTGTGCGGCTGGCCGGAGGCCCAGAATCTGTCGGCAGCTTCATTGACATGCTGCCCCAGCTCTGCCCTAGTTCAGGATTTCTGAGCCTTAAGGCACACACTCTGGCCTTTTCCTGCTTTCTCTTTCACCCTGGAAACAAGTCTCTGTCTCTGGGGGCCCAGAGATGATGGTGGGCTCTTCCCCTGGGGGCTCGCCTCCCAGTCCTGGTTGGTTGAGGTGGGGAGAAGCCCTGCAGAACCAAGGCCTGAGGGGTGGGAGCTTGGACAGGCCCCCCCGACCAAGGGGCTGTTTCTGAAATGCACTGCCCTTAGAAGGGGTATTTTTTGTGGTTTGTCTCTTCAGGTGAGGGTGCTTTTTAAAACTTTGCACCGAAGTGTCAGATGTGTACATGGTGGCCTGGTTTGGGTACTGCCTTCTGGCAAGCTGTGGGGTTCAGCCCTATGACTCGGGCCCAGCCCCACCCCAAGACGAGGAGTGGAAGCTGCAGCATGTCCTCTCAGACTCCAAGCCCACAGTGGATGGCTGCGGGGAGACATCGCTCAGCTTCCCTAGGCATGTCCTGAGCACAGAATCCCTGTCACACCCCCCAGTCAGGGACATGTCTGTGGGAATAACCAGGTGAGTGCCAGCAACCGTGCTTAGTTTCCTTGCCTTTGAGACTCCATGATACTGTCTTTCCTGAAATACCCACTCAGGCACGTAGCACGGACAGCATGAAATTCAGGGGGAGGCCCCTGCTCTAGAAGCAGGGCTGTTTGGCTTGGGGTCTGGCCCTAGCTCTGCTGCTCTTTCATGACCTCTTCCTGGGGCCTCCATGCGCTCACGTGGAGACCAGGATCTTGCGCTTCCCAGACGGGACTGGAGGAAAATTGACTGTGGTGAGCCTGTGGCTGGCACCTAGCTGGTGGCCTGGGGGCTCCCCACCTGAATGGGGTGGGTGTGGAGGCTGCTGTGGGTGTCCCGCCCAGATCCCTTTCCCCGGGGCGCTGTGAGACTTGGATGCTAAGGCTCAATGCTACCAGCTTCTCCGGAGAAGTGTGCTGGCCCAGCCACCTGGGGTACCCCTCCCTGACATTCAGCCCCCAGCTCCGGCCTGTCTCTGGTGACTGACCCGGGATGGGACAGGCCAGGCTAATGCCGCCGTGCACGTCCTGCTCCAGAGCTCCCGTGGGGTATCTGGGATCCAGCAGGAGCTGGAGGCCACATCCTTGCTTTCTTTCTGCCTCCTCCCCATCCTGCTTCCCTCACTGCCCTGCTCCTGAGAACACTCCCCAGTAACTCTTTCCACAGGGGTCCGCATTTTAGGCTCTGCTTCCAGGAACCTAACTAGAGACACAGGCCTGGCCTACAACAACTCTGAGGGCACCCGGTGCCTAGAGCGTTGGCTATGGGGTGGGAATGAAGCTGGGCAGGCAGAGCCGTCCTTGGAGGCAGGAGCTCAGAGCAGACGGTGGGAAGAAGGGGAAGCTCAGGAGCCTGAACTGGGGGCTCCAGTCTGGGCAGGGAGGCAGGCCATGGTCGGGGTGGCTCGGCCTGCCTTCTCTCTTTTCTTGGCCTCCACCCTGAGCCAGGCCTCTAGAAGCCACATATTGTTAGTCTTGTCTTATAGATGTGGCAACTGAGACCAGATAGTCACCTCTCCTGTAGGCTTTTGTCTCTAGGGAAGCTGGGGCCTCTGCCAGCTGCCCAGTCTCTGCCCTGGGGGTTGGCACAGGTTGGACCCTTGGCAGGAAAGAACCCGGGGGAAATGGAGGACTGTGGGGATGGCTGGACCAGCTAGCCCAACCCATGCAGCTGGCAGCAGAATTGTGAAGCTGGGGAAGTGGGCTTCTGGCAAACTTCCTTCCCCTTCCCTGCTGGGAGGAAGGGGTCTCATCACCTCCCTCCCTTCTGCTGACTGCCAGTCCCTTGGTGGATGGGCAGGTGGGCCTGCACTGAACACAAAGGCAAGGGGACAATGGGGGCATTTCAGGCCCTGGCGTTGGCCAAGCTGGGGACTTCTTGGGGCTCCTCTTATCACATCAGGGAAACCCTGCCTGATCTCAAAGAGGAGGGAAGGCCTGGACACTTGGGACATTCCCACTTCCTCCCCCAAGCCCCTGCACACACCCCTGCCTACCTCCACGTGGAGACACACCCTGGGCATTTGGGGAAGGGAAATCTGGAAAGAGTTCAGAGAGAAGCCAGCACCCGGCTGAAGGGCTGAGGGGGAGGAGGAAGGGCTGGGTGCTGTGCTCACCCATGGAAGCTCCCATGTTGGACAGGGCTGCAGCTGCGCTCCTGGGCCAGTGGCCACTGGTCATTTACTTCCGGTGCTCAGCCTTGTGGGGGAGGGCACCAGCACCAGCAGACACACTGGCCCCAACGGCCACTCTAAGGAGCCTGGGCTCAGCTGGCGGAAGGAGGCTGGTGGCCCTGTGGCCCCGGTGGCCTTGCCCTGAGAACTATTGCCATTGTGCTTCCAGCGTGTTTACCCCAAACCTTCCTTCCTCTCGCTGCCAGGAGTCCGGAAAGCTTGGCTCCCTGGGCTCCCAGGAGGGGGTGGTGGCGTGCATTTGAACAGGGAGTGACCTCACCGTTCGTGAAAGCCTCAAAGCCACGGGCACATGGGGTCAGCGGGAGGGAAAGCTTGTGCACCTCTTCTGGGGAGACCTTAGCGATGTGGCTCTCAAACCTTGAAGACGTGCATGCTTCCGACCCAGCAATCTACTGCTGGGAAGCGACCCTCAAGGAAATAATGGAAAGTTCCCAAGAGGCGTGTGCCTAAGGACGCTTCTCTCAGCCTTGCTTACAAGCGCTCCCGCCAATGGGAGATGGTACATTCACACAGTGGAGAGCCTGGCAGCTACTTGCACAGCGACGGAATGATCGGCAAGGCTGCCATGAACATTCTGGGACATGTCTTTGGGCAGACATAAGCACACCTTTCTCTTGGGTTTATACCCAGGATGGGACGCTGGCTCAAAGGATATGTGTATGTACAACCTGAGTTGATGTTGCTGAACAGGGAAGGAAGGTTCTAACATGTTCTACCACCACCTGCAGTGGCTGGGAGCCCCACTTGTTCTGCCCACAACCTTTACCAACACTTAGTACTGTCAGCCTGCTTCTTTTAGGCTTTTCTAATGAATATGGAAAGGTGTTTCACTGCGGTTTTAATCTGCATTTCTAAATATATGTCAACAGAAAAATGGATAACAAAGGGTGATATGTTTGTAAGGTAGAAATACACACAGCAATTAAAAAGAATGAACTACAACTACATGGGTGAAGCTCAAAAAAACATGTTGAGTGAAAGAAGCCAAATACGGAAGAGTACATGCTGTATGATTCCATTTTTTTTTTAAGATTTTGTTTATTTATTTGAGAGAGAGAGAGAGCACAAGCAAGGCGAGGAGCAGAGGGAGAAGGAGACTCCCAGCTGAGCAGGGAGCTCGGTGCGGGACTCGATCCTGGGACTCTGGGATCATGACCTGAGTCGACGGCTGACACCCAACCGACTGAGCCACCCAGGCGCCCCAATATGATTCCATTTAGATGAAATTCCAAAACAGGCAAAATGAATCTAGGGTGATAGAGATCAGAACATTTGCCTATGGGGGGGGATGGTATTGACTGGGATGGAAATGAGGAAGCATTCCGGGTGCTCAAAATGTTCAATACCTTGACCTAGGTAGTGGTTAAATACATGTCTACATATGTAAATTTTTATCAAGCTTAGTTTCTTTGCATTTTGTTGTATCTAACATATATTGAAAATTAAAACAAAGTATTTACCAAAAAAAAAATAATAATAACAGATCTGTATCATCCTGGAATTACATTCAAAGTATATTAAGTGTAAAAAGCAGGTTGCAAAATTCTACGGACCTTTAGGGCTTCCCTCCTACACTTCCTTGGAGAAAGTCTAGTGAATCTCATTTTAAGCTAACATAAAATGTGGCGGTTATACAGAATAATAGTCTTTGAAAAGGATTCAAAGTACATAGGAACCATTATATAGAGATAAGAAATAACTCAATTGTACATTGATGAGGAAACCAAATATTATAGTTTTCAGCACCGTATTTTGAAGGGCTGAAGAAACATGCTGTGTCCAGAGGGCCATGATAAGGCAGGAAAATCTGTAAATTATATGAAATGGAAACCGTTAAAGAAATTTGGGGTATTTCCTTCCCTCCCTCTCTCTCCCCTCCTCTTCCTTCCTTCTTTCTTTCCTTCCTTCCTTCCTTCCTTCCTTCCTTCCTTCCTTCCTTCCTTCCTTCCTTCCTTCTCCTCCTCTTCCTCCTCTTCCTCATCCTCCAGGCAGTTCTAGCAGGAAAACTTGTTTCTTGCTCTCTTTTCTGTGGATGAGATTCTTGGCAGGAAGAGGAAGGATAGAATTTAAACTCAGGTTGGGGTCCTGGTCCTGATGCTGCCACTTAGTGGAAGGGTGACCTTGGGACAATCACTTGTCTTCTCTGAGCCATAGATTCATCACCTGCAAAATGGGGATGATAACGCCTGCCATGCTGGATTGCTGGCAGAATCAACAAAGCAAATGACTGGAAATATGTCGGTAAATGGCCAAAGAACCACGACCCCTCTGAAGTAGGACTGCCCTTGCTGTGGTGGAGACACAACAGACTTTCATGTCAGGCGCCCATGGGTTTGAGTCCCAAGTCCCACACTTGCTGTGTGGCCCCAGGCATGGGGTTTAACCTTTCTGAGCCCTGGCGAGTTTGTCTTTAAAACAATGATGGAGGGGCTCCTGGGTGGCTCAGTCGGTTGAGCATCTGCCTTCGGCTCAGGGTCCTGGGATGAAGCCCAGCATCGGGCTCCTTGCTTAGCCTGCTTCTCCCTCTCCCTCTGCCCCTCCCACCTACTTATGCTCATGTACACTCTCTCAAATAAATAAATAGAAGCTTAAAAAAAAAAAAAAACAGTGATGGAGACAGTGACATAAAGTTGCTGTGAAGATAATAGGAGATCATGTTTATAAAGTAAGTAGGGTTGTAAGTGCCTGGACAGAAGAAATGCTCAGAAAACAAAGCAACAGCAAACAGAAACCTCCTAGATCCTTCTTATCCTGTTATTGTTCCCCACAGGACTGCACTGAGCCCCTCAGGGTAGAAACGGGGAGCAGGCCCTGAGGCCAGGAGCTCATCCTTCCCCTCTGGGGTGGGAATGGTGGTGCCTGTTCTTGCCAGTCTGCCTGCCCCGACATGGTCCAGGGTCTGCAATGAGTTCACCTGAGTCACCAAGCCTCATCCTGGTGAGGCTGGGTCCCGAGAGAGAGAGGACAGTGCCTATCAAGTATTTCATTATGGGTCAAGGCTCCTATAGGGCCAGGAATGCCTGGAGAGTCTCTGGAACCCAAGTGCAGAGAGTCTGAACCAGGGTTCAGGGCTCTGGGGGGAATGGCCCAGGAGAGGGGCTCTGGAGTGGGCCCACCACCCCTGACTTGCCCAAGGGAAGTGCAACAGGGAGTGGTGAGCAGTGAGATGCGGGACCCCAGGCAGGAAGCATCTCCAGCCAGTCCCCATTGGGAAGTCCATTGAGCCACCTACCATGCCCCCAGCACTGTGGTATTTAGGGTAGAGGGCTGGACAAAATGATGGCCCTCAACTTAGGAAAATCTCTGCCTTGGACGAGGACAGACAGAGACGTGCATTAATAGGTGTAAGGACAACCATATGACTGCCGACATTAGCATGCCAGGTGCACCCCTGAGCCCTGTCCACTGGCTGTCTCTTTGAATCACTGTCATAAGCCTCGGAGCCCGGTTCTCAGACAGGGGCCCACCTGCTGGAAGCATGGATGAAGCAGCTCAGTCAGGTGGGGCTGAGAGGTGGGGGAGAGGAGGCTGGCTACAGGGAGGGGCCTCTTAGCCCCTGGAGGGAGGGCCTGGCCTCCTGGCCTCCCTTGTAGCCTTATTCTCTGCAGCCACACTACCTCCCCACCCCCTCACCCTGGCTCCATGCTGCCCGTCCTCCACTCTCTCTGGGAAATCCTCAAGGGGCTGTCTGTGCCGGGCTCCCCAATCCCCAGACTCCACAATCAGAGGGTTCCCCTCCCTAAGCTCCCATCCCCCACGGCCCCACTACCCTGTCTCACCCTACTCCACCCCCTTTCACATATTTTCAAAGCTGAAAGGACCTTGGAGCTGCCCTTTGTGCACAGATCAGAAAGCTTAAAAGTCAAAGGACTGGTCCAAGGTCTCCCAGCTGGTCCTGGCTGAACCTGGAGACCCAGACTTCCTGGGTCCCCATCCCACGTTTTTCCCACCACATGCCTCCTGGGGCTGCTGGTGAGGCTGAGCGGGCTTTGCTCTGGGCTGCAGGCGGCTCCGGGATCCAGAAAAGACCAAGACAGTCCCTCCGGTCCCCGGGGTTGAGCCAGGGTGGAAGCAACAGGACCTGAGTCTTTTCCCACCAATAAAGGCACCGTTTTTCCGGTTCTGCTCTATTTTCTTCCTTCATTGTCTGCAGTCATTTCAGCCTCTCCCAGTGTTGGATTTGCCCAAACTCCCGGTGGCCGTGGCCGCACCAGGAGTGCCACTGTGTGGCTTGTAATTGAGTGGGAGGGCGCCCGTGCGTGTGTGATGACAATGTGTGGTGGCACATCGGTCGGTGTAGGCATCTGTCTGTGTGGCTGTGATGTGACTCAAACGCTGAGGCTCCCATGCCCTCCCTCTCCCTCCCCATCTCCCAGCAGCTGTATCCCACCCCCAGGGAAAGAATGTCCCTGGCAGCCGCCATGCCCCCCCCAGGCTGGAAGCGGCAACACAGGTGGGGGCACTGTGTCCAACTGGCCCCGTGACAGGGCCGCCCAGGAGGAGCCTCCCCTCCAGGGTCCCCCATTAGTGCTGCCTGCAGCAGCTGTCGCCCTGAGACACAGGAATGCCCCGAGAGGAAGTGCCTGCAGGCCAGGGAACCAGTCCATGGTAGCCCTGCTGTGTCTTGCCTCGGCCCCCGTCCAGGGGAGTGGGGCTGGCCAGGGACCCCTGGAGGCCGGGGCTCCATCACCTATGCATCCCTTGTGCCCCCTCAGCAGATATGTCCTCAGCACCCACAACATGCCAGGAGCTGGGGCCCTGCCAAGGAGTTTGAGTGCAGGCGAGTGGAAGTTTCCACACTAAGCCTGCGCTGTCCGGGAGGAGGGGTTTCTCCTGGAGAAGAGTGCCGTGGGTATGAGAGGTCCAAAGTCCACTGCACTAAGGGGATAAAACCCAGACACCTTCCACTCCTGGATCGGGATTGTGAGAAAAGCCCAGGAACACAGTTTTGGTGATAAAGAGTAAGGCACCTGTGGGCTTCGGGGAAGGCAAGGTGACATCTGCGATGGGTGTTCAAGGATAGGTGGGAGGCAGTGGGGAGGGTGGGAAGGGTGTCTGGCAGAGGCACAGCAAAGGCCAAAGTGTGGCCGTCGGTGGGGGGCGCTTCTGGCTTAGCTGTGGGACCCCTTGAGAGGCCAGTACGTGCCAGCACGTAGACGAACATCTGTTTGTGAGTTGCGGTGATTCTGGGGAGAGGGTCTTGGCCAGAGGTAGTAGGGCAGAAGACTTCAGGAAGGAGGCGAGGACTGAGATGGGGGAAGGGAGGACGACATCCATGAACCCTGGAAGGCCCTCCACTCCCTGCCTTGATCCCGAAGGCCAGAGGCCCAGGGACAGAAGGCCGGGGAGTGCTATCACTGAGAGAGCCGGGCCCCTCGGCTTGTGCCAGCGAGGGTGCACGGGATTTAGACTAAGGAAACAGCTTGGTGCCTCTAGGGAAACACAGGCCTGGCCTCGCCTCCTCTGGCCCCTCTTCTTTGGCCCCGAGGGAGGCCCTTGCCCCTGTACCAGCCACATCTGTGGGGCACAGAGCTGAGCAGAGGGCTCATTTTGCTAGGAACTGTGCTGTGTGACCTCACGTGAGTCACTCCCCGTCCTTGGGCCATGGTGTCCTCATCTACACACCGAGGGGCTTGCGCTCTGTGGGATCTCACGTTGTTCCCACCTTACTTGCCAGCCCTGATGAACTGGTAAGGCTCTGTGGAGGATTGTGACCCCAAGTCCAGGCTGGGAGCGATAGAGGCCTTGATCCATTAGTAATGTCTGCTGTGGCCTCCTGGTGTGGGCGGTAGTACACATGCCTTCCTACCTCCCATCTTCACTCTCACGACATGCCATGTTCTAACGGGGGGCAGAGGGGTGAGGGGGAGAACCAACCTTCTATGAGAAGTGATTCTCCCAGGATTTGTGACAAATCTTGTGTGTGTTCCTCCAGGGCAAACATCTAGACAGGCGTCTCCAAGCATCTCCCACTTGTCTGTGAAAAATGACATGGCTACAGTTTCGTAAGGAAGAAGAGAGAGGGTAAACAACCCCAAATCTGAGTTCTTGGTCTATTTGTTTTGCTGGCATTTTGATAAATTTGCACCTGGCTGCATTTCTGTATAACTAATACGAAGAAACGTTTCGTCATTGTTGTTGCTTTGTTTGTTTTTTGTTGAAACAGAAAAAAGAAATCCATAAATATCATCAAGAAAGAAGAGACCAAGAGAAGTTGATGGGTTATATAATTGGGTTTAAATAGAAACTAAGATCTTAAGAACTTTAATCAGAAAATAGAATATGTTGGTCACATACGTGTATATGTTAGTGTTCTTGTGTTTGCGAACGTGGTGGACGTGTGTAGGGCATATTGACGCACAAGTTGGATGTATGTTCATGTGCGTGATATAAATGTGGCATGAATCTGTGTGTGTTGTGTGTGTCTGTGTGTGTGTGCAGTAGGATGTCTGTAGGGCATAGAAATGTATGTTTGCATTCTGTGTCCGTGCTGTGGGGGGAATTATGCAGTGTGCATACTGAATACAGTAAACCTCAGAATGGTGTATATGTGTGTAGGGGATGTGTACATCATATATGGGTGAGGGATCTGTGATGTGTGCATTGTGGGTAAGCACATGGCATTCTTGCTCCGTGATGCCCTGGCCTTGAGCGGGGCCTGGTGATGATGTGAAGTAACATCAGAGTTTAAAATAGCTCCCTGTGGAGCCCGACAAAGACTGAGAGCCAAGAACCTTGAGTCTTTTTTGGTGCTTGCTATTCCGAGAGGAAATCAGGAATTGCTGGAGCCTGTTTTGCCTACTCTGAAATCCAGACAAGGAGAAAAGTGACTGGAGTCTTGGGGAAACCCAGCCACCAGCTCAGGAAGGTGGGCTTAAAAAGCTTACCATTTGCAGTTTCCGAGAAAAATTCCTCACCAAACTTTTCAGACTTTTTCTCTCCTTTAGCAAAGATGGGAAAGGGTTCCTGGTGGCCTTTTCTGGGGAAATCGAGCAATTTCCACGATGGATTTGGGACACTCTTTTCCCCCTTTTAAAGAAGGTAATCCTGTGGTAGCAAAGGGAAGGTTGACAGACATCTAGAGCTTTCTGCACAACTGTTGATAGTAAGGGTTGTGTCCCCCAGCGCATTGGAGGCCACAAAATGCAGCCAGTCAATTTGTTTTGACTGTCTTCAGGCAAACTGTCCAGAGGATTTCATTCCCCCAGGCCCCAGGGGTAGAGTGGGGAGTGAAGACCCCTTTGCCCTGTGCCCTTGCAAAAGTCATGGCTTCTTCTTGTCAAGAAGGGTTATGGAGCGGAGCCCTTCCTACTACCTAGGACTGTGGTGTGAGCCCTGAAATGACAGTCAGGAATGTTTCTGCTGAGTGGAAGGGACAGTCCCCAGGGGCAAGGTTGTTCCTGGCACAAGGCCTGCCACCTAGTAGGTGTCCAATAAATAGTTGTTGAATGAATGAGTAGCCCAGGAGGTGACCATCCAAGAGAAACAGGCTGGTTTCCCCCCACGGCCAAGCAGAGCTTCCAGGGCAGGACTGGGGGCGGACGTGGCCGCCTGGCCAGCTGTTGGACTTCCCCTCCTCGTTTCCGGTCCCTCTCCCAGAATCTCAGCTGGTTCCCACACCCTGGCTCGGGGGCTGCTGCTGTCATTGTTCGGCTGTTCTCAGGGCCCGGCCTCTGCCCGACTAGACCTTTCATTGGGCCAGGAAAAGGGGTAGGACAAGGCAGAGCAGGAAGGGGAAGCTTCAGGGACTGATGCGGGAAAGAATCACAGTAAGAATGGGCTGATCTGGTGCAGCCTCAGGTGAGAAGCCAAGGTTTAGGGAGGGGTAAGGACGTTCCCAAGTTTACACGGATGGTGCTGGAATAATAATGATCATCGGAATTATGGTAGTAGTAGTATCGACCATATATGGGATGATATTTTGCGAACTAGACTTTCCCCCAGTATCTTCTTGCACTCCTTAGCTCTGCCCACTTCCTGTAGCTAGTTTGCTTTGAGGCCCACACGGAGAATGTGAGTATTTGCATGGCCCCTGGGGTTCCCGAGGGGACCCAGTGACCATCAGCTTTAGGACTCCACGTGGGAAGCCTGGCCTTGACCTCATAGCATTGGTTGCCTTGGGGAATAGGCTAGACTTGTTGGATTTTGAGTTTCAAAAGCCAGTCTGTAGGACTTCCAAAATAAAAAGTGATCATTGAAATTTAACACTCAGTGGGATAAACAGAGCTGGAGAAGGAGATCTGAGAATCCACCCAGAAGGCCTCACAAAGAGGTAAATAGTGGAAAACAGGGAAGAGGGAGAGGTAGAAAGGGTAGAATGAAAAGGTCCAACCTATGCCAAGTAGAATCCCAGGAAAAGAGATTGGAAAGAATGAGGGGCAATATTTAGAGAGACAATGGCTAAGAAATCTCTAGAACTGAAGACAGAAATCAGTTTTCATACAGCAGAATCACACGAAGCTCCGGGGCATATCACGGGGCAATTCCAGATCTCCAAGAGAAGCCTTCCTGAGCCCCTTGCTTCCCAAACCCTTCTCTTCTGCCATCTGACAGCCCTAACCATAGTGACTTTGCATCTGCATTAGTACTGCTTCCATTCGCCATCCTTTGGTGGGCAAGTTTTGCCTCCTCCATGAACCTGGGAGCTTTCTGAGGGTAGGAGCCCTTCTCCTAACCCCAGTCCTGGGGAAGGATGGCAAAATACCTGGTCAGAGATCTAGTTAGAGTCCTGGGCCCATAGCTCAACTTCTCCTGTCTCAGCTTCTTCATCTATAAAATGGAATTAGAAATACCTGGACAGAACATCCTGAGATTTACACATCCTGAGATTTCCTGCCACACTGTGTTCCTGTTCTGTTTAATCTACAACATTTTAATGTCACTATTTTTATTTCTAGATTCTGCCCCCCCCCCCACCCTGGCCAATTCTGCCTCTTCTTTTCTTTCTCTTCATATATTCATGGGAAAAAAAAAAAAAGTAAACACAGAAAAAAAAAAAGGGCGCCTGCATGGCTCAGTCGGTTAAGCGTCTGCCTTTGGCTCAGGTCATGATCCCAGGGTCCTGGGATAGAGCCCCGCATTGAGCCCCTCAGCAGAGAGCCTGCTTCTCCCTCTCCCTCTGCTTCTTCCCCTGCTTGTGTGTGCTCTCTCTCTCTTTGTCAAATAAATAAATAAAATATTTTTAAAAAGGTAAAAACATACATTCATGAAGAACCATAAAGCGTTGGCTCTCAAATCTAGTTTTAGCAGGAGAGACCTTTCATCAAATAAAAATATATTGTTGGAGACCCAATTCCAGCAGAATAAAGGAATTGCTGGTTGAATTGGGGTGGGTGGGGTGGGATGAAGACCCAGAGTCCAGCTGACTCATTCCCCCCTTTCCCTCATACCACCCCTGTGGCGCCATGGCTGGAACAAAGTTAGAAAAGCACCCATCAAAAGCTTTAATGCAGCGTTCCCCAAAATGTGTGTCTGGGAGCCCTACTTTATGGTGTCCCATGAAAAAGGGGCTCTGTGGTTGAATACATTTGAGAAACACTGGATTAACCAAAGTGAATTGAGTCTCTGCAGGATTTCTTTGAGAATTTAATACTCACACTGTGCACTGGGAATCTTACAGAGGGTAGCTGACGTGCTGAGTTCTGCAAACCTACCTGTTTTATCCAAGAATTACCCCTGCAGGGACGCCTGGGTGGCTCAGTCGGTTAAGTGTCTGCCTTCGGCTCAGGTCATGATCCCAGGGTCCTGGGATTGAGCCCCACATCGGGCTCCCTGCTCAGTGGGGAGCCTGCTTCTCCCTCTCCCTCTGCTCCTCCCCCTGTTTGTGCTCTCTCTCTCTCTCTCTGACAAATAAATAAATAAAATCTTAAAAGAAAAAAATAGAATTACCCCTGTAGGCTGGTGTTGTGCAGAACATACTAGGAAAATGCTATATTGGAGAATAATAATAGTAATAATAATAATAATTAATAATAATTTTTCCTATGTCTCCCTTCAAGATCTATAGGGCTGGACACTGAAATAGGAGGTGAGGCAATTATTACTCTGGATTGAATATGAGCCTTAGTCTTTTGTGACCCTCCCCCCCATTTAGAAAAGACCTGTGGGAAGCCCAACAATTTCCAAGCCTTCTTTCTTCCCGTCTCTGTTCTGCAGCCACAAACACAGCCTGGCTGGGCATGGACATGGGTGAGCCCCCGTTCCACCGGTCAGTTCTTCTAACACATCAGGCTGGGGCCCACTTTTGTCCCAAGGCTGAGCCGGCCCTTTGGCCCAGGCAGGAGGCCCCAGAGCCCCGGCTTGGCCCGTGAGAGCTCTGGGAAACCTTGTTCCCACTTGCCCACCCCCTTCCTGGCAGCCCAAGAGGCTGCCCAGGCTTTTCTTTCCTCTTCTTACTGGCAGGAAGAATTTCTGGAAGCGCGGCTGAACCAGTGACAATGAGGCAGGATGCCCGTCACCCTTACCAGCCTGGCCGCACAGGGAGAGCACCCCCCCACCCCCCCCAGGGCTGGGGCTCACAGAGGTAAGCCTCTCTGCCTGCCCGGCCCCACCTCGGGCTCCAGGAACAGGACAGGCCCCTGCCCAGGGCTGGAAAGTAGGGGCAGGCGCCCTGGAGCGTCTCTCCAGAGGCCAAATCCCACGGTGGGTCTGTCGGGTCTCTCGCCCACAGCTTTTCCCTCTTCCTTTCGTACCTTGAACAGACAGCAAGGGGTGGGGCACCCCACTAGGTGCTGTGAGGCAACAGTGACCAAAGCAGATCTGTCTCGGGGGGTCTAGAGTGGGGTCAGGTGGTCCAACACGCAACTTGAGAATGTCGATAAAACGGCTTCGGGCTTTGACAGGCACCGAGGCTGCGGAAGCATCTAGTGCGGTCTGGGGATGAAGGACCGCCTGCCTGGGGGAACACCGTTTATTATTAAAGCCGCTTGCCCGGCTTCAGGGCTGCGGAGCCACAGGAGCTGAGACCCAGCCTTGCTTTCAAGGACTTTCCTCTCTGTGTCACTCTGCGTTTCTGGTCTTTCCCTCTGACCCTCGCTCCGGCTGGCAGCCTCTCCCACCTTTCTGTCTCCAGCCCCACGTCGCCCTGACCCCCTGTCTTGCGCTGAAGAATTGCTGTTCCCAGGACAGGTGAATAAATACTAGGAACTCAGCAGACCCCTCCGCAAGGCCCCCTGGCCTGGCCTCCCCCAGCCTGGGGCCCCGGGGCCTCAGGGCCGCCGCCCCCACTCCCCACCCCTTAGGCCGGCTAGCTTGCTCTGTTCCTCTCCGCGGTGCCTCCGCTACTAAGGCTACAGCCATGCCACTCAGCCATCCTTCCTTGGGGGAGGTTGGGCAGGAATTTTTGTACTTTAAAAAGTTGTTATTGTCTGAGGGGAAGCAGCCAAAGAAAGAGACGTGTTATCTGTGGACTGGACTTGGCTGTCCCTCATAAACGAATGGGCTTTCCAAAGAAAGTATTCAAGGGGGGTCCGGGAGGAGGGAGGAAGGGCCTGGGATGTCTGTGTTTCCCTTAGACCCACGGGGTCCTGATGCCGAAGCCACGTGCCTCAGCTGGGGCTCCTGGAGGGCGGGAGCCCTGCCGCTACCACCTGACTGGGGCGTGAAGGTGCAGAGACCCTGCCCCATCCCCCGGGTCCGAGCAGCCCTCAGGAGCCCAAGGAAGGTCTCGGGATGTTACAGGGACCAGTGTCCCTTCAGGCCCGTAATTCTCCAACTCCCTCCGACCCCGCGTACATACCAGGCTTCTTGCCCCTGCCTCACCTTTGCTCAGGCCGGTCCCTGAGCCTGGAGCAGCCTTTCCATCTCTTCACTTACCAGCGTTCACCATCCTTCCTGGCCCAGGCCTGGTCGCACCTCCCAGCAGCCTGCCCTGACTGCCCGACCCCACGCTGGCCTCTCCTCCCTCTTCCCTGCCCGGCGGTCCCTCCATGGCCATGTGCCTGTCACTTCATGGGGACTGACAGCTCCATGCTCAGCCCACACAGTCACAGCCACTGTGGAGGAGGGCCAGGGCGGCAGGATGATGGACGAGGCTGTAATGGCCCCCTTCCCCACTGTGGCTGTGGTTAGATCTCCCCTCGAAGAAGCCCGATATTTTCCAGGAATTTCCTGAGGGGAGGGGACCGAGTATTCCGGAATGAGAGCCAGCTGTGGAATTGAGGCCTGGGAGTGAGGAGCAGGGCTCGGGGCTTCCTGGCTGAGTCAGCGACCGTCCCCAGGTAATTTATGGGCTGAGTCAGGGCTGGGGGCCACAGGGGTGGGGAGAGCATGGGGGAGTGGGGAAAGGTTGTGGAGGGGAGGGAGGGTGCCTCTAGGCAGTCTGTCACGGGGAGGGCAGCCTGACCGGCTGGAAGGGAGTCTGGCTGAGTCGGGCACAGACCCCCTTCTCCCCACCAGCTTTGCTCCCTTGCTTGGAGTCTGCAAAAGCCGCAAGCCAGAGGGAGGAGCCAGAAGATGGATACAAGGCTGCAGAAGGGGAGAAGCCTCTGGCCGGCCCTGGGGGCTCAGGAAGATAGAGGAGGCCAGGCTGGAAGTGAGTGGGCTTGGGCAGGCGTCGGGGCTGAGTTGGGGGTGAGGAGAGCCACTGGCTCTAGCATCAGGCCTGCGAGCGGCCTGCTCCGCCTTCCTTCCTGGCCCTGCCCCCTTTCTCCCTGCAGCAGCCCATCTGGCTTCCATTCAGCTCCTGCCGTGGACCTGCCGGGTGACATGGGCTTGGTGCCTCCTCCTTTCCGAGGCTCAAGTCCTCACTCGGACAAGGGGTCCTGGCTCCTCCAAGCCCTGAGGTGGGGCTGCTCGGCCGCAGCCAGGGAGTCCCGTCCAAGGCTCAGCAAAAGCAGGTCTGGGAGTGCCGCCACCTAAGGCCCACTGTAGGCCTTGACCTTGAATGGAGGTGGGGCTGGGCTAGGAGAGGGGCCGGGGCAGGTGGCGCCTGGTTACTGTCACCTGCAGGCCCGAGGAGCCTGGGGAGGCAGCACAGAGTGTGCCGTCACGCACGTACACCCCACACGCCCCACGTTCCCAAGAGAAGCCTGTTTCTGTCCGTCTCACCCAGCGCTGAGCCTGGGATCCCACCGGAAGACGGCTCCTGACACAAGCTCCGAGGAGGAACCCTCTCCTGCTGGCAGGGCGAGGCAGAAGTGTCCCCCAGGGGAGGGGACCCAGCTTTCCCTGTCATTCGTGTGCATCTGCTGCATCGTCACACTTGTGGTGGCAGAATCACCCCACGGCAGATTCCAAGCAGGGCAGGGTGCTGCGGGGTTGGGGCTCCCCTGGCCCTGGTCTCGGCATCTCAGAGGGACCCCCAGATTTTTGAGTGTCTTGCCCTGGCTCCCAACCTCAAGTCCCCATGCTGAAGAGGAGCCCCTGTTGAGGATGGTAGAGTTCGCAAGCCCAAATTAAGACACGCGATCTGAAGAAGAATCTGGGGGATTTGTGATACCATGCTAAAGATACAGAAAAAGGAATCTTATTTTGTACGTGACTGAGGAACTGCTTTTCTTGGTAAGAATAGTCATGAGGAAATCAAATCTGGACAGAAGGGTTCTGGACACGTATGAGGGTCTGCGACATGTAGCTTGACCCCGGACCAGTCCCGCCCCCGTCACCACCCGGTCCTGTCAGGCCCCCGTTGGGGAGAGGTGGTTGCGTTCTGGAATCAGTTGGAATCCAGCTGACAGGATTCTCTGAGGGAGGGGACATGGGTCTAAGAGAAAAGACACAGGGACCACTCCAAGGTTTTGGTCTGAGCAACTGAAGGCTTGGAGTTACCACAGACTGAGACAGAGAATGCATTTTGTTGTACATTTAACAGATCGCTTTTATTATGAAAGTCCAGAAATTGGGAATGGATGGAACTGAGCAGGGCGTCTGTGGGGTCACTGCCCACAGGGACCGCTGGGTCATTACACCCCCTACCACAGGCCTCGGGGCTCCCACGAGGCCCCGGGGCAGAAACAGGGAGGCTTACCTTCCTGCCTCCGCTATGGGACGGGGTGGGGGGGCAGCGGTGGGAAAGGGTCTGACCCTCCCGAGTCCCCTGGGCTGGCGCAGGAGACCCGGGGCCCGGGAAGGCGGTGGCGTGTGCGGGCCTCTGTCTACACAGACCCGCCTGTGGCCCACAGAGGCCCTTTCTCCTCAGACCTGGTGCGCTGTTGCCGCCAGCGCCTTCTAGAGGAAGCATCCCCGGGAGCCCAGGACTATACTTTGATTCTCCAGCCACAAAGCCCTGCAGGCCTGGCGGGCCAGAGGCGTGCCTGTGCATCCCGGGAAGCAAGCGCCTGGGGACTCAGGGCCGGAGAGGCTGTGAGGATGGCTTTGTGCGGCCGTTCACGTTGGCCCTGCCAAGTCCCCCTGCCAGGAGAGGCCAGTTTGGCTGCCAAGCCTCCTGAACTTAGGTTACCTGAGAAAGCAGCCTTGAAGCATCTGTTTCTCGTTGCTTCGCATGCCGTGGGCCTGCTTGCCCCGGGGGCCAAATGCCCTGTTTCCCCACATCAGCAGAGATGAGGGACGAGAAGACAGCTCTGTGGGAAGAGTCAGGAGGACCAGTCTTTGTGAGAATATAGGTTCCTGGGCACCTCTCCGGCCCTGCAGAATCTGTGTCTCTGAATATTTACCAAGCTCCCCCGCTGACCTGATGAGGGTCAGGGGTTGGGAGCGCTGGCACAGAGGCTGCGTGCTGTGCACGGGATCTGGAGAGACACCACACCCAAGGAGAGTCAGAGCTGGCACACAGTTCAGCGGGGGGGGGGGGGGGTTAGGAGGAGTGCTCTGGTTGTCTGAACACAAGAGCACCTGGATCTTTGACGGGCCTCAAGGGGGCCATTTGGGAGGTTGGAGCTGGGATTAGGGTGGGCCCGAGGTGGAGAATGGGGCCTCCTCGGGCCCACATGGGGTGCCCCCTGGAGCTGGTCTGTATCTCGTGACCTGTTCCTTCTCCCTGTAAACTCTTAACCCCGATCTGGAGGTGATCCCCAAGGGTAGGGCTCACCTACCCAGAACTACATTGAATAAATAAATGTGCTCTGCCCAGATTTTATCTCTTCAGGATTCCAGAGCACAAGACAAATGGCCTCATGTCCGGCAAGGAGGTGTAATTCATCCTCTGAGGTGAGCCCCAAGCCTGGGGGTGGGGTGGGGTGGGGAGAGGAGAGGTAGATGGTTTGGAGCATGTGGGACATGCAGACGTGGGGGCCAGCAGGCCCTGGAGCTCTGTGTGCAGGGCTCAGCTCTAAGACCTTCAGAATAACCCTGCCTTCCCAGGGCTTGTGCAGGGATGGAAACCAAACCTAGCATCCTTTAATTTAAGGAGTCTATTTCTGATTCTAAGAACACTTCGGGACATAGAAATAAGTTTATAGCATAGTAAGCAGAAAAATGAAAATCTATTAAATATATAAAATAACCTGACTTTGGAAATATGTTGATTCATTAAAAATGTTGCAAGATTATACCCCAAAACATTGACTGGTTGTAAGATAAAAGGTAATTTCAGAGTTTTGGTTTTTAATTTGGATTTGCTTATCTGAATTTTTAACTTTTCTAGAAGAGTCATGCACTTATTTGTACACAAATGACACAAATATTGAAAGTTATTGTTGTTATTATTTCATAAACCAGAGCCTCTGAGATGTAGTTCAGGAAGGAGAATGTCTAGGCAGGAAAGACAGCTGGATCAAATAACCCTAGCTGTCATCTGCGCCCCCCCCTTTCTTTGGGTCAATTTCTTAATTTTTACCACCTCCCCATGGTTGGCCCCCCTGGGATGCCACTGTCCTTTCAATTCTCTGGACCAAGCACAGCTAGAAACCCAGGCTTTGGCTTCTTTTAGCAGAGCAAGTCTAAGAAACCTGGGAAGACATACCAGATGGTGTTACTAAACCCAGAGGGAAGAAAACAGGAACAGAAACGCAGTGCCTGGAAGAACTATGAAACCACCAGGTTTCTCCACGCAAGGGTGTGCAGTCCCTCCTCCGCTCTCAGGTGGGACCCACAATGACATAGAGGGAGAAAACGCTAGTCCTCGGTCCAGGCACCCCCAAGCCACAGTACTCATTTCAGAGGACTTAACACCTTACACGCATAAAGGCTCCCAGGAGTTAAGAAGCTTCCAGACTTGAAAAGTAAATGAATTTACTTGGTATGCCCAAGTTTTTCTTAACATCATTCCACCCACTATCTGCCCAAATGAAGGCATGATAGGGAATCAGTGAATTATTAAAAATCACTGATCACATTAAAAAATGGGTGGCTCAGTCGGTTGAGCATCTGCCTCTTGATCTCAGCTCAGGTCTTGATCTCAAGGTTGTGAGTTCAAGCCCTGCGTTGGGCTCCATTCGGGGTGTGGAGCCTACTTAAAAAAAAAAAAAAAATTAGCATTTAAAATTGTAATATGAATACAGATTCATCATAAAAACTATTTGAAAATTTAAAAAAATGAAAATATCCCATAATCATCACACTGAATGGAGATAAACATTATTCGTGTATATACACATTTCAATAAAATCAGGAAAATATTGTGTGTATATGTGATATACACACATAAAATTCTGATTTTATATATGGTTATAAGGTCATTTACACACACATATATAAAATTCTGGTTTTTTTCCATTTAAAATGCATCATAAGAATTTTCCTGGATCTTTGAAAATAAATTTTAAATGGCTGCATGCTATCCCATTGCATGGCACACTGATTCTTAAACAAATCTCCTATTGATACCTAAGCTATTTCCAAATCGTTTGCTATTATAAAGAATAATTCAATAACATCATTGCACGTATATCTTTGTATACATCTCTGATTATTTCTTTAGGATACATTTCTAGGAATAGAATTGCCAAGTCAGGGACATGAATGTCTACAAGGTTCTTGGTGTCTCCAATCAATGCATACTTGTTAAATTGTATGAATTTGAACAAAAGTAGTAAAAAACTCCAGAGCAGCACTCTACCATGTTTGCTGCATGTTCTCAGACCCACAAAAGGTTCCAGGGGGCCAGGTGAAGCCCCTCCATCCACCTGTGGGACTGTCCTTTGGAGCCCGGGCAGAGGCCGAAGCCAGCAGTCCTTGGTGCTCCTTGGCTGGGCCCGGCCCCTGTTGCTGCCACAGGGCTACTTCCCTCAGCTTCTCAGAAACACCCCAAATCCCGCTCAGAAGCCCCTCTGTGAGGATTTCCTTCCAGCCCATTGCCGTGGCCCCCTGGGGAGTATACAGGGTAGGGGTCACGGTCCCCCACCCCCTCTTCAGACAGGGCATCTGAGGCCTAGAAGCCAGCAGGATGTGAGAGATAGGACAGGACCGGGGATTCAGAGACAAGGCTCTAGGTCTCACTCTACCAGTCAGTGTTGCCAAACCACAGAGGGGCGCGTCCCGTGGGAAAGTGGCCCAACACAACTGGAGGCAGAGGTCCTGCGAGGAGGCTGGGCTCCACTAGAGTCATTTTCAACAAATATTTATTGAGCATCTATCATGTACCAGTCACTGAGAAAATAGCGGAAGCCCAAGAGGCAAAGCTCCTGCCCTCAAGAAACAGCATGCTAGTGGGGGAAACAGGTAATAAACCCCAAAAATCGTGTCCAATGGGGTTTAAATGCTGAGAAGAAAACAAAGCAGGGACAAGTGGATAGAAAGTGACACAGAGGGGTGGGTTACCTGAGGTAGGATAATTCACATAGGTCTCTCTGGGTTGATACTTAAGCAAAAGGCTGAGGGAACAGAAGGAATAAGCTCTGTGAGTTATCTGGAGGAAGCCCTTCAAGGCCAAGGGAACAGCAAGTACAAAGGTCCTGAGGCAGGAGCAAAACTGGTATGTTTGGGTAGACGTCAGAAGCTGATATGGCTGGAACAGAGTGAACAAGGGACAGTGTAGGGACTGAGGTCACAGAGCTAGCACCATCCCCATTAGATGCGGGAGCTCCCACTGAGCCACAGGCATCAAGCAGGACACAGTCATCTGTTGTCAAGAACCTTTAAGGTTAGGGGACCTTGCTGTGGCAGAAGACAAGAGAATAGCAGAGGGCCGGGGCAGGCTTTTACCACCTGATCAGGTGTTTATAGCAAGGCTGTGAGGAAAGAGGGTATGTCCTAGAGCTCTGTCCCACCGTGCTGGGTGCCAAGTGTCCAAGGTTGACCAGGCCACAGAGCTGCCTCCTAGAGGCTCACAACCCCGTGGGGCCAACAGGTGGGCGGGGCTAACAAGCTGGCAAAGAAATCCTGTCATTTGTGACCACACAGCTCAACCTGGAGGACATCATGCTAAGTAAAATAAGTGAGGCCGAGGAAGACATGCCCAATCCACATGATCTTACTTAGGTGTAGAATGTAAAAAAGTCCAACTCATAGAAGCAGAGAGTTGGATGAGTGGGATGGAGGTTGCCAAGGGTTGGGGGGTGAGGGAAATGGAGAGATGCTGGTCAAAGTGTACGAACGTTCAGTTAGAAGATGAATAGGTTCTGGAGATCTAACATACAGCATGGTGACTACAGCTAATAATTCTATATGACGTGTACTTGAAATTTGCTAAGAGAGGAGATCTCAATTGTTTTCACACACACCCAAAAAGGAGACTGTGTGAAGTGATGGATATGTTAATTAGCTTTGTTGTGATCATTTCACAGTGGTCATGATCTTGGGGTCTGCGAGATGGAGCTGCATGTTGGGCTCCAAGCTCAGCGAGGAGTCTGCTAAAGTTTCTCCCTCTCCCTCCGCCCCTCCCCGTGCTCTCTCTCTCTCAAATAAGTAAATAAATCTTTAAATACATAAATAATAAAATTAATAAAAGCTGGTTACACAACATCTTGTGAAAAATAAGTGCTACACAGGAACTTTCTGTACTTTAAGCTTAATTTTGCTGTGAACCTAAACCCACTCTAAAAAATAAAATTCATTAATCGAAAACAAAATAAAACTGTAAAAACCAAGCATATGGCATGACTGACGGGGAAGACTTCCTGGAGGAGGTGATGTCTGAGCTGGGCCTTGAAAAATGAACAAGTGGACCAGATGTCAGCAGGCAGGGAAGGTGAGAAATGCACTTCAGAGAGAAATACTGGTTTGCTGAGGAGGGAGCAGGGGCACCCTCTGGCAACTGGATATTGGGGTGTGGCCTTGATTTGGGATTATCACTGGGACAGGACCAGCCTTGGAAAGCGGACAGTGAGAAGAGAAGAGGGTTGAAAAGATAACGCTGGGGCATACAGCCTCACTGTTGGTGGGGTAGGGGGGCACTGGGGAAGGGCTGAGGGAGACAAGAGGGGGGTGAGAGGAGACAACACACATAGGAAATTTGAACTAGAAGGAGGGGAGGACAGATGCATCTAGAGGAAGACCCAGCCTGGCTGGAGACAAGTTGCTTTTAGGATTTTATTTTTGTCTAATCCTGTTGTGTCTCCTTCCCTCCCTTCTCCCTCAAGCCCAACGGGGAGATTAGAAACATAATCTACATTGTCGATTCTATAAAGTATTGCTTCCCCTCACCCCTGACACCCACCCGCCCCAGCGCTTTGCAAGCTATGTGAGTCCAAATCCACATTTTTAAAAGATTGGTTCTCATTGTATTTCCTATGGCCGGCTCTCCTTTAATCACAAAACAGAGCTTATTGTATGATTAATTGTTCGAGTTCAGATAGTGATGCCCAGGTTAGAAAGGTAAAGATTTCGTTCTCACCCTCCTCTTCCACTCAGCCCCTTCTGAAAAGTTTCCTTGTTGTGCAACTGATTTTAGCTCTTCTACTGCTTTTATGTGTAACTTCATTTTTTCCCCAGCTCGACGGAGAGATCATTGACAAGGGATCTACATTTTTAAACCACAAGGAAAAGAAACCCAGAGCTACCAAGAATAATATTTTATTGACTTGGAACCAGTTTTGGAATTTATATTTTTAACCAACTACCCAGGTGATTTTGATGATCAGACAGTTTGAGGGTTTTTTTTTTTCCCCTCTTTCTCTTCCCTTCAGTAAACTGTTTTTTAACTTTGTTTTTCAGTGAAAACCATTTCCTCCTCACCATGGACTCCATCCAGAGGCTGCACCCATCTCTCCCACGTCAACAGTCCTGTGTCCTTGGCAGAGGACAGTGCTCTCATTCTGGGCCTTTCCCTTCTTCCTCGGCCAAAGCCCTGCTCCTGCACCTCCCCGCAGCTAATAAAAAGGCTGAGTTCCCCGATGCGGGGCAAGCTCCCACCCGCCGTCCCTCGCAGGGAGGAGTGAAATCTGTGGGGCCACTCTCGTCCCCATGGGCAGCTTTCCTGCCTTCACATGTTCCCAGAGCAGCTAGCTCATCCCAGGCCTCAGGACGTCCCTGGGCCCGGGGTGAGATCCAGGCACGACCACCTTCCAAAGCCACACGGTTCTGAGGGAACGTGCAGACATGCAAGAGTGGGGTGTTTCTGGACACTGAGTAAAGAGAGTCTCCCCGTGGGAAGGCATGGATTGATTTGGGACAAAAGGCACTTGTTGGCCCCGGAAGGCAGGGTTTGGGGGAGCCCTGTGCTAAGCGGAGGTGGGTGGGCATGATTCTCTTCTCTCCTGGGATCAGCCCCTCCGGCCAGTAGCCACCTGGCCCAGCTGTAGGAGACGTGGAGAATGAATTTCAGAGTCATTTCCACTGGGCCATGGCACCGAAACAGCTGCAGGAGGGGATGCAGCTGGCCCTGCCCCCACCCCTTCCAGCAAAGCTACTCTGGAGGAGCGCCACCCTCCCCATGAGAAGGGAGACCGTCTTACTTGCTGCAGTCTCAGGGGCCAGGGAAGGGGTCTCTAAGCGAACCCTCCATTTTTGAGGGCACAGTGTGGCCTTTATTAAAATAAAATCCCATCACCACTTATTCTAGTGGCTCCTAAACCTGGCTAAACATCAGGATCACCCAGGATGTTTATTAAAAAGTAAAGATTAATAAAAATAATGAGCTTGGGGACCCATCCCAGACCTAATGAATCGGAATCTCTTTGGGTTGGGCTAGGGCTCGGGCTAGAAGCAGCATGAATCCTCCATTCCAAAGTCTGAACCCATAGAATGGGAGCATGGTGAGGGAATGGTAGGGGTTCGGGTGACAGAATCATAAAGAGAGTCACCATTCCCAGGGATCTCTACGTGCCAGCCAGGGCACCAAAGTCTTCTCACACAGTCATCTTACTTAGTGGTCCAAACACACCCATGAGATATGTCCAGTTATTTTTTCAAAGATTTTATTTATTTATTTGTCAGAGAGAGAGCATGAGTTAGGGGCAGGGGCAGAGGAAGAGGGAGAAGCAGACTCCTCACTGAACAGGGACCCCGATGTGGGGCTCAATCCCAGGACCCCAGAATCATGACCTGCGCTGAATGCAGACACTTAACCGACTGAGCCACCCAGGCGTCCCAAGGTATGTCCAGTTATTGTCCCCACTCAGCTGATGAGCAGATGGGAGCTCCAGAGGTCATACGGGTCGTAAGAGGCAGAGCCAGAACTCCGATCCAGATCTTTCTCTGAACATCTCTGCCATGGAAGGAATCCTGGGAAACCTGGGCACCCCCTTGGGAGTTAGGCCAGTATGAGACCAAACTGTGACATGAACACGATGTGCTTTCTGGGCGCTTGTGTCTGGTGGGATCAGGTCCCCCGTGTTCATTCCCTTCATGTTCGTTCACCAAGCCCTTGTGGACACAGAGGTGGCCAGGACATGACCACCCTCAGGACAGGATGGTTCATGGAAAGGGCACTGGGCTAAAAGCAGGAGAGGGGACTTCTGGTCCCAGCTCTAGCACCACAAGCTGTGAAAGCAGCCTCAGCATCCCCTCGGCAGAGCTCCAAGGGCCCATCCGCTTTTCAAAGGCAGGCTGAGGAGCCCAGCCCCGTCTCCCTAATGCTGTCCCTTTCCCACTCTCAGCCCCTCCAGGGCAGTGGCCTTCTCTTGTCTATAGGATAAGATCAGTCCCTCATCTCGATATGATAAGCTTCTCTGTGGGGTGCATCAAGGAGGGGATTTAGCCTCCCCAGACTTCAGGGAAGACTTCCTGAAGGAGGTGGCGCCTGAGTCAGAGCTATCCAGGAGAGGAGTAGAAAACTAGCGAGCAGTGGGAATGGCACGAGCCACACCATGGCTGTCTCTCCCTGAATGGTATGTGCAGGGCGACTCAGTGTTTTGGGGTTTGCAATGCAGAACCACCAGCCTCAAGAAGCCCTCCTGACACCTTCGGCAGCCTCATTTGGCTTCCACAGGGCTCTGGGGAACTCCAGGGACCAGTGCTCAACACACCGCTTGGGAGGGGGTGTTTGCATGGCTGTCTCCCCACTGGTTTGTCATAGGCAGGGGGGGACTGACCATTTCTACCTCCACATCCTGTGTCTGACATATGTCAGGGAAAGGAAGGAAGGAAGGAAGGAGGGAAGGTCTGGCTCAAAGAGGCACTTCACTCAGGAGGCCTCTGAGGGCACCGGCCTGACCAACTGGGTCCCGTGGGACTCCCCGGGCTGGCTCAGCATTGTCCCTCTCTTGCTCTTTTAAGTCCTGGTTGTGACTGGGGTGGCCTGAGCTCTGGGAGCTGGATCCGGTGGGGACAACTGCAGGAGTGGGTTCCCACATCTCTGCCTCTCCCACTCAGGCATTTGAGATACCTACCCAGTGTCCTTGAGTTGGGTCTAGGATTCTTGTCCCCACGTCACAGGGGGGCAGTTGAAGACCCCACCTTGAAGAAAGGTACAATTCAGATCCTAAACTAAGTTGGAGCTGGAGGAATTCTTCACAGGTTGAAGATGCCCCTCAGGGGTAGACACCCCCTCAGGGTGCCAGATGCAGGGTAGACAGGGCTTCCCTTCTGACGAAGCAGAGGAGATGGCGTGAGACCCAGAGACTCAACAATGAGTGGAGCCAGGCCCATCTCATCCAGAGCCCAGTAAGGCAGAGCCTCAGTGTCCTGACATCAGAGAAGAGGCCAATGGAGACTGAGCCTCTGAGCTACAGCTGAGGGCCACATGCTGAATAACAGCTCCCAAACGTGGCCAGGTAATCCCCAGAACCTGAGAATGTTCTTACATGGCAAGAGGAGCTTTGCAGTTGTGATTCAATTAAGGCTCTTGAGATGGGGGTCCGCCAGGGGGGCCCAAAGTAATCACAAGCACGGGAGATGCAGGAGGGTCAGAACAGAAGTAGGCAGTGTGTTGACAGAGCAGAGACTGGAGTGAGGCCCTCTGAAGACGAAGGAAGGGGCCACAAGCCAAAGGACACAGGCAGCCCCTCGAAGCTGAGCTCGGCAAGGAGACGGAGAGCCTCCCAGAGCCTCCAGGACAAACCAGCCCTGCCGACACCTCGACGTTAGCCCGGTCAGACTGAGCCTGGACATCTCACCTAAGAAGTGTAAGAGAATACATTTGTTTTGTTTTAAGCCGCTTAGTTTGTGGTGATTTGTTCCAGCAGCCACAGGAAATCAACCTTGCCTGGAGACACATGGCTGAGTTGCTCCCATCCTGCGGCCCAGCTCTATGGGATCCTTGCCCCATGCTGGATGGGACTGGGAAAGCGGTGCAGGTGACGCCCTGAGGGGGCCCAAACACCACACTTGGTAAGATCCCGGGCCTCTGAGAGGGGTGTGTGTGTGTGTGTGTTAGAGAGAAGGGATGAACATGCCTTCTTCCTACATCAGGGGATTTTCTGGGCAGACGATTCTCCAAAGGCATGTCAACATTTTTCTCTCCAGGAAAAAATAACTCAATCTCTATCCAAAAAAGTCACAGTTGTGTACATGCACACACATGGATGGACGTGTGGGTCCTAGACAGAAATGAACTACGCCACCTACTCCAGGGGTCTTTCATTTTCACAGGGCAGGGAGCAAAGCTGAGGAGGGCCGGGCACTATCAGACAGAGGGCTGTGGACACACTGTGACATCTGGGACGGGACAGGGGCATCCCTGTCCCTGAGAATGTTGAGATTGCCCAGCACATCCCCAACACCTGTTTTTCTCTTTCCTCCTTCCAAGCCCAAGCGTAGATACCTATGCACAAATCACACGGGCACCCGCAGACCCATGAGGTCATGAGCAGTGCCGGTGTGTGCAAAGCGGAAATGAGCAAACACACACGTCCAGCCCAACTACCCAACAGACTTACACACAAGCAGTCGTGTAAACGCACCGGCAGATACATACAAACCCAGATACATGCCCTTTACACACTTACATACACCCACGCTGTGCACCGAAATGCGGACACAGCCATGCAGGAGGAAAGACCGCCCGCGTCTGTGGGCACCTGGACACCTCTGAGCCACGTGCAAGGCCCTGTTCTTCCTGGACCTCCGTTCAGGGAGCTCGGCCCGATTCCCTTCCCCAGCCAACCCTCCTGAGCTCTGCTCTGGAGCCCTCTGCTGGGGAGGCCAGGAACAGGCTGCCAGGTCCTGGAGCTGTGCCCGCCGGCGCTGGGGGTTTGGAGGGAAGGGAAATGAGGAGAGAAAGGGGAGCAATGGGGGGCCAGCCCCAGGGTGCTCGGTATCCTGCCTCCACTTGACCCAAATGACTTTCTGCAGCCTCCGATCTAGGGCTGAAGGAGGGATTTCTCCTGCAAAGATCCCTCCTGTGCTCTTTAGCCTCTTTCTGCCAGACCCCAGGCCTACCCTGTCCTGTCAGTGGGCAGCGCCAGCATGCCTGCCTGTGGAGGGAAGGCCCTGGCCTGGCTGCATCACGCGCTCCCCCCACCAAGCCTTCCTCGCCCTCTCACACCCTGGGAGCCCACACTGGCTCTGCTCACCCCACCCTGGGCCATCTTGCAGCGTGGCTGGGCACCCAGCTTCCTGGCACCCACTGGGTCTCCGACAGCTTGTCACAACTCCCTGTTCAAACCTCCACCTCCTGTCTCTCCTCAGAGGGCCCATCCTTCAGCTCTCAATGGCTTTTTCTTCCCATTTTCTCCTAGGGGAGGGGGAGGAAGTGAAGAAGATCTGGGCTTTGGAATACCATGGGTGAGCCCAAATTCAGATCTCAGCTCCAAGGTGAGACTTACTCACAGCTATGGGCATCTTGGGCAGCTCACCTAACCTCCCTCAGCCTCAGTTTCAGCAGGTAGAATGGAGATCATGAGACTTATATGGCAGGGTTACAGCATGCTCGGCGCCCAACAGCAGGGCTGGTTTAAGGGGTCAGGCAGCCATGTAGCTAGATAGGGTGCCATCTTTATGAGGCACTCAGACACCACTGGAAATGTAAAGAGATGAAGAAGACCATGCCTGGAACTCCTCTAAGGCACAGTTGCATACTCTGCTTTAATGAGCTACTTGCAATGGGGTGGTGGGTGGACCCCAAAAAGAGCAGGCTAGAGTAACAACAGTTGGTCTCTAAGCTGTTTTCTAAGGAGGGTGGGACAGGGTTTCTAAAAAGTTTTGTTCGTCTAACGGCAGCATGCAAGTGTGGGGTCAGAGCTGAACCGCTCAGGGAAGATGGAGTGTTGCCAATGGGGATCCCCTTCTCTGTCCATGCCCCCCTTCTTCTAAGCAGAGGCCAACTCCACTGCATTCAAGTTGAACTGATAGTAAAAGAATATCACTTTGAGGGGACATAAAATTATTAGCCTGCTTGGGGCACCCACATGTTTCCCCGTTGGGTCCTTCCTGACATGTGGCAGGTGCTTGATAAATGTTGGTTGGGTGTGTCTCTCCAGTCCTTGGTCCTAAGACTTCTCTCCAGCACCCTGCACTCAGCTCAGCTCTTCTCACACTCTCTCTACCTGGTCTTTGTGTCCACAGCCTGAGTTCTTCACTCCACACCCCCTCCCTGTAACCTTATTCCACTGGCTCAGCCCATTCTGGAAGCCACAAGGCTTCTAGTGTGTGTGGGGGTGTGTGTGTCAAGATTTCCATTTCTTGGGAAATCAGATCGTCCTCCTGCATCAGCCTGTCTAAAACAACAGTAAGCAGCCACCATCTTGCCCTGGAAAGTATCTCACGATCTTAAATGTCTACAATCGGGCAGTCCCAGCTTACGGATGAGTTATATTTCAAAACTTTGTTTCTGTGAAATGGAATGGCATTCCAGACAATGAGCCAATAGACAATTGAGGACTCAGAGGCACAAACGGGGCTGTTTCCCAGGTCAGGTGGTAAATGCCCGTCACAAAGCTGGGCTGCCTCAGGCACGAAAAAAAGAGAACCCCGACTGCTGCAAGACCTGTAGGGCGAAATGGAAAAACAATAATGCTGATCTAGAAAGTCTGTTTATTTTCTCTTGAAAGCTGGTGCTTGAGGGAAAGCAGGTTTCTTAACAGGAGTAGAAGGAGATGGGTGGGACGTTCTGAGGGAACTTGGAGCTGTTCTTCAGGGGCTTTAGAGGCTGAAAGCCTTTGTTCTTCATCATTCTAATTAATCTCTCTGACGTGTAGTCTGCCCTTTTCTTGACACAGGGGCAGGCCTGGCTCCAGCCTGACACTCAGTCAGCCGGGATTGTTTGGGCAGACAGAGTAAACGGTGGGGACAGGACCTCCTGAGGTAACGGGTAGAGCTGTTAGAAA
This sequence comes from Phoca vitulina, assembly GCF_004348235.1. Taxonomy (NCBI): domain Eukaryota; kingdom Metazoa; phylum Chordata; class Mammalia; order Carnivora; family Phocidae; genus Phoca; species Phoca vitulina. Next base: position 399,092 of record NW_022589801.1, read on the forward strand.
GGAGATGAAAAAAGCAGATTCAAGGGTGTGTGATTTGGGTTTTCAAGACGGCCTGAGGAAGAATGAGCTGAACTGAACTGTGCTAAAAACAAAAACAAAGAAAGAACAAAAACAGAGAGAAAAATGGAGATTAGGGCACATATGTGTGCCTATTGCTACAACCCCCCCCCCATAAGGAAAGTGGAGGAGAGGTTGGGAGCCAGACAGTTCCAAGGCTGGCCACCAGGTGACACCACAGGCCCAGGACAGCTTGGTTGCTGTCTGTGGCGGGTAGGGGACTCAGGAGACCCAGGGAATTGTGTATGTGTGTGTGTGGGGGGGGGGGGCGGGGTTCACAGGTTCAGAAATACAGGACATTCTCAGATTCGGTCCTCATTCCGACCGAGTTGGAGGGAGAAGGCTCCTGCACATTCCTGTCCTTCCTCAGCCTCCACCCCATCTTGCCTGAGGAGTTTATGCTGGTCTACAAGGTGGGGTGGGGATGGGAGAGTGCCCAGAGGGACCAGGGCCAGGGCCAGGGGATGAGTGAAGAGAAAAGGAAGAGGGGGGCTCAGGAAGGTCTTGGACAGAACCTTGATAGCGTGAGGGGACAGAAAACAATGAACCTTTATTGAGAGTCCGCCCCCACTCACAGGTCCTGACGCAGGAAGGCCCAGAGGGGGAATCAAGCAGCCCCACCTACGGGGCTGCCCACGGATGCAGGTGATTCAGAGTTTAGGTTTGGCTGATAACAGCCCAGACCCGCTGAGAAAGGGCCCTTTGTAAGGATTGCCCCTCCTCAGGCCCCCTCCTCACAGCTGCGCTGGCTCCTTGCAGGAAACAGGACCGACTGGAAAATGCAAAGAAACCCAGCAGCCAGTTACTGTGAGATGCTGTGTGGGAACTTTAAGATGCTTCGGGCCAAATGTGCAGGAGAAAGATGGGGCTTGGCTGGAGCCCACATTCTTTTCTTCCAGGTTGTCAATCTTAGTTGTGTCTACCTTCCACCCCCACCCCGCTGATTCCCCCAGGGAGAAAAAAACATCACTTTCAGCGCTGTGATAAGTCAGGACTCTGGGTTGCTGATGGCCAGGACCCACCTTGAATCAGCTTGGCGAAAGATGGTATTGACGAGCTGGCTCAATCAGGGCAAGGATAAAAAGCAGGCCCCAGGGAGGTCTAGAATGAGGCCTACTCTCCCTGCTGGGTGATTCTCCCCTCCCTGTGTCTCTCAGAGGCTGGAAAAATCACCTTGGGCAGCTCAGGATTGCTTTCTCATAGTTTCAGGACCAGAAAGGAAATTGCACCATGCTACCAGATTTGGTGAGGCAAAAGTCCTGAGGAAGAACTCTGATTGGCTCTGCTTGAGTCATGTGCCCAGTCCTGGACCAATGGCTGTGGCCCGGGGATGCGTTACTATGATTTTCTCAGACTGAGTCACTTGCCCAACCCTGTGGCCGGGGGAATGAGGTACAGGGCAGATAGACATAAGAAGCTCTTTACCATGCACTTGGGGTTTCATGTGGCAGAACTACCAGGTGGCTCCCGGTCACAATTTTTCCTTTTCTCCAATAGAACAAAAAGTGTTTACTGGATACATGGCTGCCTGGAATAAAAACTACATTTCCCAGGCTCCCTTGCAGCGAAGGCTAGCCGGTATAAGAGTTCTGACCAGTAGGGTGTGAGCAAAACAAGGTGCGCGCTTCCAGAGGCTGTCTTTAAAAAGAGGGGAGCAGTCTCTCTTGACCCTTGTCCCCCCTACTTCCCACAATCTGGAAGCCCTTGTGCTGGTAAACCACCTAGGATCCTCCGGCGAGAACAGGACCATAGAGATGGCACTGTAGCAAGTTAGGAGAAGCCTGAGTCCTTAGTGCCATTTTGGCCCTGAACTGTTTATGCCTGGACTGCTACACAAGAGGAAATGAACATCTATCTTGTTTGAGCCGCTCTTATTTTGAGTCTCTGTTAACATGAGCCAAGTGTGTATTTTAAGTAATGGGTCTTCGGACCTTTTCTTGGTACTCACTGCTGTAGGCTGAAAATGATATCGCTTGTGTCCGGCACTGAATTTGTTCCCTGACCCAGATACCTCCAATCCAAACCCAGAAAATGCTGCCTGTGACCAGCCCACACTTTGCTGAGAATGTGACAAGGCACATCACAGGGCCAGATCTGCTCTCCCTACTTACAAAGTTATGTTTTATTTCTCCCTACATCCTGACTCCATTCTCAAGGGCCAAGTTCCAAAGTGTTTTGCATGTGGGTTAGACCAGACTGCGTTGGCCCAGAGGGTCCTATAACGGGGAGGTCATGGCTCCCTCATCAGGCTGGGGGTTCCTGAGAGCTAGAGCCATGGATAAATATAGTCATTGCCCCTCCCTGCCTCCATGATAGGAGCTGCACCCCTGCATTAGGGTGGGTGAGCACAGCAGATAGCCCATCTCTCCCTGAGGCAGAGAACTGGGGGCACAGATTTCCTGAGAACTAAGCAATGGAGGAAAAGGAAAAACTGCCCATAACTGCCTCTTCTCCTGCCACCTGGGAGTGTTCCATCCCTGGGCTCCTACTCGGATCTTCTACAGCCTGTGGTTCTGAGAGAGCATCAGCTTGGAAGGTTCTGGGTTTCTGGGATGGGGAAGAGGCAGTGGTTGCTCATATTTGAGGTCATTGCAGGAGGTGAGGCATAGAAAATAATAGGAAGACTTTGTGTCAGATGATTCCTCACCCTCATGCCAAGCTTTTGTACTCGAAGGATAATTGAGGTGAGCCCATTTGGGAAATCCAGAAGGAAACATTGCTTCAGACCACAGAGACACAGGCTGGGGCTGGGCTGGGCTTTTTTCCTTTCTTCTGTACTGATTGTGTTTAAGAACAATGGCGGGCAGGCCCATGTCTTTCTTACAGCCATCCTTGGCTCCCAAGCAGCTGGCTTTACCCCTTCTTCTTTCCCTCCAAACCTCCTCCCTCAGAGAGGCCTCCCTGAAAGCCAAGATGGAGTCTCTACCCTCATACTGGGTATGAAAAGAAAACTTCTCATAGGGCAAGTTGGACCAGCCCTGGGCTATGGGAACCAGCAGGCCCTACCTGAACTGGCCAGAAGATGACATGAGGTCTCCAGACTGCATCTCTGGATCCCTTTAGAGGTGGAGGCACGACTTCTGGTCCCACCTCTAACCCAGGCCATTCTCCACACTGGTTTCCCCTGACCCCACTACTGGACCCAAGGAAAGAGTATTGACTTTTGGTCCCCCACTGCCATCTCCATGAGATCCATCAGGAATGAGGGACAAACAGCGCTGGTGACACAGTGGCATGGGGGGCATGATGCCGAGTGATGACCCTGCTCCTAGCTTGTGGGGGATAGCCAAGGCTGGCCTTCCAGGAGAGCTAGGGTCTGCCTTCCCACCACAGCTTGCCCGCCTCACTTGAGTCCCGGCCCGCCTGCTTGCCTCACCTGCTGTACCCCTCCCCTCTTCTCTTGCACAATGCACTCAGGAGCTCTTGCGCCAGTCAGCACACTCCCCTGTTTTCAAGTTCTTCTTGGAATGTTTCCTCCTCTTCTGGTCCTGAGCCACCATCTCCCTGCAGCCCTCTCAAGGGAGGCTGTTTATTCTCATATTCTCTGCACCTGAAGACTAAAAGGTGGAGTTTGTGTTAATTACTCCTCATTGTCATTTCCAGCCCGTACTCCCATGTCCTCACAAAGCCCCGCACCATTGACACTCCTGCTTCCAGCTCTACCCTCCTCCCTCCTGATCCCTGCCATCTCCCAGCCTCCTAGGTGTGCTCCCTCTCCCATGGAAGACCCCCAGCTCCAACCTCTTCATCTTTTCCTCTACTCCCCCACCTGCCACTATCCTAAACAAACATATCCACACCCTGACCTCTCGCTTCCGTCACCGTCATCTCCGATAATTCCAGCCTTAGCTCTCCATCGCCACATTTATCCCTGAAGACCTTATGGTCACCCGAGGCCTCACTTCTGAAATCAGAAATTCCAGCTCCCCTCTCCATCCATCACCTCTGAGCCTCTCAGCTCCCTGGCCCAAGAGGCCCTAAACAGTTCTTTGGCTTCAGAGAACTCTCCAGTTTGCTGATTCCTTCACTTTCTCTCTATCCATCAGCCCCCTCCTGCCTTCACTTTCCTTTCCCAGATTCTCTGGCTTGTGGATGAATAAACTGTGGTGTGTTCACACAACGGAATACCATACAGCAGGTTAAGAGCCACGGCAACAGAAAACAAATGGATACATCTTGGCAATATACAATTAACTGAAAAATGTAAACGCCCAAAGATTACATGGAGAATGATACTCTTTTATTGAGGTTACAAACAGTTAATATAAAATATATGTATATAATATTTGGAAATATACATAGGCATAATAAAACTATATAAAAGGAAAGCAAGGGAATGTGGTACACAGCATTTAGGATGATAGTCACTGGGTGGGGGAGGCAGGGGGATGGGATAGGGAAGAGGAACCATATGTAAGATGTGGGTCATTGTCAAGGCTTTTGTTTGGGTGGTGATTTTGCAGGTGTCTATTACATCATTACAAATAACTAATTAAATAAAAATAAGCCATGCATAGATCAATGGTGAGTGTGTCAGGGAACCAGTGCTGTGTGGAAGAGTCCAATAAAATAAAGATTCCATGTGTTATCATGACATTACTTGCTTGCAAATATATTGAACCTCTCTCATCCTCCCACCACTGAATCCACAAATCTCTCTGTGTCTACACCAATTTTTTTTTATTCTTCCTGTCACAATGGAACAAGCATCCCAGTTTCTTCAGCCCAAGAAGAATTCCATCCCCTGTTCCCTGGATCCCACCCCTTCTCATCTCCTCAAGGATTTTGCTCCTTGGTTATCCCCCCACTCTCTGCTCATCAGTCTCTCTGTCTCTAATTAGTCATTTCCAGAAGCATAGAAACATGCCATAGTCTCTCCCATCTTAAAAACAGACACACTTCCTGTATTAGTTAGGTTAACAGTTAGGCTGCTATAACAAAGAAGTCCCCAAAGACAGTGTATCAAATAAGTAGAAGTTTCACTCCTGCATGAGAAGGCTAGGAAGGCAGGATAGGGGTGATATGGTAGCTTGTCCAGTCTGTTGCTCTGAGTTCCCCTCCAAGATGGAGGCTCCAGCCCTTGCCAGCACTTCAACCTCCCAGCCGGAAGGAAAGGGAAAAGGGGAAGGAGAAAACAGTCCTGTTTCCATTGAAGGGCACGGCCTGAAAGTGGCATGCATCATGTCCATTCCCACCGCATTGCCCTCAGACTTGATCAAAATGCACACCAAGTTGCAAAGGAAGTTAGGAAATACAGTCTTTTGCTGGGCAGCAAAGTGTCCACTTAAATATTCCACTATTGAAGAAGAGGAGAGTGGCTACCAAAGAAAAGCTATTGTTCCCTGCCGTGGCCTGCCCCTCTGGCCACCCACATAAACACACTCCCCCCCCCCCCACGGAACGTGTTAATCTCGTGCCCACATCCCAGACCCACAGGGTCCCATCCATTATTTATTTATTTTTTTTAGATTTTATTTATTGATTTGAGAGAGAGACAGAGAAAGCATGAGTGGTAGGGAGGGGTAGAGGGAGAAGGAGAAGCAGACTCTCCGCCGAGTGGGGACCCTGATGTGGAGCTCTATCCCAGGACCCCAAGCCTATGACCTGAGCCTGAGGCAGACTTCTGACTGAGCCACCTAGGCACTCCAGTCCCATCCATTACTGCAACCAGCTCAAAGCCCAGGCCCTCTTGGTGACTGTCAGATCTTGGTATGAAGTTCAGATATCAATCCAGTGACATATAAACTAAAAAGCAAGTTATCTATTTGCCCCTTCCACCAGCAATAGGCATATACAAGAGGAGGTAAGACCACAAGAACCACAATTAAAACTGCCTTTTGGAAAGGAAAAATTAGAAAACTCGAAGCAGGAACATAGCAATTAGTAGATTCCTTGGGGCAAAAATTCCAAAGATTCCCAGCCTCCCCAAGCAGTAGGTTCCTTGGTACTGATTACCTGAAAACACCTCCTCTGTCTATTATTCCCTGTGGCCCCTGGCTTTGCCTTCTGGGAGTTCCTTCCTTGTCCTCTAGGGACCACAAATGAAGAGGGCATTGGAGAATGCGCCTTTCTGGGGGAAGTGAGGACACAGCTTCCAAAGCAGGTTCCCGGCTGGTGCAGGTTTGGGAGCTCATGGTTTTCTTTAGGAGTTGAACAATCCCAAAGTTGCACAGGCCAGGCTTGTAGACTTTGGCCAATTAAGTCCTCTCAAAAACTTATTATAACACTAAAAAATTAAATATAGAAAATAATTTTGTTTATGATCATATATAATAGTATAAAATAGGAGTACATTTAACAAAAGAGGTTCCAGGCTTGTACATTGAAAACTACAAAATATCATTAAAAGAAATTAAAGAAGACCAGGGGCGCCTGGGTGGCTCAGTCAGTTAGGGGTCCGACTCTTGATTTTGGCTCAGGTCATGATCTCAAGGTCGTGGGATCGAGCCCTGTGTCAGGCTCCGTGCTGAGTGTGGAGCCTGCTTAAGATTCTCTCTCTCCCAGGCGCCTGGGTGGCTCAGTCATTTAAGTGTCTGCCTTCGGCTTGGGTCATGATCCCAGGGTCCTGGGATCCAGTCCTGCATTGGGGTCCCTGCTCAGCAGGGAGTCTACCTCTCCCTCTGACCTTCCCCCCCGCTCTTGCACATGCTCTCTCTATCTCTCTCTCCCAAAAATAAATAAATAAAATCTTTTAAAAAAAAGATTCTCTCTCTCCCTTTCCCTCTCCCCTCCTCCCACTCGCACACTCTCTTTCTTTAAAAAAATAAATAAATAAAATCTTTAAAAAAATAAAGAAATCAAAGAAGACCTAAATAAATGTAAAGTCATCTTGTGTCCTTGGCTTGAAAGACTTAATATTGTTAAGATGTCAATACTCCTTCAAATGATCTATAGGGGCGCCTGGGTGGCTCAGTTGTTAAGTGTCTGCCTTCGGCTCAGGTCATGATCCCAGGCTCCTGGGATCAAGCCCCCATCGGGCTCCCTGCTCGTCAGGAAGCCTGCTTCTCCCTCTCCCACTCCCCTGCTTGTGTTCCCTCTCTCCCTGTCTCTCTCTCTGTCCAAAAATAAAAATAAAAATCTTTAATAAAAAAAAATTTACAAATGATCTACAGATTCAATGTAATCCCCATTAAAATCCTACCTGACCTTTTTGCAGAACTTGAAAACTGATTTTAAAATTCATATAGAATTGCAAAGGGTCCAGAGTAGCCAAGACAATCGTGAAAAAGAAGAGCAAAGTTGAAAGACTTACACTAACCTTACTATTTCAAAACTTACTGCAAAACTATAGTAATCAAGACAGTGTGGTACTGGCATAAGGAATAGAATTGAGAGTCTAGAAACAAACACACAAGCGGGAAGAATAGTCTTTTCAACAAGTGATGCAGGAACAGCTGGATATCCACATTTGAAAGAATGTAGTTAGATCTCTACCTCACACCATGTACAAAAATTAATTCAAAATGGGTCATGGACCTAAATGTAAGAAATGCAATCGTTAAACTTAGTGATCTTGGATTAAACATTATGTTTTACTTTTTCTTTTTCTTTGTTTGTTTTAGATATGACACCATATGCTTTATGATAAGCACAAGAAGAGAGGAAAGAAGGAAGGAAGGAAGGAAGGAAAGGAAGGAGGGAGGGAGGAGGAAGGTAGGGAGGGAGGGAAGGAGGGAGGAAGGAAGGAAAGAGCAAGAGAAAGAAAGAAAGAGAGAGAGAAAGAAAGAAAGAAAGAAAGAAAGAAAGAAAGAAAGAAAGAAAGAAAGAAAGAAAGAAAGAAAGAAA